>NW_027397087.1:25535231-25960419 GCF_003265705.2 Callorhinus ursinus
GAAGAAGACACAAAGAAATGGAAAAACGTTCCATGCTCATGGATTGGGAGAATCAACATTGTGAAGATGTCAATGCTACCTAGAGCAATCTACACATTCAATGCAATCCCCATCAAAATACCATCCACTTTTTTCAAAGAAATGGAACAAATAATCCTAAAATTTGTATGGAACCAGAAGAGACCCCGAATAGCCAGAGGAATACTGAAAAAGAAAAGCAAAGCTGGGGGCATCACAATTCCGGACTTCCAGCTCTATTACAAAGCTGTCATCATCAAGACAGTATGGTACTGGCACAAAAACAGACACATAGATCAATGGAACAGAATCGAGAGCCCAGAAATGGACCCTCAACTCTATGGTCAACTTATTTTTGACAAAGCAGGAAAGAATGTCCAATGGCAAAAAGACAGTCTCTTCAACAAATGGTGTTGGGAAAATTGGACAGCCACATGCAGAAGAATGAAACTGGACCATTTCCTTACACCACACACAAGAATAGACTCCAAATGGTTGAAAGACCTAAACGTGAGACAGGAGTCCATCAAAATCCTAAAGGAGAACACAGGTAGCAACCTTTTCGACCTTAGCCGCAGCAACTTCTTCCTAGAAACATCGCCAAAGGCACGGGAAGCCAGGGCAAAAATGAACTATTGGGATTTCATCAAGATAAAAAGCTTTTGCACAGCAAAAGAAACAGTCCACAAAACCAAAAGACAACCGACAGAATGGGAGAAAATATTTGCAAACGACATATCAGATAAAGGGCTAGTATCCAAAATCTATAAAGAACTTATCAAACTCAACACCCAAAGAACAAATAATCCAATCAAGAAATGGGCAGAAGACATGAACAGACATTTCTCCAAAGAAGACATCCAAATGGCCAACAGGCACATGAAAAAGTGCTCAACATCACTCGGCATCAGGGAAATCCAAATCAAAACCTCAATGAGATACCACCTCACACCCGTCAGAATGGCTAAAATTAACAAGTCAGGGAACGACAGATGTTGGCGGGGATGTGGAGAAAGGGGAACCCTCCTACACTGTTGGTGGGAATGCAAGCTGGTGCAACCCCTCTGGAAAACAGTATGGAGGTTCCTCAAACAGTTGAAATTAGAGCTACCGTTCAATCCAGCAATTGCACTACTGGGTATTTACCACAAAGATACAAATGTAGGGACCCGAAGGGGTACATGTACCCCAATGTTTATAGCAGCAATGTCCACAATAGCCAAACTGTGGAAAGAGCCAAGATGCCCATCGACAGATGAATGGATAAAGAAGAAGTGGTATATATACACAATGGAGTATTATGCAGCCATCAAAAGGAATGAGATCTTGCCATTTGCAACGACGTGGATGGAACTGGAGGGTGTTATGCTGAGGGAAATAAGTCAATCAGAGAAAGACATGTATCACATGACCTCACTGATATGAGGAATTCTTAATCTCAGGAAACAAACTGAGTGTTACTGGAGTGGTTGGGGGTGGGAGGGATGGGATGGCTGGGTGATAGACATTGGGGAGGGTATGTGCTACGGTGAGCGCTGTGAATTGTGTAAGACTGTTGAATCACAGATCTGTACTTCTGAAACAAATAACGCAACATATTTTAAGAAAAAAGGAAAAGAAGAAGATAACAGGAGAGGAAGAAAAGGGGAGTATGTCAGAGGGGGAGACGAACCATGAGAGATGATGGACTCTGAAAAACAAACTGAGGTTTTAGAGCGTAGGGGGGTGGGGGGATGGGTTAGCCTGGTGATGGGTATTGAGGAGGGCACGTTCTGCATGGAGCACTGGGTGTTATGAACAAACAATGAATCATGGAACACTGCATCAAAAACTAATGATGTAATATATGGTGATTAACATAACAATAAAAAAAAGATATAAAGGAAACAACCAGAAGGTAAAGATGGACATTTAAAAGGAAGTTAAGGTATCAGAAACAAATCACATCTCCACATGTTCTGTGGAAGGACTGAAGATTCATCTCCTTTATGGCTTGTCCAGTTTTGGAAAAATTTCTTCTTAGCAGTAGTTAATCCTCAGAATGAACAATGATTCACTCTAATAAACCTGGAAGAGGATTAATTCTAAGCAGATACTCATATACTTTGGAACCAAAAGAAGTTTTTATGGATTCTAACCAACCTGACCCTCTTTTCAGCATAGCCTTGAATACCAATGACAATGTTAATATACATAAAGAGATACTATGTAGGAGAACAACAGCTTGGATTGAATCCAAGCAAAAGACAACCCCACTTGGTTTCAGGACCCTCCCTGCTGTAGGGCTAATTCCTAACAGAAAACAACGAAACTATTAAAAAATTTAATAAAGTAACCAATTAAATATTTCAGAGAGCCTCATTAAAACATTTCACTATTTGCACTGATTATCATGTGGTTACTTACACGGATGCCCATAAATCTGACTGCATTAGGTTCTCAGGCCTTTAGTTCAGATCATTTCTTCTCCCTATGTGGACTTGCCCAGGAAATGAGATTTAATGAGTCACCAGCCTCCCTGATAATCACAGGAGAGCTCATTAGCTTTCTGTCAGATTTGTACCTACTATCTTCCCCCAATATGCCTATGACTTCTTTTGAGTTAAATATGATATTACCAAAAGGGAGAACTCAAAAGAGCATGTCTGTGCTGAATGCTGCAGACCTGAAACACTATATAAATATTTTCACGTATGTTAAAAGGCATCTGAGAGCAGAAGGGAAAAAATAACAAAAACAACATCCCCTATTGATGGCATCACTATTTAGATGACAAACATCTTAAAAAGAAATAAAGTTTGACATTTATACCTTTGTAAGCCTTGCCAAATCTGTTTGGCTAAGTCAAAGCAAGAGAAGGTTCAAAGGATAGAAGAAAAGAGTCTAATAATTATTAGAATTCATCAAGTTTGGGGAGCCTTCCATCATGCATCTTACAATGCTTCACCAAGGTCCCCTAATCTCATGACTTTGGGTCTTCACTGAAAATGACCAGAAGGCTCTCACGGCACTTCATGGGAAGGGATGAAATCCTACACTGCTCTCCAAGAAAAGCCTTAAGTGAATCTTCAGTCCTTCCACAGAACATCTTAGTAATAAGTTTGACTCACCTGGCGCTGAAATTGCCCATAAAGGAAATCATGACATCAATAAACTGCAGTAGAAATCATCTAAGTGATTTTCTGAATTCTCATTTGGGTCTTCCCTAAAAACAGAGTTCTCTGAGTAAGGTGTTGCCCTTGTGTGGCTGAGTGACTGCCCAGGACCAGTGCCCAGTTCTCAGTCAATGTTTATTGAGCCAAACAAGAGCCATAAAACCTATGTGGAATGCATAAGAGTATTTAGCTCTATGGTCCTTAGATTCAAACAAAAGTGGTTCTTAACTTTTAGCGGGTTGCATCTTTTTTTTTTTTTAAAGCACACACAAGTAAGGGGAAGAGTCAAAGAGAGAGAATCTTCAAGCAGACTCCCCGCTCAGCCTGGAGCCCCACAGGGGCCCAACCCCATGATCCATGATATCATGACCTGAGTCAAAACCAAGAGTCAGATACTTAACCGACCGTGCCACCCAGGTGCCCCAGAGGTTGCATATCTTCAGAATCTGAAGGACACTATGAACTGGCTCCGAAGAAAAATGCACCACCCTCTTACAAATGCATATGCAGATACACACACACAATTTGGGGTATAATTCTAGAGGGTTCTCAAACACTCTGATCTTATTTCTAGACCTGCTTGGGCCCCTGGGCCTTAGATTAGATCTTATGTAGATTATGATATCAAGGGATATAAAGTAATGCTTATTGAGAACTTACTATATGTCAGGCACTACTACATCTCACTTAACCTCTACAGCAACCCCAATGATATATGTATTACTAACCCTATCTTACAGATGGGGAAACTGAGGCACAGATAATTTAAGCAACATTCCCAAAGAGCTAGTTAGTGTTAGAATTAGGGCTTCAAACTCAGTGCAGCTCTGGAGGCCATGCACTGAACTCCTAGGTGATGTCGCCTCTCTTATAGAACACATTCACATTTTTATTTTAAGGCATGTTCATTTCTGTTTTCTCATTTAATTTTTGTAACCAACTCCAGGAGTTAGATTAGGAAGATATTTCCAATTCAGTGGGTGTTAAGGACATTTCAAAGGGGAGCAGAAGATTTGCTTTCTACTCTCTTGTTCAGACAACGAAGTCATAGTTGATGAAATTAAAAATTAAAAACCAAAATTCTGACTTGAGCCTCCTACCTCCATTAACTACAGATTGAAATGCCCTAGGAATATTTCTAATTCCTTTCTTCACAACCATCCACTGCCTTGAGGACTAAGTCAGCATGGTAAGGTTCTGAAGCCATGTGGTGTCTCCTACAAAAACCTGGCTTCCTGCCGTTCACAGAGCAGTTTTGTTTCTACAAAGGAAAAGGCGTGGGGAAGAGAGGGAAGAAGAGACAAGCTGTCAATCTGCCCGGAAATAGCAATGCTGTGTGTATGTAAGTGTGCTAGACATTAGATGCATATCTTTGTCCTTACATATAGCTCTAATTCTAACTGATATGTAAAAATACTTTTTAAAGTATTTAACCCTCCTTTATCTGAACTCTACTTGGCATCCTTCAGCACTTGGCTGTTCCCACTCTTTTTCTTTTTTTGGTAGGTTTAAAAAAAATTGAAGTAGGATTAACACAGAGTGTTAAATTACTTTCAGATATACAATATAATGATTCAACAATTTTATACTCATTGCTCACCATGGTCAGTGTACTCTTCTCAATCCCATTTATCTATTTCATCCCTCCTCCCAACTATGTCCTCTCTGGTAACCACCAGTTCTCTGTATTTAAGAGTTAAAGGTTTTTCTTTCTCTTTTTTTCTTTGTTCGTTTTGTTTTTTAAATTCCACATATGAGTAAAATCATATCATATTTGTTGACATTTCATTCAGCATTACATTCTCTAGATCTATCCATATTGTTGCAAATGGCAAGATTTCATTCTTTTTCATGGCTGAGTCATATTCCATTGTATACCACATTTTTATTCATTCATCTATTGATGGACACTTGGGTTGCTTCCATATGTTGGCTATTATAAATAATGCTGCAATAAACACAAGTGCCTGTATCTTTTCAAATTAGCGTTTTTGTTTTCTTTGGGTAAATATCCAATAGTGGAATTACTGGATCATATGGTAATTCCATTTTCAATTTTTTGAGGAAGGTCCATACTGTTTTCCACAGTGACTGCACCAGTTTGCATTCCCACCAACAGTGCACAGGATTCCTTTTTCTCCACATCCTCACCAACAATTGTTATTTCTTGTTTCCACTCTTCAGTGACTCTCTCCCTCCTTAAATCCCTTATTAGTATGTACTGCCCATTCTTCACAATCATTCAATATCAGACGTTGGTCCCAGCTTCTCATTCCAGTGAAGTGGTAGATTATACTAACATAGCCCCCAATCTCCTTCTTCTAAAAATACACAGAAATGCTCAGGGAAATGTGGCAAAAACTATTTTGAAAAAGAACCAAACTTGAAAGAATGTGAGAGTAGAGAAGAGAAGAAAGAAATTTTGCCATTTGTGAACTGGTGCTTTGGTGACCCAACAGGGTATGGATCTAGATATAAGCCCAAATGGTGAGAGGCTGGGGTTTAAATGCCCACTTAGCAGCAGGGGAGGTAGAACAGGACCTGTGCGAGGTATGGAGCTAGAAATGACAAACCTGTATAAAGGCAAGATCCTAGAAGGCACAGGGAGGAGTCAAGGAACTTTGTCTTTTCCCAGTTCCAAGTGGTAAAAAAAAAAGTCAGTTATGGGAAATCAAAATACCAAGCCTGTTTGAGCATGCAGGGTGCAGTCTGAACTCATGTTATCCACCCATAAAGAAACCTCAGTGAAGAAATTAAAATAAAAATTGGCTGCAGACCAATGAAAGAACTGAGATATCCATCATAAGAAATACAAAGCTACTCTACAGAAACATTTTCACAACCCACAGAGCATGGGATGTCCCCAAGACAGGGAAATCCCTTTGGTGAAAGTAAGCTCACAATTAAAAGAAAAAAATTATAAATCACAAGAGGAAATGATCCTCCAAAAGCGTAAGCAAACAAAACAAACAGGAAGATTAACACTCTAAGACAATAGAACAATCTGAACCAGGCAATAAAAATAAGCATATTCAAAATCATTACAGACATAAAAGATTAGAAACCATGATGTAAGAATGAAGTACCATATGATAAAAAGAACTATTTGGAAATTAAAAAAAAGAATCACTGAAATTTAATTTTTTTTTAATTTTTAAAACATTAAAAATGTTATTTATTTGAGAGAGAACACAAGCGGAAGGGAGGGGTAGGGGGAGAGGGAGAGGCAGACTCCCTGCTAAGCAAGGGATGTGGGGCTCAATTCTGGGACTCCAGGATCACGACCTGAGCTGAAGGCAGATGTTTAACCAACTGGGCCACCCAGGCGCCCCAGAATCACTGAAATTTAAACTAAATAAATGGTATATTAGTTTTCCACAGCTGCCCAACAGAGTGCCACACACTGGGTGGCTTAGAACAAAAGAAATGTATCATCTCACAGTTCTAGAGGCTACAAGCATGAAATTGAGGTGTTGGCAGAGCCATGCTCCCTCTGATACCCAAAGAGAAAGGATCCTTGCCTCTTCCAGCTTCTGGTAGCCCCAATGTTCTCTGGCTTGTGGCAGCATAACTCCAATCTTCACATGGTATTCTCCTCAGGTCTCATCACACAGCCTTCCCTCTGGGCTTGTGTTTGTGTCCAAATTCAACACCTGTCCCCTGCCCTGCCACCTTCTTATGGATACCAGTCAGGTTGAGTTAGGGTCTATCCTAATGACTTCATTTTAATTTGATTATCTCTGTAAAGACCCTACTTCTAAATAAGGTCATATTTAAAGTATGGGAGTTATGACTTCGATGTATCTCTTTTGGAGAGATTCAACCCATAACAAATAAATTTAGCAGATCACATACAACAGAAGAGAATCAAGGAAAAAGAAAAAAGATAAATCAGGAAATTACCCAGAATGCAATTAGAAAAATTAAGAGATCAAAAATATCAAAGTTCAAAGTTATAAAGGACAAGATAAGATCTACTATATATTCTTAGGAATTTCAGAAAGGTGGAGTAAAAAGAATGAGAGGGAAGAAATATTCAATAAGATAATGGATGAGATTTTTCCAGAATTTATGAAAAACACCTTCTTAGATCCAGGAAACATGCCAATAGCAAAGTAGCACAAATAGGAATAAATCCACAGCTATATATATCACATAATGAAACTGCGTATCACCAAAAATAATATCTGAAAAGACAGGGGGATAAAAAGATTAACTATAAGTAAATAAAGACTAGATTGACAGCAGATTTCTCATCAGCAAAAATAGAAACTAAAACAAAACTAATCTATGCTGGTAGAAGTCCAGATAGTGTTTAACTATTGGGAGGCTGGCTAGTGGCTGGCTGGGGACATCAGGAGGGCTCCTGGGGTGCTGGCTGTGTTCTGTACCTTGAATTAGGTTTTGATTACATGGGCTCATTTAGCTACACACTCACAATATGTGTGCTTTTCTACATGTATATTAAATTTCAACAAAATTTCTTAAAAAGACCAGAAGACAAAGGAGCAGTATCTTTAAGGAGAAAAGGTCGGCAAAATTGTTGCTCAAGTAGCATGATAAAGACATTGTTCAATCAAACGAAGATTGTGAGACTTACTATTCACCAACCATGCTGAAAGAGCCACTGAAGGACATACTGCAGTAGGAAGAAAACTGAACCCATAATGAAGGAATGGCATTGCAAGGAGCAGTAGTGAGGCAAGCAATTAGTAAACGTGTGAGATAAATCTAAATAAACACTTGCTGAAAAAGCAAAAGTAAACTTCATGACTAGTTTTTAACCTAAACAAATTAAAATCCCGAGAGGGGAAAACATCATGGATAATGAGAGTGATCTTTGGGTATAAAGGTTTCTGTATAATTTAGGAAAAGGGAAGAAATATTAAATTTTGACTTTAGGCATGCATGCCAAAAACTAATGATAAACACTAAAAAATAAGAAATAGAATATATACAATTCAAAGCTATAGAGAGAGGAAAAGGAATAAAGAAAATTCGGTCTATTCAAGGGAAGCCGGCAAAGGAGAAAAAACTAAGCCAAGAAAAGGCAGGTTATACTGAAACATCAAACAAGATTGTGGGGGAAGAAATCCAAAGAAATAGTGATTTCAATCATGAAATTTAAACGGATTAAATTGGCCAACTAAAGAGAGATATTCTTAAATTTTTAGTAATTCAGTTATATGCTGTTTCAAAGATACATGCATGAAATATAACACATAAAAGTTGAAAGATAAGAAATGAGGTAAAAGATAAGCCATCAAATACTAACTCAAGGTAAGTTTAAAATTAGTAATATCACAAAAAAATAATTTAAGAGGGGAAAAACCTTATTAGGCGTTAAGAAGTTGTCATTAATTTACAAGAAATAAAATAATTAATTCTCCAAGAAGATCTAGCAATTATGAGACTGAATGAATCATGAATCAAACAACATTGCCTCTAAAGAAAAAAATTAACCAAATTACAAGAGGAAATTGATAAATTCTAAAAAACACTTTTAATTCTGATAAGTCTAGTTGATGTGCATATATTTCACTTCCATAACTAAACTGTATTTTCCTTGAGGTAAAAGTGCATGTCTTCTGTTATATTCTCCAGCATATGTGATGCATCTCCCCTCCACCCAAAAGTAAGTGCACATAACCCTTTCTCATATCATAGATGGAAGGCTAAGTGCTAAAAGCAAATGCAAAGCACAAAAAGTTTGTACTAATAATTTATTACTAATACTATATATTTTTTAACAAGCAAAACTATAAGCAGAATTAATGAAGACATAAAATGGATTGAAAAAAAATTATTCTATCTTACTGTACTTTTGCAGCATTTGTAAGACACAAAGATCATTTCTTAAATTATAAAATTACTGCACTCAAGGCAGAGGATCACTTATATTCACTCTCAATGGGAAAAAAATACACTTGGAAAGGTTAAAGAACTACTTTACTTTACTTTAATGGACTCAAGACAATAACAATGATGCTACCCCCTAGTGGCAGAGAACAGCAACCCAAAAAGTTTATCTTCTGGGTCATTTTCCTAACAAAAATATTAAACTAGAGAACACAGAGTTGATAGTGATATGTGTTCAATTAGATTAATGTCTGTTATAATGTCATCATTATCATCATTTTCATCATGCTCAGCCTATAGTTAAGTGCTTTTGTGACAGGTGGCAATTTCCAGGCCATCAGCTGTGGCCGGGGCTACAAGGTCATATCACATAGAGAGGAAAATTTATAATGAGAGAATAGTCTTTGGCTACTTTTCTCAGAAGGGGGCAATGTAACCATCAGACATTTGGAGGCTTCCTGGCCTTTCCAGCACATTATGAAAAAAGCAGCTCTTTGAAGATCAGTGATACAAAGTTCTATGCTAAAGAATACTAAGGGTATCCCATAATGGAATAGAATGCCATAATAATGTGGCCCTCGATTAAAAATAAAGAAAGAACGAGACTATGTTGGTGTTGGGGGGGTGGTGTGGAAATTGTTAATCTTGTATAAAGCAACTCAATAAATTGTTTCAAGGTTTCCAAAAAAAAAAAAAAAGAAAGAAGACAGACATTTCAGTTACAACTCAATAGGTCCCATCTCAGCTGTGAGTATGTCCCACATGCTGGATTGAAAGTGCACAAATTCATGTTTTAAAAGAGATTAAAGTCCCTATGTTATTTGTCAAGAGATTCTCTTACAGTCCATAAATTATAGGTAGCAATCAGCAATTCTACCATTTCTTACTTTAATGAGGGTCAAGAATCAAATATGTTGAGAAGGTCTACCACGTAGTTTCCATTAGGCTTTCATCTAAACCCAATGCCCCAGTGCAGGCTTTACACAATCTAATTCTTCAAAAGAAAAGGAGTTTTAGGATCCCTGCATAACTTGTCCTACACATGAAATAATACTCTTTGCAACTTGAGGAATTCCCTCTAGGCTTTAGCTCATTTTGTTGTGTGTCTTTCAGACCAGTGAGGTGAAATACTTAACTAACAATATTAAATCTTTTTCATGAGTTATGACTAATCAGTGGGCAAAGGACCTGGAGTTGAAGACAAACACGGAAGGAATGTGATAAAAGGCAATTTGAAGATGACTCAGCAGTCTAAAATGTAATGATCAAAATTTCTGGCTTTAAAATGTTTAAAATGTGGACTTCACACAACAGGGAATGTGGCAAATTGTGATTCCAAGCTAAACACAAATCTGATCAGTTGCCAATCGGCCTATTTGGTCATTTTTAAGTTTACTGATAGTGAAAACCAAAGGTGAGACGCCATTTCAAACCCACCAGAATGGCTAAAATAAAAGGTACAATACTGAGTGCTAACAAGGGCATGGAGAATCTGAAACTCTGTTCCACACTCTTGGTGGGAATGTAAAACGGACCAAGTTGCAGAACGATTTGGCAGCTTCTTACACAGTAAAACCTACATCTACTTTATGACCTAGTAAGCCCACCTCTAGGTACTTAATTAAGATAAATAAAAACGTAGGTCCACAAAAAGATGTTTTTACATGAAGAGCAGAAGTTTTTAAATTTTGATGGAGTCCAATTTATTGGTTGTTTATTTTATGGTTCGTGCTTTTGTTATTTAATCTAAGAAAATTTTGCCTATCTCTAGGGTTGTGGAGATTTTATTTTCTTCTAGAAGTTGCATAGTTTTAATTTTCATATCTAGGTCATGATCCATTCTGAGTTAACAAAAAGACTGATACATAAATGTTAATTGCAGTTTTATTAATAATGGTCCAAAACTGGGAACTACCAAATGTCCATCAACAAGAGAATGAATAAATACAATGTGGTATATCCATACAGCAACAAAATGAACAATTGATATGCAGGACATAAATTAATCTCAGAAACATTATTTGAATGAAAAAAGACACAGAAGAGTATACTGTATGTTTCCATTTATATGAAGTTCAATAATAAGCAAATCTAACCCATGGGACAGAAGTCCGAAAAATGGTCACCAGGGCTGAACAAGAGGAAGATGCTGACTGGAATGAAGTACAAGGGAACTTTCTAGGGAGATGAAAACATTATATAACTTGTTTTGAGTGATAGTCACACAGGAATTCATCTGTCAAAACTCTTCAAACTATACACCCCCAGACATTGCATATTTTATTGTATATACATTATAACTCAATATAAAAAGAATATTGTTGATTTCAATTTAATCCACTAGAGAACACCTTCCAAGGCACAAGGTTACTTTCCTGGAAATGAGAAGTAAAAGTATTTTCAGTTTTCTGAGCCTTGTCCTTGCACAGTGTCATCACAGAGAGAAGCTATGAGGCAGCAAGTTAGAACCAGGCCAGTGTGGAGTTACAGCTCACTTTTCCAGCTTCTGCTATTCAAAAATTCCCTAATGACAATTCTTGAGTCTCTGCCATTTTCTTCCCTAGGAATAGTTGAGTGACAATGAACAGGATTCATTTTTTTTATTAACTTAATACTAGTTTTATTTTCAAAACAGGAACATGCAGCGGAATCCCAGATTTCATTTTGAATTCAGTGTTCCTGTTCCTGTTTCATCCATTATTCATCTACACTGTGTTTTCTTGGCTTATGATTTTACTAAATTTCTTCATTTGAATTATGGCCTTGTGGTCAACAGCGGGCAATATATTATTCTTATATAATTTTTAAATACAAAGGCAAATGGCACGGAACAATTAGAATCGATGGCTTGGGAGTCTGGCTCTCAGATGTCATAGGCAAACACCGTGCTCTTGACTTTAACCTATGGGTTCCACTTCATGTGGGCTGTATTTTTCATACATCAGGGGTTTTTATAAATTTACTATTCAATCCAGCAGCCCTACTTTGTTCGCAAAATATAAGCAAAACAAATATGTCAGGGTAATGATGCCAGGACTCTCCCTTATTGAAAAAAGCAGTTTATTAATACCTTATTGCTACAAGCTAGATCTTATTATCATCTTGGGTCATTTAGAATCTTATTAGGTATTCTGCTGGTGGATGAATAATCCTGTGATAAATTCTTTGCCATGTCCTTCACAGTTGTCATAGCAGGATCATAAACAGCATTTATAACAATCTAGCCTAGAGGAAGCGGCTGACAATGGTCTGCTTAGCATGCAGGAAATATTCAGATCGGCTGTGTCTGGTTAGACACAAGCCCACAGGAGAGATCCCAAAGTTAAATGTAGCATGGGTTTCTCCGAAGATTCCCCTTCAAAAAATGCATGAGGTCAGGGATGTGGGGACCAAAAACACTTTGGAAGTCACAGATAGTTTCTTCCCATCAGATCACAGTTGGGCAGCAGGGAAAGACCCAGGCACAAGCCATATTATTCCTGACAGACTGTTCAGGTCTTTATTTGAAAACTCCAGATTAAGATACAAATTATTTTATATTGACTGATTTTTGTTCTCATTTTGACTTCACATACAAAACTATGATTCACCTATATTACTGCTCTGTGTCTAATTAGTACATTTGATGAGAAGATGAGTCTGAAGGAGAACAAGACTATAATCCCCAGCATAAGCCAGGTACTTTTGCTCTATTCTAAAACTGTAGATTTCAGCACTTATAAAAAACCCATGTTAAAAAATATATATATATCTGAGACACCTGGGTGGCTCGGTTAAGCATCTGCCTTCGGTTCAGGTCATGATCCCAGGGTCCTGGGATCAAGCCCTGCATGGGGCTCCCTGCTCAGCAGGGGGTCTGCTTCTCCCTCTCCCTCTGCTGTTTCCCCTGCTTGTGCTCCCTCGCACGCGCTCTCTTCTCTCTCTCTCTGACAAATAAATAAATAAAATATTTAAATATATATATATAATTTTGTATACACATAAATATTTCCTGTTCACATAGGGAGAACTATTGGTAGATTAGTGCAAATCAGCCACCACTATTTTTAGAAAAATCCAGACAACAGCCAAATAAGCCAGTCCAATATTTTTCCAGCCTCATCTACTGCTATTGCCTGACACTGGCCTCACAATTAATCTAAAGTAGTTTCTCATTATTCTCTAAATATGTCAGGCCCTTTTCCAAGTCTGGGCTTTAATATAGGCCATTGTCTTTGTCCAGAATGCCCTGGTTTTTTTTTTTTTTCTTTGCCATATGTCCTATGTTGTATGCTCCTAGAATCAGAACCTGAAACAAGCATTTGAGGTAAGGTAACTTATTTTGGAGGTGACCCCAGGAAGCACAGGCAAGAGAGTGGGGATGTGAGACAAGGAAAGAGAAAGAACCCAATAGTGAGCACAAACTATGAGCAATGAGGCTCAATCCCCCTGGGGATGTCTAAGAGACAGCGTAGAATGCAACGTGGATGGCCCACTTCCCCAAAGGGCAAGAAAGCTAGAGTATTTATCACCTTTTCCTATTAGTGGGCTTCTCCTAAGAGGTACTTAACTCTCCAGCACTTCCAGCCTGCTCTCTTGAGAGCAAGAGAAAGCTCTCAGACAAGTCAGAAGTAGTGGGGTCAGGGAGCATACTAATAGTGAATGTCAGGGGGATATGAGTAGGAAAATGACAGCATCTGTTTCTCAGGCTAAGTCCTCCTTATTGTTCAAATCTTAATCAAAGTATTTTCTCTAGGAAAGCTTCTTTGATTCTCCTAGTCTGAGTTACATAGTCCTTCACTTGATTCTCATAGCATGATGACTAATCAATCATGGTACTTATCAGATTATATTATAAATGTGACAGTGTTCCCTTTTAAGTTATAAGCTACTTTAGAAAAGGGGTTGTGCCTAACTCATGTTTGTATCATGAATACAGTTCCTGACACAATGAAGAAACTCAGTAGATCCATACATCCCACAAATATTTACTGAGGACATACCATATGCCAGACAATACTCTAGGACCTGGGGGATAGAGAAGTGAAAAATATATTCCACTTGGGGGTCTTATAATGGACAGAGGTAGAAAAAAAAAACATGTGGCCAAATTGATATGATAATTTTAGGTGTTAGTAAATGCTATAAAGAAAACAGAAGAGAGTAAGTGGTAGAAAAAGACGAGGGTAAGGAGAGGTTGCTATTTTGGGTAGGCTGCTCAGGGAGGTCTTCTCTGAAAAGGCAATATGTGAAGAGAGATTTAAAAAATAATGAACAAGGGTTGTGGGGAGGAGGGAAGGGATCCCTAGGCAGAACACAGAGGGTTTTTAGGGCATAGAAGCTACTCTGTATGATACTGTAATGGTGGATATCATTATATCATTTCATATCATTCTACATTTGTCCAGACCCACAAAATATATGACACCAAGAGTGAACCCTAATGTACATTATGGACTTTGGATCGTAATGATGTGTCAGTATAAGCTCATCAATGATAACAAATGTACCACTCTGGTGGGGGGGTATTGATGACGGGGATGCTCTGCTTGTGAGGTAGGAAGTATCTGGAAAATCTTTGTACCTTCCCCTCAGTTTTGCTGTGAACCTAACACTGTTCCAAAAAATAAAATCCACTTAAAATAATAATAGTAATGGGAAGGACTGAGACTTGCAAAGATATGGAAGAAGTGTTCCAGGCAGAAGAAGTTAAGTCCAAAGGTGTACAGGTGGGAATAATCATTGCATACTGGAGGGTCAGAAAAACCAGGAGCGCTGCTATAACTATAGTGAACGAGGAGGAAAATGTCAAAAGAGCTCAGAGGGATTGCCAGGGGCCAGATCATATAGGGACTTTTTGCTGTTAGAAACTAAATTAATTTAAAAATCCCCAAATCAAGTAGAAGAAAATTCAAGGCCACATAAAACAACTGTTTTCCTCAACTGTCTGGATATTTAGGCTAAATGTGACTTCTGGATTTATTTATCATGATACTGCCTCAATTTGTGTGGTACAACCACAGGGTTGCAAAGCTGATTCGAATGCTTTATCAATGACCTATTTACTCACACATTCCAGATAATACCCAAAGTACCACCTTAGAAATAGCCAAGGCAATGAAAAATAAGTCCCTTACAGTGATTGGTTTCTTGCATCAGCTCTGTTATATGTGACCTTTGGAAGTCCTTTACCATCATGTCCTTAGTTTCCTTTTCAGCAAAGTAGAAGAGTAGGGACTAAATGGCCCCCAGAGTATCTGACAGCCTACAAGTCAATGCATTGTAGAAGGTGAAAATAGAAGTTATGTGGCTGACTCTTTTATTTAACTTCTTAGTAAGAAAATTTTAAAACTTTCAAAAAAGTGGAGAAAATATACAATAAAGCTGCATGAAGCCATTATCTATCTACAAAACTTATAAGCATCGTCAACATTACTCAGCATCAGGAAAATACAAATCAAACCACAATGAGATACCACCTCACACGTCAGAATGGCTAAAATTAACAACTCAGGAAACAACAGATATTGGCGGAGAAAGGGGAACCCTCTTACACTGTTGGTGGGAATGCAAACTGGTACAGCCACTCTGGAAAACAGTAGGAGTTTCCTCAAAAAGTTAAAAATAGAGCTATCCTATGATCTAGCAATTGCACTACTATTATCCTTAGTCACCAAAGGATACAAACACAGTGATTCGAAGGGGAACATACACCCCAATGTTTATAGCAGCAATATCCACAATAGCTAAACTATGGAAAGAGCCCAGATGTTCATGGACAGATGAACTGATAAAGAAGATGTGGTGTGTGTGTGTGTGTGTGTGTGTGTGTATGAATATTACTCAGCCATCAAAAAAAATGAAGTCTTGCCATTTGCAACGACATGGATGAACTAGAGGGTATTATGCTACGTGAAATAAGTCAGTCAGAGAAAGACAAATACCATATGATTTAACTCATATGTAGAATTTAAGAAACAAAACAGATGAACATAGGGGAAAGGAAGAAAAAATAAAATAAGAGGAAAACAGAGAGGGAAGCAAACCATAAGAGACTCTTAACTACAGGGAACAAACTGAGGGTTGCTGGAGGGGATGTGGGTTATGGGCATTAAGGAGGGTCCCTGAAGTAATGAGCACTGGGTGTTGTATGCAACTGATAAATCACTGAATTCTACCTCTGAAAATAATAATGCAGTATATGTTAATTAGGTTGAATTAAAAAAAAATTTTTTTAACTTATGAGCATTATGTCATGGTTGGCTTTTTTCATACACATCAGTATTTGTGCAACCAAATATCTATAATCCCTTCAAAGTGGCTGGCCTGAGAGTTGATCCTGGTCCCTGTATGGAGTGATACAGCACATTCTTGCACACTATTCTGAGCAAGGGAGGGTTGACTTGGGACACAGCTTAGAACCAAGGCCACAGAATAAGGTAAAATAAGATAGATGACCATTCAGATAATAAATATTAAACATTAAATAGTACACACTGAGTTTCCATATTGAAAACAAATAATTTAAGAAAGCAAACAGCTTCTTTTTTACAACCGGGTAAAACTCTGAAAATATATACATGTTTTGAGCAGTGGTTTATCCACTACTGGAATGTTTTTATGTATTTATTCAGTAATTTTTCAGTAAATACTGCACATGAGGCCCAGAAATAGACACTGCAAGGGATACACAGATGCACGAGTCACATAGCCCTTTCCTTAAGGAACTCATAGCCCAACAAATGAGAATTTGAGTCGTTCTGCTGGCTCTGGTGCCTACATTTTACTTTGATCACACAGCAGTCTCATCAACTTATCTAGGTATTCTGACTTGCCTTTGCTCCCCTTTCCAAGGCAGCTTTTGTTATAGCTGACAGTCACCTCGGTCTCCACCCTCGTGAGCAAACACAATTCTAACATATTTCCTTCTCTAGCACGATGCTGCAGGACAATCTGCTTCTCCTGAAACTCTGCACACAGAAAAGGTTGAGACGCATGCCACTCTTGACCAGGCATTCATGGACACCTACTACTAGGGCCCTTTACAACGTGCAGTTCTGCTCTGAATAAGTGATTTCTCCTGAAGTGTCTGGCACCAACTACATCAATTGCTACCACAATTCCCAATGAGTGAATGTGCAACTCTCTTACTGATTGATTGACTTAACACCAGCCAATTAGAGCTTAAAATGTCTAATTAAGCCAGAGATGGAGCCATCAACTTGCTGAATTCCGAGCCCTGTTAACTTACCTAAACAATAAAATGATGTCAGGTATCTATTAGCACTGGGAGTAACTAGTAAAACCAGAATAAAGCACTTTGCAAATATAAAACACTCCAGGAATATTAACAAGGATAAGCAAAAGATACATCTAGACTAAAGAAAAAGTCAAAACCTGTACAAAATTCATGCATAATTCTTTCTAAAATCCTCTTTCAACATATATAGTTCTGAATTTACTTTCTGTCTAAGTAACACTAAACATACCTTACATAGGACTCTACCACAAATGGTTTCCATATTTCTGTTTTTTTGCGATTATCACTGACCTGTGTTGTCTACGAGACAACTATCAAGACAGCTCTATTACACTCGTTTAGCCACCATTCACAATATGTGCTTCTTTCTCAACTCCTACATAGATATCATAATTACTCCCCACTTCCCTCCTCTAAGAACAATAAAACTTCTCACTTCTAAAGTATAATGATGATCATTTTCAAGAACAAATGATAGAGAATATTTACTGATTTGCCTTAAAATCAGACAGTTCACTTATGAAAAGATTAAATTATCTACCCCAAACACTCTTTTTTCACTGTAAAACTAGCAATTGCAAATAAGAGAAATTTACATGAAGAGATGTTGGAACCTGCCTTGTTTAGCCAAGCACTAATGTTTTATAAATGGCACAGCATACAGAGATACCATCCTAGTCTGTCCCAAAAGCTATAGCTGCATTGGACCCTGAGATAATATTTAGCAAATAGGCATTTTAAGAAAGTCAGCATGAGGGACAAAAAAAATCTTCTCGGGTAGGTGTATGCTATTAATCATAATTAAGGCATATCTGACAGCTTCTTGGCAACAGAGACGATGAGTTCCTTTCTCTGAAATCAAAATCCTAAAGGAATACTTGCTATTTCATTATCAACTTCACTGGTCTTTACACCTATAATATCCACTTTGAGAATATGAGGTCTTAGAGAAACCTAAGCTCTGACAATTACTGTTTGCCCACCACTGACACCATGTAAGGTACAACATAAGCTGGGATCTTACTAAGATAAAGTACAGGGAACCATGCTGGGGTTAAAATGTGAGTTTCAGGAAAACACATGGCCTGTCCCATAATGCATTTCCACTGAAGGGTCATCCTTCAGAGTTGTTGGTTTTTGTCTGTGCAGGTGGCTCTGCACTTTTGATTTCCCATTAAATTGGAAAGGGAGCACTTGGTTCCCACTGTAATGGCATCCTCTGATAAGATGGTGAGAAATGGGAAATGGATCCGTTTTGAGAGATAAACTCATTTTAATAAAACCAAACAAGAGACATGTGTCCATTTAATCACGCCCAATTTCATTAATGCGTTTTGTAAAATGATGCCACTTTGGAAAGGTTCTTATGATGGCTGAGTGTTAGAAGCATCATCACCAGGATTTCTGTTTGGTGCCTTTGCAGGTGATTTCAAGGAATTTATTCTGGATCATCTACTGATCACAAGCTGAGTTTCTCTCGGGCCCAGCTGGGAGATTTGGCCACTCCTGTGCAGATCCCCAACTTACGTTCCACTGTTCTCTTTCACAGAAAACACGGGCTTAAGTGACCTTTGCCTATTTGGGCACCTATTTAATGGCATCAGTTGAGCTTTAGATGGTTTTCAAACAGTATGTTTCTACTTGGAGAATGATCCCAACCATTCTCACATTTTTCCCTCTTCCTCATTCTCTCTCTTAAGCTCTTTCTCACCACATTCTTCTCTCTTTGCCTTTGGTTTGACTCTCTTTGTTCTACTATCCTTTCCTCTGTAGGTTTTTCAGTCCTCTTCTCTCATGTCTTTCTTCATCAGTGCAGGCTGAGAAGCATGGGGGTCAAGTGGAAGATAAATGGTTTTGTCTCCATTATGTAAGTAAATTGAAAGAAAGTAAAATTTAAAATCGTAATTACTCAGTTTTCAGCTTAGTTCTTCTCGTAGAGATCTAGAAGTGGAATCTGTGATATTCTGGGGTTGGAAGGGACCTCAAGGGGAAACAAACAAGTTAACCTCCTTCATCAAGGCCGGGTGCTCCCCAGATCAGTTATTCATTAATGACTGGTTTCTGCCCCTACTAACTTAACATCATGACTATAACATACCTTTAAATATGGCCTTCAAGATGTTAAAATCACCACCTCTGCTGATTTGGGGTTTTATTGTCTATTCTGGGCCATATCTCATCTTAGTGAGATCCCACAGGATTCAGCAATTAGCATGAATATAGCAGTTTAATAATCAAAAGTAATTAATGGCATCAAAACACAGTCCTGCCTGCTTCTGAGGACTTGTTACACAAATTTAGATCTTTCTTTTTAAATGAGTACTTAAAAAAAAATAAAATAAATGAGGACTTTATTCCTGTTAGAAAATTATCTACCACAAAATTCTTAGATGGGAAACAATTCAACTTGATATACTGACGTGTTTAAAATAACACTGGGAAAGTGACTCAATATACCAATTGGCAATAAGTTCTTAATCCACTAATAATTAATAATTCTAATAAAAGAAATACTAACATTGTTCTCTGCAACTATATAGAGCACAGCAAAGTTATGCTTCCTTTAAAAAAAAGTAAAATTGGGGCGCCTGGGTGGCTCAGTCATTGGGCGTCTGCCTTCAGCTCAGGTCATGATCCCAGTGTCCTGGGATCGAGCCCCGCGTCAGGCTCCCTGCTCCGCAGGAAGCCTGCTTCTCCCTCTCCCACTCCCCCTGCTTGTGTTCCCTCTCTCGCTGTGTCTCTCTCTGTCAAATAAATGAAATCTTTGAAAAAAAAAGAAAAAAAATATTTAAAAAATAAAAAATACAGTAAAATTGTAAAATAGGGATTCTGTCAAGTGTCAAATGAAAATTTAAGAAAAATTATCGTGATTTATTTTTTTTCCAAAACTCTCATTTAAATATTGCTGAGGAAAGGGAAAGGGGAGGGCGATACTTTATTGTAAGTGTTCATTTTACCATGAATCAATTTTTTAAAAATTCTAAAGTTTCTCATAGTAAAAGAGAAGTGTAGGAAAAGAAAAGTTTTCCTCAACCTTCTTAGGGTTCCTAGCTAGATCCAAAAATTAAACTGACAAAGATTAACAGGAGAAAAGCAAATAAGTTTATTTAACATAAGTTTCTAAGTGACTCTAGAGCCTTCAAAAGGAAATGAAGAACCAAGGAAACAGACCTGAGTATTTTTACGCTAGGTTTGATGAAGAGTGGGCAGTCGTGCAGAAGTATGATAGACCAGAGAATATAAGGTAAGTGTAGTAAACTGGGGAAAACAGCAAGGCCTGTTTGTTCAGATTCTTCTTAGCATCTCCTTGTCTTTGGAGATAAGGATACTCCTTTTCTCCAGGTTTAGGGAGGGAACCTCTCACAGGAGGGTTTATGACCTGTTTCAGGGAAGACGGCCATGGAGAAGGTCAGAGTGACCTTCCTGCTTCTGCCGTTTTCTCATACTCCTTCAGGTTAAAATATTCAATATGCAAAGGTGCCATATTTTGGAGTAGCATGTCCTGAGTCCCAACAGAAGTAAATAAAGGTTTTAGTTTAAACAGATAAATGCAATTCTTACCTGAGAACTCTGGACTCCCTTTAACAAGTCACTGCTCATCATGTCATTGGTGAAGTTGATCTTGTCTTCATATCAACAGGATATGCAGGGTAAAGATTAGGGGAGCAGGTTACCAAATAGTCAAGCTTTCCTCTCCCCAGGGGAACTTTATTTTTGAACTGATTTTCATTTAAAATGTCCCCAGTTTTAGATAGACTGAAGCCCAGCACACATGAGCATTTACAGTTCTCCACATCTGTAACTCATTTCCATTTCTTAAAAAATTGATGATGTTTGCTTTAATGCCAAAATCCCCCCTGACCACAAGGGATGTTAGCTTCAGGCAGCTTGGTATCATTATTTAAAAAGCTAACACTTGGACTTTTAGAGTAGAACCAAAAGTGAGAGGAATGAGGTGACTAGCTGCTGTAGAAATGAGAAGTTCTTTAGAAGCTCTCTGGAAGCTTCCATGTTTGGCATTTCTATTTCCAGTACCACTAATATTAAGATAAACATCAAGTTTGGGCAATCTGAACAAACCTCTGATGTCATCTACTGATCTTTAAGACCAAATGGAGTATATGCATAAGTCATCCTATCAAGGATTTAAAGTCTCTCTGGTATAGGATTATGAAAATATGAAAACCTAAAAAAATACTTTTTTAAGTGTACTTTATTTTAATATTTTCCATCTGTTTTGTGTTCAAGAAATAAATGAGAATAACTTCTGAACCTTAAAGCAACTGAAAGGGATTAACAATGAAAGACAAAAGAACTTGGATATCATTTCTCTCATCCAGGGAAAGGGAAACATGGAAGTAACTTGTTAATTTCTTACAAGGAACTAGGTAAGTGTGTATCTTCTAGCTTGCCCATATTGCTGTCTACCAACAATAATATATTTCATCCAGGTTGAAGATAATACATATAAGAAACAAAAACAGACAAAAACCTTAATATTAAAATATTTTCAATATTTTATAAAATTGGAGGCTTTACATGGCATTTGCAGGCATTCAAGTACACATATATGTACTTCTTTTATAGCTGTAGTCATATAAAATGAGCATTCCTTATTAAGTTTCCTTCGAAGAAATCTCAAAGGTTATCTTAGTTATTAAATATTTAATGGAAACAAGGATAAAAAATCACTTAACAATCAGAAATGTAACTTGCCATTCATTTTGTCAACGCTTAACATTTTGCCATATTTGCTTTAGACCTTTTTTCTTAAGGAAATAAACATTACAGATATATAGTTGAGGTCCCTCAAGTATCCCAATCGATTTCATTGCCCCCCTTCAAAAATAACAACAGCAACAACAAACATTAATAATCAACTCTAACAGAGCTAAAGCCACAACAGGTCCTCTTTAAAATGGTGTAACCAGGGCGCCTGGGTGGCTCAGTCGTTAAGCGTCTGCCTTCGGCTCAGGTCATGATCCCAGGGTCCTGGGATCGAGTCCCACATCGGGCTCCCTGCTCGGCGGGAAGTCTGCTTCTCCCTCTCCCACTCCCCCTGCTTGTGTTCCTGCTCTCGCTGTCTCTCTCTGTCAAATAAATAAAATCTTTAAAAAAAAAAAAATGGTGTAACTATACGCTCTGTCATCAGCAGCTTGTAAGAGGACCAATTTCTTCATCTTAGGATGCATAATAATGGTTTGTCATCCCATCCCATAACACATTAGAGAGTCTTTATATCTCAACACAAAGGAAGTTAAGCTTTAGGCATCAGTGATAGACAGATATGGAAGATTAAGGCAAAAGGCCTTTTATATCTCACATAGCTATTATTTTAAAAATATTCCCATTACCTCTCTAATCCTCCTTATTCATTCCCCACTCTTTTGTCATAAAAACCAAATCTGATCATGCCACTCCCAACTTTAAACTCCTGGGTACCTTCCCATCACATTAAGGAGAAACTCCAAACCCTTTAACACATATGGCCAAAAAAGACCCCTCAGTTTGCTGCTTGTCCTCTGTACTAGCCACATTGCCCTTCTCTCAATTTTTTTTTTAAATTTTATTTATTTATTACAGAGAGAGAGAGAGCATGAGAGGGGAAAGGATCAGAGGGAGAAGCAGACTCCCTGCTGAGCAGGGAGTCCAACGTAGGACTTGATCCCAGGACTCTGGGATCATGACCTGAGCCGAAGGCAGATGCCTAACCGACTGAGCCACCCAGGCACCCCCTTCTTTCAATTTCTTAAAGGCACCCTACCCTTCACTTGTTTCTTTCACTTGAAATGCTCTTTCTCCTCTGTAGTTAGCCAGCTGAGTCATCTTTTAGTTTTCAGTTTAGAATAGAAAAATTTTTCCCTGGCTTCTCCTCACATCTTTTTTAATCTTAATTTTTTATTGTTATGTTAATCACCATACATCATTAGTTTGCGATGTAGTGTTCCATGATCCATTGTTTGTGCATAACACCCAGTGCTCCACGCAGAATGTGCCCTCTTTAATACCCATCACCAGGCTAACCCATACCCCCACCTTCCTTCCCTCTAGAACCCACAGTTTGTTTTTCAGAGTCCATCGTCTCTCATGGTTCGTCTCCCCCTCCGACTTACTCCCATTCATTCTTCCCCTCCTGCTATCTTCTTCTTTTTCTTTTTTCTTAACATATGTTGCATTATTTGTTTCAGAAGTACAGATCTGTGATTCAACAGTCTTGCACAATTCACAGCGCTCACCATAGCACATACCTTCCCCAATGTCTATCATCCAGGAACCCCATCCCTCCCACCCCCCACCACTCCAGCAACCCTCAGTTTGTTTCCTGAGATTAAGAATTCCTCATATCAGTGAGGTCATATGATACATATCTTTCTGATTGACTCATTTCACTCAGCATAACACCCTCCAGTTCTATCCACGTTGTTGCAAATGGCAAGATCTCATTCCTTTTGATGGCTGCATAATATTCCATTGTGTATATATACCACCTCTTCTTTATCCATTCATCTGTCGGTGGACATCTTGGCTCTTTCCACAGTTTGGCTATTGTGGACATTGTTGCTATAAACATCGGGGTGCATGTACCCCTTCGGATCCCTACATTTGTATCTTTGGGGTAAATACCCAGTAGTGCAATGGCTGGATCATAGAGTAGCTCTATTTTCAACTGTTTGAGGAACCTCTATACTGTTTTCCAGTGGTTGCACCAGCTTACATTCCCACCAACCGTGTAGGAGGGTTCCCCTTTCTCCGCATCCCCGCCAACATCTGTCGTTTCCTGACTTGTTAATCTAGCCATTCTGACGGGTGTGAGGTGGTATCTCACGGAGGTTTTGATTTGGATTTCCCTGATGCCGAGCGATGTTGAGCACTTTTTCATGTGCCTGTTGGCCATATGGATGTCTTCTTTAGAAAAACGTCTGTTCATGTCTTCTGCCCATTTCTTGATTGGATTATTTGTTCTTTGGGTGTTGAGTTTGATAAGTTCTTTATAGATTTTGGATACTAGCCCTTTATCTGATATGTCATTTGCAAATATTTTCTCCCATTCTGTCAGTTGTCTTTTGGTTTTGTGGACTGTTTCTTTTGCTGTGCAAAACCTTTTCATCTTGATGAAATCCCAATAGTTCATTTTTGCCCTTGCTTCCCTTCCTTTGGCGATGTTTCTAGGAAGAAGTTGCTGTGGCTGAGGTCGAGGAGGTTGCTACCTGTGTTCTCCTTTAGGATTTGGATGGACTCCTGTCTCACGTTTAGGTCTTTCAACCATTTGGAGTCTATTTTTGTGTGTGGTGTAAGAAAATGGTCCAGTTTCATTCTTCTGCATGTGGCTGTCCAATTTTCCCAACACCATTTGTTGAAGAGACTATCTTTTTTCCATTGGACATTCTTTCCTGCTTTGTCAAAGATGAGTTGACCATAGAGTTGAGGGTCCATTTCTGGGCTCTCGATTCTGTTCCATTGATCTATGTGTCTGTTTTTGTGCCAGGACCATACTGTCTTGACGATGACAGCTTTGTAATAGAGCTGGAAGTCCGAAATTGTGATGCCGCCAGCTTTGCTTTTCTTTTTCAACATTCCTCTGGCTATTCGGGGTCTCTTCTGGTTCCATACAAATTTTAGGATGATTTGTTCCATTTCTTTGAAAAAAGTGGATGGTATTTTGATGGGGTTTGCATTGAATGTGTAGATTGCTCTAGGTAGCATTGACATCTTCACAGTGTTTGTTCTTCCAATCCATGAGCATGGAACGTTTTTCCATTTCTTTGTGTCTTCTTCAATTTCTTTCATGAGTATTTTATAGTTTTCTGAGTACAGATCCTTTGCCTCTTTGGTTAAATTTATTCCTAGGTATCTTATGGTTTTGGGTGCAGTTGTAAATGGGATAGACTCCTTGATTTGTCTCTCTTCTGTCTTGTTGTTGGTGTATAGGAATGCCACTGATTTCTGTGCATTGATTTTATATCCTGCTACTTTACTGAATTCCTGTATGAGTTCTAGCAGTTTTGGGGTGGAGTCTTTTGGGTTTTCCACGTACAGTATCATATCATCTGCAAAGAGTGAGAGTTTGACTTCCTCTTTGCCGATTTGGATGCCTTTGATTTCTTTTTGTTGTCTGATTGCTGTGGCTAGGACTTCTAATACTATGTTGAATAGCAGTGGTGAGAGTGGACATCCCTGCCGCGTTCCTGACCTTAGGGGAAAGGCTCTCAGCCTTTCCCCATTGAGAATGATACTCGCTGTAGGTTTTTCATAGATGGCTTTTATGATATTGAGGTATGTACCCTCTATCCCTATACTCTGAAGAGTTTTGATCAAGAAAGGATGTTGTACTTTGTCAAATGCTTTTTCTGCATCTATTGAGAGGATCATATGATTCTTGTTCTTTCTTTTGTTAATGTATTGTATCACGTTGATTGATTTGCGGATGTTGAACCAACCTGGCAGCCCAGGGATAAATCCCACTTGGTCATGGTGAATAATCCTTTTAATGTACTGTTGGATCCTATTGGCTAGTATTTTGGTGAGAATTTTTGCATCCATGTTCATCAAGGATATTGGTCTGTAATTCTCCTTTTTGATGGGGTCTTTGTCTGGCTTTGGGATCAAAGTAATGGTGGCCTCATATAATGAGTTTGGAAGTTTTCCTTCCATTTCTATTTTTTGGAACAGTTTCAGGAGAATAGGTATTAATTCTTCTTTAAATGTTTGGTAGAATTCCCCTGGGAAGCCATCTGGCCCTGGGCTTTTGTTTGTTGGGAGATTTTTGATGACCGCTTCAATTTCCTTAGTGGTTATAGGTCTGTTCAGGTTTTCTATTTCTTCCTGGTTCAGTTTTGGTAGTTGATACATCTCTAGGAATGTATCCATTTCATCCAGGTTATCTAATTTGCTGGCATAGAGTTGCTCATAATATGTTCTTATAATTGTTTGTATTTCTTTGGTGTTGGTGGTGATCTCTCCTCTTTCATTCAAGATTTTGTTGATTTGGGTCATTTCTCTTTTCTTTTTGATAAGTCTGGCCAGGGGTTTATCAACCTTGTTAATTCTTTCAAAGAACCAGCTCCTAGTTTCGTTGATCTGTTCTACTGTTCTTTTGGTTTCTAGTTCATTGATTTCTGCTCTGATCTTTATGATTTCTCTTCTCCTGCTGGGTTTAGGCTTTATTTGCTGTTCTTTCTCCAGCTCCTTTAAGTGTAGGGTTAGGTTGTGTATTTGAGACCTTTCTTGTTTCTTGAGAAAGGCTTGTATTGCTATATACTTTCCTCTCAGGACTACCTTTGCTGTATCCCAAAGATTTTGAACAGTTGTGTTTTCATTTTCATTGGTTTCCATGAATTTTTTTAATTCTTCTTTAATTTCCTGGTTGACCCATTCATTCTTCAGTAGGATGCTCTTTAGCCTCCATGTATTTGAGTTCTTTCCAACTTTCCTCTTGTGATTGAGTTCTAGTTTCAAAGCATTGTGGTCTGAAAATATGCAGGGAATGATCCCAATCTTTTGGTACCGGTTGAGACCTGATTTGTGACCTAGGATGTGATCAATTCTGGAGAATGTTCCATGGGCACTAGAGAAGAATGTGTATTCCGTTGCTTTGGGATGGAATGTTCTGAATATGTCTGTGAAGTCCATTTGGTCCAGTGTGTCATTTAAAGTCTTTATTTCCTTGTTGATCTTTTGCTTAGATGATCTGTCCACTTCAGTCAGGGGGGTGTTAAAGTCCCCCACTATTATTGTATTGTTGTCAATGTGTTTCTTTGCTTTTGTTATTAATTGCCTTATATAATTGGCTGCTCCCATGTTCGGGGCATAGATATTTACAATTGTTAGATCTTCCTGTGGGACAGACCCTTTAAGTGAGATATAGTGTCCTTTTTCATCTCTTATTACAGTTTTTGTTTTAAAATCTAATTTGTCTGATATAAGGATCGCCACCCCAGCTTTCTTTTGGTGTCCATTAGCATGGTAAATGGTTTTCCACCCCCTCACTTTCAATCTGGGGGTGTCTTTGGGTCTAAAATGAGTCTCTTGCAGACAGCATATTGAAGGGTCTTGTTTTTTAATCCAATCTGATAGCCTGTGTCTTTTGATTGGGGCATTGAGCCCATTTACATTCAGGGTAACTATTGAAAGGTATGAATTTAGTGCCATTGTATGGCCTGTAAGGTGACTGTTACTGTATATTGTCTGTGTTCCTTTCTGATCTATGCTGCTTTTAGTCTCTCTCTTTGTTTAGAGGACCCTTTTCAATATTTCTTGTAGGACCTGTTTGCAAATTCCTTTAGTTTTTGTTTGTCCTGGAAGCTTTTTATCTCTCCTTCAATTTTCAATGAGAGCCTAGCTGGATATAGTATTCTTGGCTGCATATTTTTCTCGTTTAGTGCTCTGAAGATATCATGCCAGTCCTTTCTGGCCTGCCAGGTCTCTGTGGATAGGTCTGTTGCCAATCTAATGTTTCTACCATTGTAGGTTACATATCTCTTCTCCCAAGCTGCTTTCAGGATTTTCTCTTTGTCTCTGAGACTCGTAAGTTTTACTATTAGATGTCGGGGTGTTGACCTATTTTTATTGATTTTGAGAGGGGTTCTCTGTGCCTCCTGGATTTTGATGCCTGTTTCCTTCCTCACATTAGGGAAGTTCTCTGCTATTATTTGCTCCAATATACCTTCTGCCCCTCTCTCTCTTTCTTCTTCTGGGATTCTAATTATTCTAATGTTTCGTCTTATTGTATCACTTATCTCTCGAATTCTGCCCTTGTGATCCTGTAGTTGTTTCTCTCTTTTTCTCAGCCTCTTTATTTTCCATCATTTGGTCTTCTATATCGCTGATTCTCTCTTCTGCCTCATTTATCCTAGCAGTTAGTGCCCCTATTTTTGATTGCACTTCATTAATAGCCTTTTTGATTTCGACTTGGTTAGATTTTAGTTCTTTTATTTCTCCAGAAAGGGTTTCTCTAATAACTTCCACGCTTTTTTCAAGCCCAGCTAGTATCTTTAAAGTCATGATTCTGAACTCTAGGTCTGACATCATACTAATGTCCATATTGAGTAGGTCCCTGGCTGAGGGTACTACCTCTTGTTCTTTTTGCTGAGGTGATTTTTTTCATCTTGTCATTTTGTCCAGAGGAGAATAGATGAATGAGAGAACAAAATGCTAACAGGTTAACAACGTCCCCAGCAAATATACTCTATACAAATCAGAAAAGACCTGAAACCAGGGGAAAAGAAAGGGAAAGAAAGAAAAAAGAAAGAAAAAAAACAAAACAAAAAGAAAAAGATAAAAACAAAAACAGAACAATACAAAAAAAACCAGAATATGATCAAATATGATCAGGCTAGTGCATAGGATCAGTGCCACACATGAGATTTTGGGCATATTTTGGTGTGTTAGAAAAAAGTGCCTCCTAAAATTTTAAAGGGAGAAAGACTTATATATGTACAAGATAAGGGTTGATACAATGAAGGGATGGAAGATGACTGTAAAGATGAAAATTATAAAAGATTTTATAAAAGGAATTGATAAGATAAGAAGTTGTTTGAAAAAAGAAAGAAGATTTAAAAAAAAAAAAAGACAAAAAAAGGGAGAGAATGTGATCAGGAAGGAGACTAGAACAAAGCCATACACAAATTTATGGTATATTTTGATCTGTTAGAAGAAACTGTATCTCAAAATTTTAAAGAGAGAACAACTTATATATATATGCCAAAAATAAGGGTAACTACTATGAAGGGATAAAATATGACTCTAAAAATGAAAAATAAAGAATATTTTTTTAAAAAAGGGATGGATAAGATGTTGGTTTTAAAAGGGAAAAAGAAAAATTAAAAAAAAAACAGTTAAAAAAATTAACTTTGAAAAACTAATGAATCATGGTAAAAAAACGCCATGAATTCTATGTGCAGTATTCCCCTAGCGCTGGAGTTCTCCCGTTTTCCTTGATCGTTAACCTTGTCTTGGCTTTGCTGGCTGTTCATGCTGATCTTCTGGGGGAGGGGCCTGTTGCTGTGGTGCCCAAATGTCTTTGCCGGAGGCAGAATTGCCCCGCCCTTGTCGGTCCGGGCTAAGCAAGCTGCTCAGGTTTGCTCTCAGGAGCTTTTTTCCCTGCAAGCTCTGGTACAGCTTTGGAGGACCAGGGTGAAATGGTGGCCTCCCAATCTCCACCCGGAGGAGCTGAGAACTCGGGGCCCCGCTCCTCAGTGCGCCCCCAGAGAAAAGCAGTCACTCGGGTCTCCCCGGTCTCCGGCCGCACTCCGTGCTCACCCGGCCTGTGACCGAGCATTTCTATCTCTGGCACCCGACCCCTTGTGGAGTCTCCAAATCCAGCAGATCCCTGCGGTGCACTCCCGCACCGCTCCTCCCCGGGGAGGAAGGGGAGTCTCCCCAGCTGTGCCACTTGTTGGGTCCCTGTTGGAGGAGCAGTGGCCTGACTTCCAGTAAGTGGTCGCTTCTCTGTTCAGAGAGTTGTTGCTACTCTTTTCTTCGATCTCCTGTTGAGTTCATAGGTGTTCAGAATGGTTTGATCCCTATTCAGCTGAATTCCTGAGACCAGACGAAATCCAGGTCTCCTACTCCTCCGCCGTCTTGCTCCACCCTCTCTTCTCCTCACATCTTATAATCTTATTAAATCTCTTGGGTTTTTAAAATCATAATTTGCAAGCACATACTTATTTATATTTGTCCAATGCCTATTCTCTTACACTGCAAGCTTCATGAAGATGGGGACCTTTATTTTGTTTTCTCTACTTCTAAATTTATCAGCACAGTGCCTATCTATGATATAATCAGTATTTATTTATTGAATAAATGGGTGGAGATTCCCTGTTCCAGACCTCAGTATTTAAGGCTTTTTTTCCCAAAACTGTGTAATTGCCCTAATCCTTCCCTCTTCTTCTCTACCAACTTACATGTATCTCCTCTTCACTCTTCCCCTCTACTTCCTTCCCTCACACTCCACCCCACATCTTTTCTCCCATTTAGAGAATAAACTAAGGGTTGGTAATAACAAAGTATGTCTTATGTTGATGATATTAATTCTAGTCTATTTCTACTAAGTATTGCAAAATAAATTGTCCCTATTACATTTCATATATGCAATGAAAGATTTATTTTAAATTTTAGAAGGATCTCCTTTGAAGATACCTTAAGAATATCTCCATGGGTTAAAGATGACTTTAATAAGCAAAATGGTCAAACTAATAAACCAAATAGCTATTCTGCAAACATGGAATGAGCCAAGAATGCTCAACTATAAGCTTGAAGACAATGCCAGTTCAACAACAACAACAACAAAAAAAGTGGTTTTGAAAAGAATTGCAAGGATCATTAACTGCAGCCGAACAGTCATGTTCCCACAGGAAGTTCTTACAAATATGATACACCATCTTGTCATCTAATATTCAGAGATACATTTAGAGGTTTAAAATTGGATTCTGATTCCTGATATAAAAATTTCTCCAGTCATAGTTTGAAAGAAAAAGAAACAGAAGCACCAAACAGTGGAACATCACCAAATTCCAAGCTTAAAATTAAATAAGTCAATACTCTGAAAAACTTTGTTTTTCAAAAAGTGATCAATGTTTTTACATATATTTTTCAACCTCCACTGTTTACCCTCACAAAATCCTACCAAATTAATCCATGTTTCCTTTTCTTGCATGAACTCTGGATATGACTTCAATGCAATATTAGAACTCATGCCTCTTTGTATTCAAAACTGAGATATTCTCAGGGACACCTGGGTGGCTCAGTCAGTTAAGTGTCTGCCTTCAGCTCAGGTCATGATTCCGGAGTCCTGGGATCGAGCCCCTTATCGGGCTCCTTGCCCAGCAAGGAACCTGCTTCTCCCTCTGCCTGCCACTCCCGCTGCTTGTACTCCCTCTCTCTGACAAATAAATAAAATCTTTAAAAAATAAACTGAGATATTCTCAAAATTGGAATAATTGCACTGAGAAAGAGAGCAGAGGCAAACTGTTCCTACCCCCAAAGAGCTAAAGCTACAAACAGAAAACACAGCATTGAATCCAAAATTTTGACTGGAGGATGGTGCTAGCTATGTTCTTCTGGGACCTTTATTTAGTTGTCCAGAAACCCACAATCCCCACTCTGTTCGGAGAGATACTCCAGAGCAAGGAATTACCAGACTTCCAATTTCCTTACTACTGCTTCCAAACCAGTGATTAAAAGTAGAAGGGTGAGAGAAGGGGATGAAGGATCCTCCAGTGAAAACATTAAGACTCATTCATGCATTTATTTATTCAACAATCATTTACTGAGTTCTCATCATGAGCTCGAGCACTCTGGTCACAAGGGATACAATGGTGAGTAAGAGATTCCCCACCTTCATGAAACCTGTTTAGGGATGGAATATCAACACAGATCAAACAAATGAATATAAATCTACACACTGTGGTGAGTGCTTGGAAGGAAAAGTATTTGCTCCTATAGGAAATTATAAAAGGGGGAGCAGATTTTGTCTGGATTTTTTAGCAGACTTTGTCTGGATTTATAAATTACAAAAGATGAATAGGTATAAAAAAATCAGGGAGGGCACCTCCTTGGCACAGGGAATGGCAAGGGCAAAGGGCCTGAAGTAGGCAGGTGTGCAGGACAGCACACCTACTATGTCAAGAAGTATTCAAGAGGAAAGAGACAGAAATGAAGCTGAAAGTTAGAAGGTCAGGTCCAATCACCAAGGGCCTTGGAGGCCATTGTAAAGATTTTGGTCTTTGGGGTGCCTGGGTGGCTCAGTTGGTTCAGCGTCTGCCTTTGGCTCAGGTCATGATCTCAGGGTCCTGGGATCGAGCCCCAGCTGGGCTCCCTGCTTAGTGGGGAGTCTGCTTCTCCCTCTCCCTCTGCCCTTCCCCTGCCTGTGTTCACCCTCTCTCTCTTTCTTGCTCTCTCTCAAATATATAATAAATTTTTTTAAAAAAAGATTTTGGTCTTTGTTCAAAGAGGAAGTTGAAAGCCACTGAAAGGTTGTGACTAGTGACATTGATTATCTAAGTTCTCAGATCACTCTGATTGTCATGAAATATATTCAAAGTGAGTCAAAGAACAGAAGTGGAAAACCAGTAACAACATGATTTGACGTGTAATTTTTAAGGTCATTGGCTACCATGTATAGAATGAGCTGGAAGGAAGTCAGAGAGCCCATGGGGACATGAGTTCATTGGCAGGTGCAGCCAACCAGGTGAAAGGTGCTAACAGTCTGGGCCAGGAGGGATATGCCAGGAGAACTGCCATGGTGGCATGTGAGCTGGCTCACTCCTACTCTCCCCATGCCTGGGCGCTGCTTGGGTCCTAAAAGGACTGCCCTCCAAAACATCTATATGCACAATGAAGAAAGAAGCTCCTCTTTAGAAAGACTCCCGAAAGACAGTAGTCTTTAGTACAAGGACCAAAAATCCTCTTGCTTCTCCTGAGAAACTGACTTATTTTAGCCCCAGGCACATGAGACTATCACCCATTATGGTGTCATTGTTTTGTTGGGGGAGGAAGAACTCAATAACAAATTTGAGGCCCCCTTTTACCAAGCATACCATACTTACAGCCTGCCTCTTTGTGGCTAAACTCGATCTTTCTTTCAGCTTACTTTTCCTATTCTTATTTTCTTCTTTACATTTTTTTCTTTTATTGAGTGGGTATATGTAATTTTAAACACATTGCTATTTATGATTTAACAAGATTCTGTCAGAAATTATTTTTTAAAACCAGTTAATTATTTAACACTTATTTTCTTATTTAAAGCATATGAAAGGAAAAGCTGTTTCTCTTCTCACAGCACTTCTGTCACCAAATATGTGGGTTTTCCACACCAAGCAATTCTCCAATTCTCTGTGGACACCAAATGGGTGTTTTATAATTTAATTCGATTCTGACACTAACCGGAATTGGTGCAGACCCCACAGGTTCAGACCTCAGTCCCACAAGATTGTTCCACGTCAGATTCTAGTTGCAAATATTAGGTGTCAAGGGTACCCAAACTCTTGTCTAACTTGATTACAAATCAAATTCTACAACCCTTTCCCCTCCTATGGTTCGATAATTTGCTGTAATGGCTCACACATCTCAGTGAAACACTTAATTTACATTTAGTGGTTAATTACAAAGAATACCAATGAAAAACCATATGAAGAGTTACATAGCATGAAGTCCAGAAGTGTCCCAAGCACAGGAGGTTCTGTCCCAGTGGAGTTGGGGTACGCTGTCTTACCAGCACATGGACGTGTTTACCAACCCAAAAGCTCCCCAAACTACATAGTTTAGGGATTTTCATAGAGGTTTCATCACGTAAGCATGATCAATTATTAATTCAATCTTCAGTCCCTCTCTCCTCCCCAGAGGATAGGGAATGAGTCTGAAAGTTCCAAGCCTCCAGTCATGCTTGGTCTTTCTGGTGACCACTCCCCATCCTGAAGCTATTCAGGAGTCCCCAGCCATCTGTCATCTCATTAGCATACAAAAAGACAATCTTTTCACTCCAGAGATTCCAAAGGTCTTAGAAGCTCTTATGTCGGGAACTAAGTACTAAGAACAAATATTTTAACAGAAGATCCTCCTATTACCCCTACTACTCTGGAAATTATAAGGGTTTTAGGAGTTCTGTGCCAGGAACCCAGGATGAAAACCAAATATATATTTCTTATTATATCATAGTGTTACAATATGATATATATTCATTGCAGAAATATTGTGAAATACAGCAAAGCTCAAGAAGTAAATAAAAATTTAAAAAAAGAAGTAAATAAAAATAATCTATAATTCTACCATGCAGAGGTAACATTTTGGGATACAGTCTTCCAATCTTATTTCTATGCCTGTCTGTATACCTATCATCTTCCCAATCTTTTACACAGAAAAGAATATGTGTGTGTATGTGTACACGTTTGTCTTTGTGTAAGTCTTTTAAATCCATTTTGGAACAATGCGAGGAATGGACAGAAAGATGAAGAGATAGACAGATGACACATAGACAGACAGATACTTTCCGCTCCATTCTGAATACTAGATGATTTAAATCCTAAGCTGCTTCTTTGACAATGTCAAAATTGTTTCTTTACAACTACTTCTATCAATAAATAATACTCCTGCTTGCTCAATCAGAAGCAATTGTTTGGCCAAGTGATGAATGATGACTTAGAGGTTACGTGATTCCAGTCTTTCCATCTTGAGTCCTAAGAGTATTCAGGCTGATGGAAGACTGACCACAGGTAAAAAGTAAACACTCCCCATGGTCATGTCACATGCTACCAGACCGTACAGCACATTATATTTTAAATTGTTTATATAGCAAAACTAGACTGCCAGTGGAAATGACAAATCTCTTAGCTTCCTTGTTTCTGGTAGCATTCTGTGGAAAAGCAGAAAATTGCTCCCAAGTTATAAGACTGATTTTGTTTTGTTTTTAATTGCAAAGCAATCTGAATCCAGTTCCCGGAGGAAAGGCATAATCAAGAACTACAATCATCTGTACCACCTGCCTGAGGGAGGCTGTAGCAACAACACCTAGAACAGATGTCACTTGAAACTCATGCAGTGTCATTTGCAAATATCTTCTCCCATTCTGTGGGTTGCCTCTTAGTTTTGTTGATTGTTTCCTTTGCTGTGCAGAAGCCTTTTATCTTGATGAAGTCCCAAAAGTTCATTTTCGCTTTTGTTTCCCTTGCCTATGGAGGCGGCGTGTCTTGAAAGAACTTGCTGTGGCTGATGTAGAAGAGGTTACTGCCTATGGTCTCCTCTAGGATTTTGATGGATTCCTGTCTCACATGGAGGTCTTTCATCCATTTAGAGTTTATCTTTGTGTACGGTGTAAGAGAATGGTCATGTTTCATTCTTCTGTATATAGCTGTCCAATTTTCTCAGCACCATTTATTAAAGAGACTTGTCTTTTTTCCATTGGATATTTTTTCTTGCTTTGTTGAAGATTACTTGACCATAGAGTTGAGGGTCCATTTCTGGGCTCTCTATCCTGTTCCACTGATCTATGTGTCTGTTTTTGTGCCAGTACCATGCTGTCTTGGTGATCAGAGCTTTGTAATATAGCTTGAAATCAGGCAATGTGATGCCCCAGCTTTGTTTTTCTTTTTCAACATTTCTTTGGTGATTCAGGGTCTTTTCTGGTTCCATACAAATTTTAGGATTGCTTGTTCCAGCACTTTGAAAAATGCCATTGGTATTTTAATAGGGATGGCGTTGAAAGTATAGATTGCTTGGTGCAGCACAGACATTTTAACAATGTTTATTCTTCTGATCCATGAGCGTGAAATGTTTTTCCATCTTTTTGTGTCTTCTTCAATTTCTTTCATAAGTGTATTGTAGTTTCTAGAGTATAGATCTTTTACCTCTTTGGTTAGATTTATTCCAAGGTAGCTTATGGTTTTGTAAATGACACTACAGATAAAGGGCTGGTATCCATAATCTATAAAGAACTTCTCAAACTCAACACCCAAAGAACAAATAATCAAGTCAAAAAATGGGCAGAAGACATGAACAGACACTTCTCCAAAGAAGATATACGAATAGCTAATACACACATGAAAACCTGTTCAACACCAGTATCCATCAGGGAAATTCGAATCAAAACCACACTGAGATACCACCTTATACCAGTGAGAATGGCAAAAAAATGACAAGGCAGGAAACAACAAATGTTGGAGAGGATGTGGAGAAAGGGGAACTCTTACACTGTTGGTGGGAATGCAAGTTTGTACAGCCACTTTGGAAAACAGTATGGAGGTTCCTCAAAAAGTTAAAAAGTAGAGGTACCCTATGACCCAGCAATTGCACTACTAGGTATTTACCCCAAAGATACAGATATAGTGAAAAGAAGGGGCACATGCACCCCAATATTCATAGCAACAATGTCCACAATAGCCAAACTGTGGAAGGAGAAGGATGCCCTTCAACAGACGAATGGATAAAGAAGATGCGGTCCATATATACAATGGAGTATTACTCAGCCATCAGAAAGGATGAATACCCACCATTTGCATTGACATGGATGGAACTGGAGGGAATTATGCTAAGTGAAATAAGTCAAGCAGAGAAAGACAATTATCATATGGCTTCACTTATATGTGGAACATAAGGAATGGCATGGAGGACATTAGGAGAAGGAAGGGAAAAATGAAGGGGGAGAATCAGAGGGAGAGACGAACCATGAGAGACTATGGACTCCAGGAAACAAACAGAGTTTCAGAGGGGCATGGGGGGGTGGGTTAGCCCGGTAATGGGTATTAAGGAGGGCATGTATTGCATGGAGCACTGGTGTTATATGCAAACAATGAATCATGGAACACTACATCAAAAACTAATGATGTACTATATGGTGACTAACATAACATAATAAATAAAAAAAAAGAAAAAGAAAGAAAGAAACTCATGCAGTAAAAACCCATGACTAAATTGTTCTTTAACAGATACTCAACCTTGCTTGCCCAATTCCCCCTCTGATAACCAGTTGAGATTGTCTAAAAATACAAATATCTAATAGCATATTTAGTCCATCTAGTTTCATTTTGGCCACATTTATGTGGCCATTTTGCACTGAAACCCATAAAAATTTGTGGCCACTGTGCTATACCCCACACCAGTGCAAAAGAGTATGTTGATGAGTTTCTAACACATCACCTTGAAGGACAAAGTGCTCACTTCTTGGGCCCCACTACCTGAATTCTTCTTGCTTCCTCTCTTTCTCTTTCCTTTCTTCTTTATTTATTGATATAGGCCCAACATTTTGAGGGTTTACTACTGAAATGGATATTGTTTTTTTTAAATTAATTTAATAGAATATTGGTTATATGGAAAAATGTTTACAGTCTAGACTCACCACACCAAATCATCTTCTAATTCCCTACCTCTATTGTGCTCAGAAAGGTAACTTTATTGTAAGAGTAATGGAGCTCAATTTGAAAACTTTTATTGAACATCTAACTTACTCCAGACACTATTCTAGGCATTAGGGATTCCAAAAAAAAGAGACATAACCCATTCTCATAAATCTCCCAGTTTAGTAGATAACTCACAAACCCTAGTTGAATGAAATCTCCTAATTAAAAAAAATGCTTTGATTATTTTAAAATGTGAATGTTTCCTTGAATTTTAACCTATAAATACAAGAGTCTTTTCTCCCCCAATGTTATGTTCTTTCTCTAGCCTAATACCTGTTCTTTCTGATGATTAGAGATAAAAGTCAATTGTTTCTGCGTCATAGATACTTTCAGGAGTGTCTGCTTAGCTCACACTCTCTTTTTCTATAGAGAGAGATAGAGAACACAGCCCCAAAGTTAAGTTTAGGTTATGAAACCTGACACTCTTGATCACAACTAAATGAACCAGGAGTAAACACTGGACCCAAGTGGACTCAAGCTGGTTCCAACCAGAGTTAGTTCTTCCTCTTCTGGTTATAATGGACAAGCTTGGATCAGAACAAACCTCTCACTGAAAACACCTAGAAAGGATGGATAATAAAGAAAAAAAAGCTGTTTGAAGGCAGAAGAACACTAAAATGCATCAAGACTTGGGGAAATAAGGTCCCAGAGACACAAAAGGCTCAGAAAGTTGAATCACACACTTTTGCCCTTTAGGCAGATGCAGATTCTGAAGTGATGGCTGAGGAGCTTAGAAAATGAGCAGAACCTTAAGTAGTTTCACAGAACTGTAGGGAGAAGAATTGGAATTTAGAGTCCATTAGAGAAGAGTGAACATGCTATATACCCCAGGCTGGATCAAAGTGATGTGTTCCTAGAGTAGGCAGCCTCTAAGAAGGCCCCCAATGATACCCACCTCCTAGTACTCATGCCCTTGGGTAATCCCTTGAGCATGGGCCGGACCGGGCACATTCTAACAAAGAGAACTGGCAAATATGATGGGTGTCAGTTCCAAGATTAGGTTACAAAGAAACTGTCCTTCTGCCTTGCCCTTCCTCTCTAATTCTCTTACTTGCTTTGAGAATAGCCAGACACTGTATTGTGAGCTGACCTATAAAGGAGTTCTATATGGCAAAGAATCAATAACTCCACAAACAGCCAGTGAAGACCTAAGGCCTGCCAACAGTCATGTGAGTAGGCTTGGAAGCATGTCCAACCCTAGGGGAGCCTTTTCAGATGAAACCACAGACTCTGCCAACACCTGAATTTCAAGCTTGTGAGAGACTGAGAGACAGACTCACCCTACAAAGCCACACCTGGGTTTTGGATACATAGAAACGTGAAGATAATAAATGTGTGATATCTGAGGCCACTGAGTTCTGAGGTAATTTGTTGCTCAGCAATAGACAACTAATATAGCATCTATCTTCATGCTTTCCAGTATAAAAATAAATCATCTCTCAAGAACTATACAATTATCCAGAGTTTCAAATTAGCTCTAAAAGTCCTTCTTCTTTTTTTTAAGGGGGGGGGAAGGGCAGAGGGAGAGAGAGAGAGAGAATCCCAAGCAGGCTCCACACCCACCATGAAGCCTGATGAAGGGCTCGATCTCATAACCTTGAGATCATGACCTGATCCAAAATCAAGCATCGGACACTTAACCAACTGAGCCACCCAAGCTCCCCATTAGTCTAAAATTTTTGTACATATTGTCTGATATTTAACAAAAACATAACAAACACTTATACCTTGACAATTAGAGGAAAAACACTTTCAGATTCACTAGACATTCAGGCACTGGATTCAGAGAAAAACTTTAAAAAGACTAACATGTTTAAGAAAGTAGACGGTATGACAGAGAATTTCACCAGAGAACTGCAAAGTATTATTTTAAAATAATCAAATAGAAATTACAAAATCAAAAAATCATAAATGAAATTTAAGATTCAATGTATCAGTTTAATGGCAGATTAGACATAGCTAAAGGGGAGAAATGGGAACTGGAAAACTGCACATGCATGCACACACACATGCCAGACTAAAGTACACATTAAAAAATAAAGATGGAGGGGCACCTCTATGGCTCAGTCAGTTAAGCGTCTGTCTTCAGCTCAGGTCATGATCCCAGGGTCCTGGGATCGAGCCCCGTATCAGGCTCCCTGCTCCATGGGGAGCCTGCTTCTCCCTCTCCCTCTGCCTGATACTCTCCCTGCTTGTGCTCTCTCTCTCTGTCAAATAAATAAAATCTTAAAAAAAAATTAAGATGGAAAATACAAAAAAATACTATGTGCAAGAATTTTATGGGTAAAATGATAAAACTATTAAAAGACAAAAAAGAAGATCTGTAAAACAGAAGGTCTTATGAACACATGTTGGAAACAACCTGAATATCATCAAAAGGAAAATGAAAATAAAATGTGCTACTTTCATTAAATGGAATATTGCAGAGAAGTTAAAACAAATAAACTGGATTTATATGTATAAATAAGGATAAATCTGAAAACCCTAATGTTGAGTGATGAAAAAAGACAAACAGCATCATAACATTGATCTAGAATCTGTCACCATTATGTAACTATCCCATCAGAGATCCAATTACTCCAGTGCTAATAAAACTTAAGCTTCAGGGTCCCTTACTTTTCTGGGCCTCTTTCAAAGCCCTGAGAGAGGCTCTGGCAATGTGTTCACATGACATATATTTTACAAAATTTATATAAGTAATATTTTAACTACAATTGGTTAAGACAGTTGTCCCTTCCCATGCCAACTTCACCATCTATTTCCCTTCCCTTTATGTTAGGTAGCATTGTAATGACCATGGACATTTGGGATCTGATTCAGGAAAACTTATTTTGGGGATACATTAGGTTAGGGTTTGTGAGATGTGTTCATGAACTTTACTACCCATCCAGTGCAGGAACTGCTCCTAGCAATACTCCTGCTGCCTACCATATGGACCCTTAGGTGCGATGTCATGACTCAAAGGTGCCTCGCCCAAGATCAGATCAAGACATAAATGTGCCATATAGCATCAGGCACTGGAAGTATGGTGAGATTAAAAAAAAACAAAGTTTGAAATGTATGGAAACAGAAGCTGATCAGTGGAAAATTCTTCAGTCAGATATGTAAACTGTAAGTGAGAAATTTGGTTTTCATTGATGTCTTGTGAAAACAAAGTTCTCTCTTGTCAGGAATAGACTCATAATGCAGCATATGCAATTACAAACACACTGTTTTTCTTTGGGGGAATATCTTACAAAGAGAATCATAATTCTTGTGTGTATAAGGGAAAAATCTATAGCAGTAGTATGTCTTTCTGTCTGCAAAGTTTCATATGCTTTATGAATTTTGACTACCAGGAATAAAAAAAAATTTTGATCAACCATGCCAAAGGAAAAAATTGTCTTTGTATTCAGACTACTTTTAGGTAATGATATTTCTCTAAAAGCTTAGGGAAGAAATCTATTTAGAAAAAGCTAATTTAGAAAACTATACAGACAATATTATTAAATCATTTCACGTGAAATAGTATGTAGCCAAAAAAATTAGAGAAAAAGTGTAACAGAAGTGTGTCAGTTAATTAACAAAAATATTATTTTTCTAGATTTTTGTGATATTCGTGAGTTTCTAAAAATTTGTAATTTGTTACAATTTCTTTTTTCATTATACATAAATGATCACTTTAAAAGGCTACCAAAATTTTATAAATTTTTGGCATGCAAAACTCGGATCTGCTCCTAATCCCTGCATATTATTCATGATTTATATATAGTAAAAGCTGAAAACACACATGGGAAGAATACAAAGCAACTTTGGGATCTTGTTTACTTTAGGAATGGCAAGAGTGGTATGGGTGAAAGGCATGGTGCTGCCTCTGTGTTTGTAGCATTTACAAATTCAGTAACTGGAATCTCTGAATTCTAGTGTAAGTAAGCATCAAGCTAAACCTGAAAAATGGTCTCGTTAATGGTATTTTAAGAAAACAGGTGGAATAAAATTTGCCTCATTCTGTAAAATAGGATATTTTATCTCTATTTTTATTAAATAGATGTAGTTAAATTTGAACACAGGTAAGAGGGGCTTGCAGATTGTAAAATACTGTCAAATGTTAGTTTACAAAATGACAATCTATATGCAAGTGTTAAGAATGTCAGACGATATCTGACACTATGTGTCTGATATGTATTTATCTCACTTAACAATCCCAATAAGCCTACGAGGAAGGTGTTATTATTATACCTATTTTACATATCAGATCAAATATGAGACTTCTTGATGGACCTATAAAATATTCGCCTGTATTTAATTATTTTTTTAAAAGATTTTATTTATTTAACAGAGAGAGACACAGCGAGAGAGGGAACACAAGCAGGGGGAGAGGGAGAGGGAGAAGCCAGCTTCCTGCGGAGCAGGGAGCCCGATGCAGGGCGTGATCCCAGGACCCCGGGATCATGACCTGAGCCGAAGGCAGACGCTTAATGACTGAGCCACCCAGGCGCCCCTTTACCTGCATTTATTTAATACCTTTAAAATATTTAAATAAGTGAGCCAGGTGCTTCACTCAAAAAAATCATCAGTGTAGGTGTATGAGGTTATGTTAAGTATGGTAGGGGTGGTGGGCAAAAATGATACAAACAATTCTTGAATGAATTTTCATTTTTTTCAGTAATTATTGCATCATATATATTGAATACATGTCATGATAAATCTCAGGTTGAATTTTAGGGAATAATACAAAGTAATGTGTATAGGCTTTTAGTTTCTTCCTTAAATTTTAATCCAGATTCCACACTATTCCTTCTAAAGCAAAAACTCAGCAAATTGAGAGTACTGTCCTATCATATTCAGAAGTTTCATTTTGGTATTTATGTGTGGACTATCTTATTTACCTAAAGCACTGTAAAATGCCACAACTTATATCAGAAAATTTCAGCATTGTGGAATCCACAGTTCCATTAAACATTCAGCAACTATATTTTTATAATGTAGGAATTATATGCCACAAATTGGGGTGTGAAAGAGAAAAAAAATCCCTGCCCTCACAGAGCTTACAGATCCAAAATGAACAAGCCAATAAAGTAATAAATAATAAAGAGAGAGAGAACTCTAACATAAGACCAGGGGGACAGATATTTAGGTGGGGGCCTGAGGAGACAAAAACTGGAAGAAAAAAACGGCACCAGACCATATTCTTTGTAGACCTCCACACTGTATCACTTCTAAAATGATCCACAGTCCAATAGCTTCATTACCAATGGCTTGAGTCAGGAGCAGAAACTCTGAAGTATCACACCATGGCCACAAAAGGAAGGGTGAGGGGGATCTTTGGTGAAGCAAATGGGGAAAAAGTTGGATGGAAAATTTCCTGCTGGAACATGTTGGGAGTGTGTGGTGTTTCAGCCACAGGCTCCTGATGATGGAACTTTAGTTGCTGAACATGAAGATAATTTCAGCACCCTACAATTATGTGCCTAATTAAAATTAAGAAATTAGAACACAGTTAAAAGGAATAATATTTTGCTCACAGCTAATTTCATTAAAGTATTAATGATCAGGACTCTTTTTATGGCCAGAGGGCAACCACTTTCTACAGAGTACTTCCATGCTAGCTAATTTATTCATGCATGAAAAACAATCCAATGAGAAATGAGGGAGCTGAGAACTGCTGGTCCTAATTAAAATATTTAAAACACCATGTCTGTTTTCTCCCATCTAGCCAAATACCTAAGCTTGAGCCAGCATGGTGCCAATTAACATGGAAAAAGCAAACACAAACACCCATGGTTTCTGATTAAAGTGCACATTATTGTACTATGCAATATATTGTTCAGCACATATATGTAAATGTTTAATTAACCCATGTCTAAATCTCAGCAACATTCAAAAATTGATACTTTATTCCTAAACAAGTGGCAATCTGTGTAGGGGAGACACTTACTTATTTATCACAGTGTTTTATTCAAACCTAATTTGAAGCAGTCCTGTGCTAGACATGCTAAAGTGTTTCTTAAGGGAAAGAGCAGGGAGGAGATTCTTTGCTTGGCAGACTTCTCTTCAGATGGCAGCAAGATTGTTAGTCGCCAAAGACTTGTGAAAGGAGCTAGGTTAGCCTCAGGTGATATGCAATTTTTCATTAATAATGCAAGGGGGAGTCTGGACCTAAACCCATTTGTCAGCCTGGACAGCAATGACAATAACAACACACACACACACACACACACACACACACACACACACACACACAATCACTTCTCTTTGTTAACTAAAGACCTGTCTGTCAGAACAATTTCCAGATACATCCCTGCCATAGGAGCATGTTGGAGAGAAACGTCTGAAACTCTGAGAAGGTGAAGATTTGAAAATCTCACAAATATTAACTGGAACTTTATCAGTATGTTAAAAACAATCATAAAAGGAGAATTAACATTTTCATAGCTGCTCTGGTTTATATCCATGTTCACTCCAGTTATGTCTGTCTTAACAATCCTGTGTTGTTGGAGGAGCAAGGCTGAGCAAGGGAAATCAAAGCTAAGGGCAGTAAAGTGACTCGGGGAAGGTCATGCAGAGTACATGCTGGAGCCAGAACTTAAACCCATGTCCTTCAACCCCAAAATCAATCTACTACATACCACATTGATTTTGAACAGTCATTAATTTTCTGTTTACATGAGAGATATTATCTTAAGAAACTTAATTACTACCCATTTAGCTATTAAAAATCATTCGTAGTTTGCTTTTCCTGGAAGGGACTGGGAGGGTGAGGATATATTAATAAACAACGTTTCCTCCTTCTAGCATTTTTCACCATGTTTCAACAACTAAAATCCAGAAATTTCAGGTTAAGAGCTTAGAAGTAATTTTGTCCACAGGGTTTCAAACTATTTGCAGCAGCAGAATCCTTTTTTTCAAACACAATCTTTCATGAAACACTAACGTACCAACACAGTTGTAAAAGCAGAACCCTTTAACAAAGGGGTGGATCTCACTCCCCAAGATGGCAACTGAGGCACCACCCCAGAACCTGCCTTCTAAAAACCACTGTGCTTACCAAATCCTTCATTAAACGGAGGGACTGGGGTCCAGAGAGGTGAGGCCACCAGTTAAGCACTTATGCAATATAAAAGATGTGAAATATGCTTACAGTAGTAACCTTGACCCCTTTGCCCAGTGCCCTTTCACAGTACCATGGTCCCAAATGGAAACAACAGAGACTACAATGCATGGAAAGTTACAATGTCAAATAGAGGCAGGAATGCTCATGCAAAATTACCAGCAACAACAGGAGAATGTAGGGCCACGAGGCAGGATGGCCTGGTGCACAAAGCAAGAGGTAAGATTGGAAGCAAGAGGTTTAACAGAGAAGTTTGCTTCTGCCCCATGACTACAGGATCTTCATCTTACTTCCCTGGGCTCCAGATTCCTCATCTGAAAATGGGGTTAATACCTCAAAGAATTGTTTTAAGAGCCAAATAAGAATCGGTGAATATGCCATTACAAAAGTACTTTATCCACTGCATTACAATTGTTTGTCTATTTCTGCCACTAGACTCTGTGCTTATTCCAAGATAATGCCTATGTTTTACTATCTCTTTATCCTCAGTGCCTATTCAGAAAAGATGTTCAATTAGCATTGGATGGTGTTGTTGAATTCGTAATGATAGTAATAATGGCTAACATGTATTAAGCATTTATTATGTGTTAGGCATTGACACTAAGCACTTGATATTATTTAATCCTCATAACAATCCCGTATGGCTGATATTATTATTGTCTTCAATGCACACCTGAAAAACTGAGACACAGAAAAGTGATTTGCTTGCTTAGGTTTCCAGAATTAATAAGTTGTGGAAAAAAGATTCATACTGAGATGGTCAAACCAAGCTCTTAATCAATATATTCTTCAAAAGCAGCAAAATGGGGTAACAAACTGAGAGTTATTAGCTAGGGAATAAGACAAATGTCATAGATGGAAAAGCATGTGAAATATACCACGCACCCACTGAAAAACATGAAAGGCAAATTCCAGAAAGAGTTTAGTTCTCCATGACTGTTCTAACAAGCAGAGGTTAGGGATGATTAGAGGACACCTCTAATATCTAAGAATGATGTTGTGGATGCTATGTCTCTGATTCAATGTATCTGAAAAAGACAGACTCTCAAATATGCAATAGCCAAAGGAAGAGAAGAATCAGGAGTAGGGAGGAAGGAGTAAACACAAGGACATGGTTCACAATGCACCAGGGATTATCCCTGTGATCAACAACCTCACTGTTCTCATTTATAAACATACGTACACACTGTGCTAAACAGTGCAATAGAACTGTCTGGTCACAATGCAGACTGATGAGAGTCAACAGAAGATGGCACTAGTCCTCTCTTATACTGAACCACAAAATCACTGTTTTAAACTGTAAATAGAGTTGGCAAGGGTTTATAAAAACTCATTAGTGATAGAGCCATAGCTGATCATGAAGGAAAGTCATACATACCTGGTCTACATCCCAGACATTTTCAGGGACTTCTTTTTGGGCAATCATATTCAGATTATGGTCAGAAACTGAATAATGGGCTGGCTGGACCACCAGCCTAACTCTGTGTAATAGTCTTCATGAGATTTTGTCATTTAATTGGTAATTAGCAACTACATTCATGTATACAGTCTCTCGTTGAAGACAAAATAGGTTGCATGTTCTTGGGTTGCTAATTTGCAGCTGGCATTGACTGAGCCCTGGGTAATTATGGTTTTCCAATTATTAAGACTTCAAGGAAAGAGCTAGTATCTCATTACTTTATCCCCTACAACTTACCTACAACCTACCAAAATTTTTCAGTTCCTTAGAATTCGTATTTAATTAAATGCATTTTCTTATAATGTCCCAATGTGTAAGTTAGTATTTCAAACATCTGGCAATTTCTCAAAAAAAAAGCCAGTATTAGATAACTAGATTTTTCAAAAGGTTGTTTGTTTGCTTTTAATTCTCTCTCCATAAGCAAGTTTGGTTTTTGAAACTTCCACTTTCAAGGAAAAAAAAAAAAGCAACAAAGCAGATCTCCAAGATAGAGTTTGCATTTTTATGCATCTTTAGCCAGACAAACATTAGTCCTTCCCCAGAACTGGAGCAGCTATTCTGAAGAATGTAAATTTGCTGTTTTCTCAATATGCAGATAGGCTGTTGTCACAGATCCCCATAGTAATGAACAACTTCTCAATATTTAATAAGCCTGGCATTCCTGTCCCCAGGCAGAAAGCACAGACGGTTGGTAGCCAGCTACTAACTGACCATTAAAATACAGAAACTCTCTTTAAAATGTGCTTCAAAATAGGTTATATCACCTGCAGTGGGCAGTGAGTGCTGTCCTCTACCGGGAGGTGGCCTGTTCTCCCCGCCTGAAGAGATCTGGCAGGAGCAAAAGCAAAGTTAGCCTGCTCAATATTCAAACAGGGGCTACAACACAATCCTGTTTTGTGACAGGGCTTTTAAAGGAAGATGGAGGGGTGGAGGGAGAGCCCATCAATAGCCCTACTTTTTGCAGTGTTTTAGGACGGAGAACTGCCAAGCAAGTGGAAATGAGGAAATTAGCCATGAGATTTTTTTTTTAATATAAAAGAATGGAACTGTTCTGGAACTCTGCTTTTCGTTCTTTTCATGCTTGCTTGTACACAGGAGTGGCTTGTGCTGCCTCTGGTGTGCTGTGTGAGTATAAATATATTGCAACAATAATGCTTACTAATTAGACGAAGAAGCTATTACTTTAGAACAATAGTATTTGAACATTTTCAAAGTGGCTTTTTTAATTTAAGGAGTAAAACTAGTGTTTATATGATTATACGGAAATTCAGAAAATCATTAATACAATTATCATTTTCTGAATAACGGAAAAGCTAATATAATGAGTTCTTCTTGCTCTCTTACTGACCATTAAGAGAAGATGTTTGATTGTAACTATAATTTCAGGTTAACACAAATATTCCCACAATCACATTAAACATATAGAGTTTTAAAATTCTTGAGTAGGCCTACTACAACTCTTCACCATCACTTCATAAGACGTGATTGCTTTTTCTTCTTCATCAACAGCAATAGGAATTAGTATTTTTTAGGACCACTTTCCATGAGGAAATGAGAATTTTTTTCTTCATCATTTCAGGAGAATTGGTGCCTACATAATAATGAGTGGGAAATGATGAAGAGGTGGAAGATAAAGATGTGGATGATAGGTGGCTTCCTAGCAGATAACTGGCTCTTATAACCATCCTCCAATAGTACCCTAATCCATGCCCTCAGGAAAACTAAAAATGGCCCTTTGGGCCACTTTTCAGAAGCATTAATTCTAAAAGTGTTTACAGTCATGTGCTGCTGAGCAGTAAAAGGAGCAAACTTGTTCTATGTTTTGTCAGGAGACAAAACTAGGACCGGGGGTAAATACTATAATGAGGCAGATTCAGGGCCTTCATGAGAACTTCCCCAGCAGAGGTATACAGTAATGAAATGAATAGCGTAACTTATAAGGTAGAGGCACTCAAATAAAGGCTTATCTTTCGTGGATGCTATTAACAACATTTTCAAGAAAAAATGTAGTGTATTTTTCTCCAAACCTCATGTGAAATCCCAAAATATAACACAAATGAAAACAGCACTGCTCTGGTTGAAGTAAAAGGTGGAGAACCTAGAACTCCATTTACTCACCTTGTTTTTACCCCCAAGGCTCTGCAGGCAACACCACTGGGCTCTAACGAATGCAGTTTAAAAACAACTGCTATAAAAAATCCTCCAAAATTATGTGGGAGATCATACTGACCCAGCAATTCTCAAGTTTTCTGTACTGGGAAACACATGGCAAGTGATAATTAACATGTAGAACTTGAACATATATGCAAATTGAAATATCCCCAAAAATTTCATGGGGAAGTAAAGCACCACAAGAATTCCCAGGCTTCACATATGCTAAAAGTACTTACAGGTCTCAGGGAGCTAGCTATAACTCTGCCTGCCTCACCCACTCAAGACACCTCCCAGAATACAAGAGAGTTTGAAATACAGTATTATTACTGATGTGGCCTTGAATCTACTCTATAATTTGTAAAAGTAATAAATTTTTTAAAAATATTCACAACTTTACCTTATCAATAATGATCAATTCTTTGGGTCATCCCTCACAACTGGCCACTACACAGCAGGGCATTGTAACCCTGAGCTTAAGAACCTGGATGACTGCAGTGGTACCCTCATCCAACCAAAGCACCAGAGCTGATTCTACACGCTAGATAATGCTAAAATAAAGTGAGTGTTTTTATTAACTTACACAACTGTTTTGAAATACCCAAATGCTTAGGATTTTATGTATAAAAGCAAACCGTAGTCAATTTCTCTCTGTTCAGTCAGAGGCTTAGGCCTCATCCAAAAAGTAGCCTAATGAAATTTTATTGTCCCTCTTTTGAAATTATTTCACAGTATTCAGTATTGTGATCAGCAGCTTAGGTTTATCTATGTGGTAGAATTTAAAACAATGAAGTACTTTTTAAAGAATTTTGAGTATTTATGATTCACTAGACATGGCTGTGAATGTCTTACAAGCATTAGCTCATTTAGGTTTCACAGGAAACCCATGATAGAGCTATTGTTGCTACTACCCCCTTTTTATGGATGTGGAAACTGAGGCTTAGCGGAACTAAGTAGCTTACTGAGCTCTATACAATAGAGAAGCTGTAGAGCTGGGATTTGAACCCAGGCAAATCTGATCCCACAGCTCACAAGCTTTACCTTTACACTAGACAAGAAGCCAGAAAAATCCTACTGTCCAGAAGGATACTGAAAAGGTAGTTCACAAAAGCGCTTCTCAAGTTGTTATATGAGCTTCTCATCTCTGTTCTATGTTGTCAGTGAGCAACAAAAGAAAAAAGACATAAATAAAGAATGGAGTTGAGGAATTAGAGGAAAGGGTATGGCTAAGCTACTTTTCTTGCAAAAGGCAAAAAAAATGTCAAGAATTCTGATTACTTCACCCAAAGGTCAAAAGAGAATTTTTTTTCTTTCGAGAAGATAAAGATGAAATGTGTTGGCTCACCCGGGGGCTAAAGAAAAATTAGAAACACCCCTCTACAGCTAACTGATGAGTCCAGGGGCACTGGCTCCCTGCTGGACTCAATGCAGTGCTGGGGAGCCTCCTAGAGGGCCAGCCTTGAGCAAAACACACAGGAGACCTGTGGCTCACCAGCAGGGACTGTTGTCAGCCTTGTGACAACTACAGCAATAATATCACTGACAAAATATCTAGAGAGTTGTTTAGAATTATAAAACATCCTAGCCATCATAGAGTTTGATCCTCACAACCAACCTGTGAAGCATACATTATCACCTAGTTTACAAATGAGGAAATTGAGACACACAGAAGTTATCAAGTGCCTTACTCAAAGCTTCTCAGCTGGTTAAAGGCAGAGTTGGGACTCAGATATGATGTCAAAGCACCTCCCTCTCATCACATCCCTTGAAGCAGATGTTACTCATTCACTAGATAGGTAGCAGAGCCTCAGGGATAGTGTGCAGGATACGTCCTGGGCTCACATCTTGGCTGTACCATTTACTAGTTGCTGGATGACCCTTAGCAAGTTATTCAACCTATAAAATGGGAATCATAATAGTATACGCCTCATAGGATTTTTGTGGTAATTAACTGAAATTGAAGGAATTAATATATTAATATATAGAAAGAGAAAGCAAAGTGGCTAGTAATACTAAGCATTCAATAAATGTTAGTTTTATCATTAATCATTCATTCATTTAATAAACTTTTCTCACATGGTTATTCTGCACCAGGCCTGTGTGCTTGGGCCTGATGATATGTGATAAATCAGGCATGATATGTGATAAACCCTGCTCTGCAGTTGCTCACAGTCCTTGGGAGACCAACACAAAGAGAGATTTGTAAGACAAGGAAGAAGTACAATGGCAAGTTATGATACAGGATATCATGCAGGCACATAAAATGGCTTTTTATCTAAGCAATCAAAGCAAGATGCTTGAAGAGAGTTTGTAAAACAGCAGTTTTTTAATACCAAGAAAGATGCTACAAATTGAAACACAGTTCCAAATTAAATATCAATGTCACAATACTTCATAAAAACAAACAACACAACTCTGAGATTTAGAGTTGAAGACCTAGTTTAAATCCTCATTCCATAACCTACCAACTATGTGATTTTAAATAAATAACTGAACTTCTCTGGATGTCAATTTATTCATCCCTAAAATTGATATATAATAGTAATGTACCTCACAAGGTTGTTATGCAGACGAAATGATGTATGTGAAAGTGTTTTGTAAATTTAAAAATGTCATTATAATTATTGCTAATTATAGGGAATGAGGAAGATACAGAAGTGGAGGAAAAGGAGGAAGAAGGGGAGGGAGTAACCCTCAAGTACTTGCTGGGGTGTTTGGGCAGCCACAAAGAGCAGAAGTCCTGTCATGCTCCCAGAGTCTGAGGTGTGCACAAAAGACGTTTTTCACTGAATAGGGCAGGCAAGGATTTTGCCAAAATTTTAAATCTACACAACTAGTTAGGTTCCCTCCCTTTCTCCTTACTCCAGGCCCTAAGTACTCTTCTTAGAGTAAAGACTTGAGCATCTTTACCTGAGGAAACCACACTACTGGCCTGTGAGTATTTAGAACTAGAGATGGCCACCTGCCTCCATTTTGGGAGTCCTTTTGCCCCATGGCTCAATTCCTAGTTGCAGAGGATGCCACCACCAGACCGGGGTGGGTAGACACCGGTAGATGGCCCATCCCAAGCCATCTGCAGAAATGTTTCTCTTCACTACAACTCTTCCAGAGGCCCAGCCAAGCAACACTGAATTGAGAGGTGAAGTTGGAGTTTGCCAAGTGGAGAAGGACAGTGAATGGCACTTGCAGATGGCAAAATCTGAGGAAAGACACAGTGTCATAACAAGTCTGGGGATTGAGAGAATGATGAGCAGAGCAAGGCATACAAAAGAGATGGAAAGAGTAGGGAAGTAAAGGGCCACATGTGCCAGATGAGGGAGTTTAGGTTTTATTATAGTGAGTGTGGAAGACCCATGGGGAGTATAAAGAGAGGAACATGACGTGTCTGAAGAGGTCACTGTGGCATCGACCAGTAGAGAATAGAGTAGAAGCTAGGGGACTAGTGGCAGAAAGGCCACTTACCTAAAAGGCCCATAATGAGGGCACAGACTCCATACCAGTGTGCCTGGGTAGAAAGGGGGAAGATTCAAGAGCTATTTAAAAGGCTAAATAAATAAATAAATAAATAAAAGGCAAAATCAACAGGATTTGGAGACTGGTTGGTTGTAGGAGAGTAAAGCAAGGAGCCAAATCAGCAGATACTCCTTTGGGTCATTGGATTAACAGACTATGGTTTTATCGAAATAGTCAATTTTAGTAAAAATAATATCTCCTTACATTGAAAATGAGATTTCTTATTTTTATTATAAATTTCATTTGATACTTCCATGAATTTGGAGTTCATGGATTAGATAATACCTCTTCTTTATGGATGGTGGCTGAGCCTCAGAAAGACGAATCTTGCCTCAGTTCCCACAAGTGGCTAGAAGAGAGAAGAATTGGCATTAGCCCCATTAACTCAGGGTTGACAAATAACTCTCAAGTTGTATGTCAATTGGTAATAACTATGTGAAGCACTATGTTGAGATTCTGATATTGAATCTGGCCTTGGAAAGCTAGATACTGTGACAAAATGGCAACGTATGTCATGACACCAGGAAAGGAGAGTGGCGTTATGTCAGATGTTTACCAGCCCTGCATCAGACTATGCTGACTCATTAGAAATGGATAGAATAAGAAGACAGATTGGCTTGGATCTAGCAAACAGCTCCTAAAAAAAGACCTTATTTGGTACAGATCATACATTGTACCAACTGAAAAAACTGATACCAGCAAGACTGTAAAGTGACCCAAACATGCCTAAGTCCTTCCACTCTCATCCTCATCTCATCACTCTCAAATGGGAGGCTCCCTTTTTCCAGACAAACACAGTCCTGTTCCAACATTTCTATTGCCAAAAGTGTACCCCCACTACCATACCTTCCCTGAAATTTCAGGTAATGCAACATTTTCTTTATGCCCATCAGAAGACCTTTTCCTTCTTCTTTATTGCAGAAAAAAGCAATAAAGAAGAGTGGAAAGAACAGAGACTGGGTTTGAGAACTTCTGTTACCTGTTTAAAAAAGGAGAGTATTAATACCCCAATCTCAGAGGTGTTGAAAGGATTAAATAATATATAGACCTGCACAGCATACAGCAATCATTCTATAAATGCTTTAAAATTATTTATACAATAAATTGATGGGCTGAGGGGAGGCAATATTTTGGTCAATCAAGCTCTTGGTGCCCTTAAAATCCTCTCTCTGCTTAGGGATAGCCTTTCAGCCTCAGGTGACAAATGTTTCCATAATCTGATGGCTGCACCATTTATTTCAGACAAAATGAACCCAAATTATTTACAAGTGGTACTTAATGTTCATAGTCAGAGATCAAAATAAAAATTGTTCCTAAGTCCAATTATCATACTCTAAGGCTACTCAATCAACTCAACAAAATCAGTGATAAAAGTTGCCTCTAACCTAAAGTTCCATGAGTCCATGAGTTGATATATTTTTTGTTCTCAAAAAAGCAAAACATGGGGCGCCTGGGTGGCTCAATTGTTAAGTGTCTGCCTTCGGCTCAGGTCATGATCCCGGGGTCCTGGGATCGAGCCCCACATCGGGCTCCCTGCTCGGCGGGAAGCCTGCTTCTCCCTCTCCCACTCCCCCTGCTTGTGTTCCCTCTCTCACTGTCTCTGTCTGTCAAATAAATAAATAAAATCTTTAAAAAAAAAAAAAGGTAAAACATTCTCATGAGCAACATGCAGAAGTAGGAGACTGAGCCTAACAGGAGTTAAGAGTGCAGACTGTGCAATCAAACAGACATGAACTTGAATTCCAGCTCTTTTATTCACTCGCTATGCGGACTTGGGAAAATTACTCGATTGCTCACAGCCTCAGTTTTCTCATCTATAAAATGGGTAATGGCTACTTTAGAGGGTTTGATCAAACTAAAATGAAGTAACGTATGTAAAGCACTTTTAGCAAAGTATCTGATACACAGTAGGTGCTACAAATTGCAGTTATTTTATGTAAATGGATTAAAGCAATATAAAGAAAATGATGAAGTCTACCAACACACTGACTCGCAAGGTCGTTGACATGACCTTGCCTTTCCCATGCAGTTTCCTAATTATAATACTTTCTGTCTTCCCAGAAGAGCAAGTGTAAACTACAGACTTCTCAAGAATAAATTCTACCCAGCAATCTATATTTTTGATAATGTATATAATAAACATCAAAGGGTTGAACAAAAATTCAGATTGAGTTGGCCCAAACATCTTGGTATTGTCTAAGTGTCACTGAGAGGTACTTCAAAATTATTTTTAAAATTATTTTACGAGGGTTGTCATTTTCCATATAAAAGAACAAATTAAAGTTCTCCTTTGACACTGAAAAATCCAGTCAGTCATAGGAATTAAGAAACCAATGAAATCACTATTTTTCAAGCTCTTGGTACATACCTAGCACAGTTCTAGGCATGGAGTGGATAGAAGAAAAGTGTAAAATATGGCTTCAATGTATAATTTATCACCTCACTAAGGAAATGTGATTGGACAAAGGGATTGCATTCAAAACCATAATCACCAGACCATAATATCAAGGTCCAGTGACCAGAGCTTACCCAACAACCAGATAGGTGAGACAGCATAGAGCTAATATCTGGAAAAAGCTGGGTTTTTTGGTCCTTATCAGAAATGCCCAGTTAAGTAAGGAGTCCTTTTGAGAAGAAATGAAGCCATATTCTGAAAGCCTCAGGCAGCTGACCATAGCTGAAGAGAATATTACCAAAGTCCTTCGGGCTATTTATCTTTATTGGCACTATTTTTACGGGCAAATGAAAGGAATTGTTTCCATATAGAATCCAATTACTAAAAACTTTCAAGAAACCCCTTCCCAGCCACTGTCACAATCACCAGTATAACCAGTGTAACCAGAGATACAGGTGCTGCCTTAAGGCATCGCTGCTATTACTTTATCTCCAATACATTACAGCTCTGCTCATGCCATATTCACATACACACACACACAACACACACAAATCACAGCTCCAGAATTCTTTACTGTGATTCTACTGCTCAGCAATACCATATGTAGGATTCTTGCTACAACCAACTTTTTCTTGAGAACCCAATGCTAGACTCCTAAATAGGAAGCATTTGCCCCTACCCCACTCCATTCAGCTCTCAGAAAATCCGTTAGACAATCTTCTCCCTCAGAACAAAAGGGCTTCCAGGATGTTTCACAAGCTCTTCTCTGTGGGTTTGAAATTATACACAGCAGTGCCAAAGGTAAGGCATTTCTAGAGGTTTTTTTTCCTTTTTTTTTTTTTTATTACAGTTCTGGTGTTTTTTTTTTTCTGCTCCCTCTCCCTCTTGTGGTATATATTTGTGGCCTACAGCAATCACTTTAGACTTTTTAGACACGTCCGGATAGAGATAGATGACACAAGTGATCTACTTATCTTCCTTTCCCATCACCAATAAAAGTGACAGCCCGCCTAATTAGGCCTAATAAAGCAGCCACAGAAAGAGTGGCGCAGAGGCGATCTAAAGAGAGATGGCACTGACCCGGAGATACAGGTGCTGCCTTAAGGCATCGCTGCTATTACTTTATCTCCAATACATTACAGCTCTGCTCATGCCATATTCAAATGCAAGTAGCATGTTTTTATCCTCAATTCTTAGATCAAGAACAAAAAAAAAAATTCCCATCTAATCAAAAAAGGCACTGACAATTTTTCAGCCCCACATTAAAAGCAAAGAGTCATTCAGAACAGTGCACTCCATATTCTATTTTATAATATCACTTTAAGCTATTGCTTTGAATCTCAGACATTTCTTTGTTAAGAAGGAAAATCAAAAATTCATCAGAAGAAGTTCTTTCTTCCCCCTCTCTTTTTTTTTCTTCCAGGGCTAGCATGGGGTTTGGAGCTGGCACCAACATTTGTAGAAGTTAGGGGTCCTTAAGCAATTATTGGCGATGAGAGTTTGACACGCTTGAGAGTTGTCAACAACTGACTTTAAACAAAGTGGAAGGAAGAAATAAACGGTGCTCTCAGCAAAATTAATATACAGGCCTGCAAATTAATGATGTCGTGTATTTTTTAAACAAGGGAAAAATATCTGAACTTTGCATGAAACAGCATTTTAAGTACATCTTTGCAAAAATTATCAGATTGTCAAAGGGCATCAAAGTGAATTGAATCTGCAACTATTCATAATATTTCCACATATGCTAAATGCAAAATTTATCTTACTTTGTTCGCCTGTTCTGTAGCAATTATTTGAAGCTATTAGATAGGGGAAAATGTCCTTGATCTGAAGTGCCAGTGCTTGTTCCACAGTAATTATTATAAGAAACACAACCCCCTACTTTGCCCTTATGCGCACACGTGCATGCACACACACCCACACACACATGTACATGCACACCCACACCCACACATAATCCACTACTTACTACTGACCAGATGCTACTCAGCCCTGTGCATTCTATCTCACTTTCTTTAACTTATTCCTGCAAATAACCCATCCATTCACATGGATTTGATTGCTACATGTACGCAAATAAGTCTCTCCAATCTCTACTTCCAACTATTAGTTCTAACACTCTTCTGTATCCAAAATGAAACCCATGATCTTCTTCCCACCCTTGCCCAATTTGAACCCGCTTAAAACATTCCTCCTCTCCAACATTCCCCCATTTCCAGTGGTAGGCATAGCTCTCTGTTGATAAGTTATAATTTATCCCAACTCCTCTTTCTCCTCTATGCTTTCCAAGATGAGGGTGATGTCATAATCATAGCCATCACCTATGGAGGGCCTGCCAGGTATTCTGCAGGATGACATACACATTACATATAGTGGTTAATTTAATTACCTAACATTTCTGAGGAACAGGCATATTTTGTCCACATGTTTTAACCAGTGAGGGAACTCTGAGAAATAATATAATTTGTACAAGGCTGTACAGCCAGTAAGTGGCAGAACGGAATTCACTCATGCTATCATAGCAAATCTGTTAAAAAGAAAGGGGGGGGTACTTTGGAATTGGTGGCCAGTTGTCTCATTTCATTGTGTGCAACCTCACAATTATGCATACCAATCATTTCTCTGAATACTGGAATCGGCCCTCAGCCAAGTTTTTCATCTCTAGTGTCCATCCAAATCCATCACATCATGAGAGCAATCACCATTTCCTCACATACAAAATTCCTGGATCTGCCCCTAACAGCTGGGTAACACTGGAAGACTCACTTACCCAACCTGTGTCCCAGTTTCCTATTCTACAGAAGAGGGTTTATGATGTGCTCACCTTGGAGGCTTCTGGTCAAGATCAATGAAGCTGCATGGAAAGGGTCTGGCAAAATACCTGCCATCCAGCAAGCCCAATTACTAGCAATTTCCATTGCTAATCTTATTCCTTTCTGTCATATCATGCCTTACAACTCCCTGGAAGCACCACTTAAGAGGCCTCTTGAGAGGTCAAGTGTCAAAGCAGGGAAAGACTGGACTTAGAATTTCACAGATGTCACTTGGATTTTGGAGTTTGCCATTGATTACCTTGTGATGTTGGATAACTCACTTACCTCTCTAGTCCTCGGCTTTACCAACCGTAAAACGGGTATGAAAGCTCTGACTGCTCAGTGTTGGTATAAGTTCTAAACGTGATCATAGAGAGCTCCTAGTACTATGTCTGACACACAAACCATCTCATTTAACCAGAAAGAGGAGAAGGAGCTATTTAACATTTACTGTATTACATGCCAGGCATGAGCTAAGAACTTCACATACATTCTCTGGTCTAAACCTCCAAACAACACTATGAGGTCACTCCCAGAATCTCTATTTTTTAGATGAGAAAATTGAGGCTTAGAGAGATCATGTAACTTCCCCAAATTACATAGCTAGTCAGTGGCTGAGATTTTTTTTCTTTTTTAAAAAATTTTTTTATTGTTATATTAATCACCATACATTACATCATTAGTTTGTGATGTAGTGTTCCATGATTCATTGTTTGTGCATAACACCCAGTGCTCCACGCAGAATGTGCCCTCTTTAATACCCATCACCAGGCTAACCCATCCCCCTACCCTCCTCCCCTCTAGAACCCTCAGTTTGTTTTTGAGTCCATCGTCTCTCATGGTTCGTCTCCCCCTCTGACTTACTCCCCTTCATTCTTCCCCTCCTGCTATCTTCTTCTTTTTTTTTTCTTAACATATGTTGCATTATTTGTTTCAGAAGTACAGATCTGTGATTCAACAGTCTTGCACAATTCACAGTGCTCACCATAGCACATACCCTCCCCAATGTCTATCACCCAACCACCCCATCCCTCCCACCCCCCACCACTCCAGCAACACTGATTGTTTCCTGAGATTAAGAATTCCTCATATCAGTGAGGTCATATGATACATATTTTTCTCTGATTGACTCATTTCACTCAGCATAACACCCTCCAGTTCTATCCACGTTGTTGCAAATGGCAAGATCTCATTCCTTTTGATGGCTGCATAATATTCCATTGTGTATATATACCACCTCTTCTTTATCCATTCATCTGTCGGTGGACATCTTGGCTCTTTCCACAGTTTGGCTATTGTGGACATTGCTGCTATAAACATCGGGGTGCATGTACCCCTTCGGATCCCTACATTTGTATCTTTGGGTAAATACCCAATAGTGCAATCGTAGGGTAGCTCTATTTTCAACTGTTTGAGGAACCTCCATACTGTTTTCCAGAGTGGCTGCACCAGCTTGCATTCCCACCAACAGTGTAGGAGGGTTCCCCTTTCTCCGCATCCCCGCCAACATCTGTTTCCTGACTTGTTAATTTTAGCCATTCTGACTGGTGTGAGGTGGTATCTCATTGAGGTTTTGATTTGGATTTCCCTGATGAGTGGCTGAGATTTTAACCTAAGCTGCCTCTCTCCAGAAAATGTACTTTAAATCTTCTTAGATAATTACAGTTCCTGTTTCCTCCCTCTATGAAGACTTCATTGACTAACAGTCGCACTCCATCTCTCATCAACCAGGAACACACACACATTTAGTTGTACATAATGTTCAATAATAGGCAAAACCAAACCACACCTAAAGAAATCAGAACTGTGCTTGCTTTTGGGAAGAGTTCAGGGATTGACTGGGAAGGACACAAGAGAAATTTTTGGGGTGATAAAAGTTCTGTGTATATCTTAACTCAAGTGTTGGTTACACAAATGTCAAAATTCATCAAATTGTACACTTCAGATTTATGCATTTTAATATATATAAACTACACTTCAATTTAAAGAGATAAAACGAGATAAATTATATAAAACTAGCAAGGGTCAAGCAAACAATACACGGCACTATATATTTCAGACGTTCAGTAACTATTTAATAATAATGCCCACCAAATGCTAAACACTGTGGTTGGGGATGGAAATAGCATGGTGGTTAATCATTACTATCATTTATGTGGTATCCACAACTCTTACTGTTCAGTAGGGTGGGTGGACACAGAATGGTAAATGGTAACTTACCAACAGAAAGTGGACACTAAAAGAGCTGAAGCTGAAAGCCTGCTGTGCCCATGGGCAGGTAGTAGGTAGTAAAAGACACACCATGGGAATGGTGTCATCAGAAAGGCAGAAGCTAGAATGAAAGGATAATCATAGGAAACAGAAGGGAGTCCAGGTAAGCCTTAGCAATAGAAAGCAGGATGGAGTATGCCCTGACAGGCAGGCAGAGCACATCAGTGTGGCAGTGATGGTCTAAAGAAGGTCCCTGAGTAAGTACAAGGGACCCATTACAGAGCAGGCACCCATTTACCCAAACCATGGGACAAGGTAAGGCCTTGGCAATAAGATTGGTCCAAGCACCAGGGTAGGGCAGACTAACCTAGTGCTGGCTGATGCTGGGTTGAACCAGGACTCCATGCTCACCTCCTCTGTTCAGGACTGTCCCCAAAGGTAGAAGCAGGGAATGACAAAGGACTCCAAGCATGGGGAGAGAAGAGATATGGGGTCAAGGCAAATCAGATTCCAACATATACACTTTCCAGACTTTGAGAGTAAACAGCTGACCTGCAAGAAGGGCCACTGGCCAATAACATGTATACTCAGATTAACCATGGAATTCCATGGGAATGGTAGTACATCTTGGGACTTGCATAGGACTCCTGACATATGTGTTCTGTGTTCAAACTAAAAGCAGTCACTTGGAACTCAGATGGACCTGGGTTTAAAATCAGCTCTGCCACTTACTGTCTGGCTGACCTTGTGGGTCTTAGGGTTCTCCTCAGCAAAATGAAGATGATAATGGTACCTGCCACTTAAGTCTATTAAGAAGATTCAGTGAGGTAATGCTTGTAAAATTCATAACAGTGACTGACACATAGTAAGTGTCCAACAATGTAAAGCACTGTTATTAAGAGCCGAGTGTCAACTCTAGGCAGAGAAGCCAGCACACAATGGGGATATGTTTTAGTTTCATGTTTCATGTAAAACATAAATGGCAACAACACTGGGGTGGTTACTCATATTATTTTATTCATGTCCTCTATGCAATACGGCCAATAGGAGAATTTCCATTCCATAATGTAAAAGCTGGTGTATTCTGCATTCTAACAGTAGAAATCTCTAGCCTACAAAATTTCCAAATTTATCAGAATCAATGTCCATAATGACAGACTCAAGCCCTAGAAAATTCTGATGTGCCTGATCCTGAACAGAATTTCCTAGTGTCTTCTGCTGCAATCTCACTATTCTTTGTGACTCAGTAATATATTTTGGTATCAAAACAGTAAGAATCCCATCTCCTGATCATTCAGGAAATCACCATCATATGAAGAAGACAATTATAGATGGCTCATATTTTCAGCATCAGTTGATACTAGTTTAACATGACTTAGTTAACATGACTTATCAGCTCTGATCTCTGTCAGCCAGAAAATCCTGAGCAAGATGGGAAACCAAGCTTGGATATATAAAATAGCTTTGTTTAATTTGTGGTGATGATGCTATTTCATATGGCCCATTCCCAAAATATATCCCTTAGCCTCAAATTAAAAGTTGGTAGCCTACTCATCCCTTCTTAAGAACAGTCAATGGAAATTAGTTTACCAAGATATTTCAAATTTCTCATGCTTCCACATTAACCTGTTTATATTTCTTCTATAATTTCACAATTACAGTAAAATGTAATAAGTAAGGGTTCTGTTACCCCTTCCAACTCTGTTCCAATTAAGAAACAATATGAAAAAGTGAAATGTTGGGCTACACAATGAGGGATCACATTATACACTATACATATGCTGGGCATATTGTCTTCTCTTACACACAATAGGTCATGCTCTACACCCAAGAAGCGCTCCATAAAAGCAGTTGAACAATAAAAATAATGGATTAATCCATATGCTGTCTGCAAGAGACTCATTTTAGACCCAAAGACACCCCCAGATTGAAAGTGAGGGGGTGGAAAACCATTTACCATGCTAATGGACACCAAAAGAAAGCTGGGGTGGCGATCCTTATATCAGACAAATTAGATTTTAAAACAAAAACTGTAATAAGAGATGAAAAAGGACACTATATCTCACTTAAAGGGTCTGTCCCACAGGAAGATCTAACAATTGTAAATATCTATGCCCCGAACATGGGAGCAGCCAATTATATAAGGCAATTAATAACAAAAGCAAAGAAACACATTGACAACAATACAATAATAGTGGGGGACTTTAACACCCCCCTGACTGAAGTGGACAGATCATCTAAGCAAAAGATCAACAAGGAAATAAAGACTTTAAATGACACACCGGACCAAATGGACTTCACAGACATATTCAGAACATTCCATCCCAAAGCAACGGAATACACATTCTTCTCTAGTGCCCATGGAACATTCTCCAGAATTGATCACATCCTAGGTCACAAATCAGGTCTCAACCGGTACCAAAAGATTGGGATCATTCCCTGCATATTTTCAGACCACAATGCTTTGAAACTAGAACTCAATCACAAGAGGAAAGTTGGAAAGAACTCAAATACATGGAGGCTAAAGAGCATCCTACTGAAGAATGAATGGGTCAACCAGGAAATTAAAGAAGAATTAAAAAAATTCATGGAAACCAATGAAAATGAAAACACAACTGTTCAAAATCTTTGGGATACAGCAAAGGTAGTCCTGAGAGGAAAGTATATAGCAATACAAGCCTTTCTCAAGAAACAAGAAAGGTCTCAAATACACAACCTAACCCTACACTTAAAGGAGCTGGAGAAAGAACAGCAAATAAAGCCTAAACCCAGCAGGAGAAGAGAAATCATAAAGATCAGAGCAGAAATCAATGAACTAGAAACCAAAAGAACAGTAGAACAGATCAACGAAACTAGGAGCTGGTTCTTTGAAAGAATTAACAAGGTTGATAAACCCCTGGCCAGACTTATCAAAAAGAAAAGAGAAATGACCCAAATCAACAAAATCTTGAATGAAAGAGGAGAGATCACCACCAACACCAAAGAAATACAAACAATTATAAGAACATATTATGAGCAACTCTATGCCAGCAAATTAGATAACCTGGATGAAATGGATGCATTCCTAGAGATGTATCAACTACCAAAACTGAACCAGGAAGAAATAGAAAACCTGAACAGACCTATAACCACTAAGGAAATTGAAGCGGTCATCAAAAATCTCCCAACAAACAAAAGCCCAGGGCCAGATGGCTTCCCAGGGGAATTCTACCAAACATTTAAAGAAGAATTAATACCTATTCTCCTGAAACTGTTCCAAAAAATAGAAATGGAAGGAAAACTTCCAAACTCATTATATGAGGCCACCATTACTTTGATCCCAAAGCCAGACAAAGACCCCATCAAAAAGGAGAATTACAGACCAATATCCTTGATGAACATGGATGCAAAAATTCTCACCAAAATACTAGCCAATAGGATCCAACAGTACATTAAAAGGATTATTCACCATGACCAAGTGGGATTTATCCCTGGGCTGCCAGGTTGGTTCAACATCCGCAAATCAATCAACGTGATACAATACATTAACAAAAGAAAGAACAAGAATCATAGGATCCTCTCAATAGATGCAGAAAAAGCATTTGACAAAGTACAGCATCCTTTCTTGATCAAAACTCTTCAGAGTATAGGGATAGAGGGTACATACCTCAATATCATAAAAGCCATCTATGAAAAATCTACAGCGAATATTATTCTCAATGGGGAAAAGCTGAGAGCTTTTCCCCTAAGGTCAGGAACGCGGCAGGGATGTCCACTCTCACCACTGCTATTCAACATAGTATTAGAAGTCCTAGCCACAGCAATCAGACAACAAAAAGAAATCAAAGGCATCCAAATCGGCAAAGAGGAAGTCAAACTCTTACTCTTTGCAGATGATACGATACTGTATGTGGAAAACCCAAAAGACTCCACCCCAAAACTGCTAGAACTCATACAGGAATTCAGTAAAGTAGCAGGATATAAAATCAATGCACAGAAATCAGTGGCATTCCTATACACCAACAACAAGACAGAAGAGAGACAAATCAAGGAGTCGATCCCATTTACAATGGCACCCAAAACCATAAGATACCTAGGAATAAATTTAACCAAAGAGGCAAAGGATCTGTACTCAGAAAACTATAAAATACTCATGAAAGAAATTGAAGAAGACACAAAGAAATGGAAAAACGTTCCATGCTCATGGATTGGAAGAACAAACACTGTGAAGATGTCAATGCTACCTAGAGCAATCTACACATTCAATGCAAACCCCATCAAAATACCATCCACTTTTTTCAAAGAAATGGAACAAATCATCCTAAAATTTGTATGGAACCAGAAGAGACCCCGAATAGCCAGAGGAATGTTGAAAAAGAAAAGCAAAGCTGGCGGCATCACAATTTCGGACTTCCAGCTCTATTACAAAGCTGTCATCGTCAAGACAGTATGGTCCTGGCACAAAAACAGACACATAGATCAATGGAACAGAATCGAGAGCCCAGAAATGGACCCTCAACTCTATGGTCAACTCATCTTTGACAAAGCAGGAAAGAATGTCCAATGGAAAAAAGATAGTCTCTTCAACAAATGGTGTTGGGAAAATTGGACAGCCACATGCAGAAGAATGAAACTGGACCATTTTCTTACACCACACACAAAAATAGACTCCAAATGGTTGAAAGACCTAAACGTGAGACAGGAGTCCATCCAAATCCTAAAGGAGAACACAGGTAGCAACCTCCTCGACCTCAGCCACAGCAACTTCTTCCTAGAAACATCGCCAAAGGAAGGGAAGCAAGGGCAAAAATGAACTATTGGGATTTCATCAAGATAAAAAGGTTTTGCACAGCAAAAGAAACAGTCCACAAAACCAAAAGACAACTGACAGAATGGGAGAAAATATTTGCAAATGACATATCAGATAAAGGGCTAGTATCCAAAATCTATAAAGAACTTATCAAACTCAACACCCAAAGAACAAATAATCCAATCAAGAAATGGGCAGAAGACATGAACAGACATTTTTCCAAAGAAGACATCCATATGGCCAACAGGCACATGAAAAAGTGCTCAACATCGCTCGGCATCAGGGAAATCCAAATCAAAACCTCCGTGAGATACCACCTCACACCCATCAGAATGGCTAGATTAACAAGTCAGGAAACGACAGATGTTGGCGGGGATGTGGAGAAAGGGGAACCCTCCTACACGGTTGGTGGGAATGCAAGCTGGCGCAACCCCTCTGGAAAACAGTATGGAGGTTCCTCAAACAATTGAAAATAGAGCTACCATACGATCCAGCAATTGCACTACTGGGTATTTACCCCAAAGATACAAATGTAGGGATCTGAAGGGGTACATGCATCCCGATGTTTATAGCAGCAATGTCCACAATAGCCAAACTGTGGAAAGAGCCAAGATGTCCATCGACAGATGAATGGATAAAGAAGAGGTGGTATATATACACAATGGAATATTATGCAGCCATCAAAAGGAATGAGATCTTGCCATTTGCAATGACATGGATGGAACTGGAGGGTGTTATGCTGAGTGAAATAAGTCAATCAGAGAAAGACATGTATCATATGACCTCACTGATATGAGGAATTTTTAAACTCAGGAAACAAACTGAGGGTTGCTGGAGTGGTAGGGGGTGGGAGGGACGGGGTGGCTGGGTGATAGACATTGGGGAGGGTATGTGCTATGGTGAGCACTGTGAATTGTGCAAGACTGTTGAATCACAGATCTGTACTTCTGAAACAATGCAGTATATGTTAAGAAAAAAAAAGAAAGCAGGAGGGGAAGAATGAAGGGGGGGAAATCAGAGGGGGAGACGAACCATGAGAGATGATGGACTCTGAAAAACAAACTGAGGGTTCTAGAGGGGAGGGGGTGGGGGGATGGGTTAGCCTGGTGATGGGTATTAAAGAGGGCATATTCTGCGTGGAGCACTGGGTGTTATGCACAAACAATGAATCATGGAACACTGCATCAAAAACTAATGATGTAGTGTATGGTGATGAACATCACAATAAAAAAATTAAAAAATAAATAAAAATAATGGATTATATAGCAAAAGCAGAAAGCACCAAAATTATAATTCTCATACTGAATAAAACAGAGGCAGGGCTTCCTTTGTGGCTACTGGAAGTCCTGTATGGATGAATGGTAGGTCAGAATATTAGAATTAATTATTCTCTCATCCTTTTTTGCCACCCATTCCCTGCTATTGGCTCAGCATGTTTTCAATACCTCAGTGACTCAAAGGTCAAATGATACCTTCCCAGATATATTTCCAGCCTCGACAATAAAGTTTCTACACACACATGTCACACAAGGAGTCTAATAAATTCACTGTTTTGTTTGGTCTGATGATCTTAGCCAGAAGCAATTAGAGAGCTGTTTCAGTATTCGGTTTATTTCAAAATGTGTGGGCATGCTTTGAGTTCTGAAAATCCCTTTGTAATAACTCTTGGGAACAATTCTTCAGGCCACTCAGAGGCTTAACTTGCAAATGAGTGGGTGTCCTCCTTTAGCTTTGGCTACCAAAAATGGCCGACCCCACAAGTACATTAAGTATATGACCGATCTGGTTGAATGACTAAGTACAATAAGTAGTACTGCTTTTCATTACTGGTTGGATTCTACTGTGAGTGGCAACTGGCTGTTGCATTTCCCACACTTGGCTTTCTGCTCCTTCTTTTGAATACACCTCTTTAGGTAACTGATCTGCAAACCAAATGCAAAGAAATACCTTTACTAACAAAACACATGTGGCCATTGCTGGGTCAACACTGCTCTCAGAATCAACTGGTAAAAAACTGAACTAAAGCCTTTAACTCTCAATGAAATGAAACAATGTACTTTCCTGTGTAGGTCTACCTCTCCTTCCAAGGAATGTGCACATACCTACACACACAAAAGTGACATTTATCATCATCCTTTTAATGAGAGATTATGAAAGCTATGGCAAGAAAACAAAAACAAAAACAACTTCATCTGTAAAGAGGCAAAGGAACTTCAGGCAAGTCTTTCCTAGTTTTAAGGTCATGTATTTAGACATCCCAGGTTCCAGAACTGTTCGGTGAACCCCAGAACAACATGGGAAATAGGCAGTCCTCGGGTTTAATTCATTGAACGATTTTACACTGCGAAGATCTGCCATATCACAAAGAGCAGGTTTCATTCAGTATATCTTGCCCCCCTCCCACCTTCCAACACCAGTATCACTTCTTACCAGAGGGGGAAAAATTGCTTTTTAAATATTGACTTTTTCAGTCACTGCCAAGGTCAATGAGTCAGCCGTGAACCACATTTGTTGCTGCCATCTTATGCATATCTCAAACTATGCTGCTTGCCAAGAAGTATCTCCAGGGCAATAGCAAAGCTGCAGTAACTATCCTGAGCTGAGATTCTAGGCATCCGAGCCAGGAATGCAAGGAATAACTGCTTCCTTCAGTGTAGGAGTCACCATTCAACCTCCTAGTGACATATCTCAATGACATCCCAAACCTCTACATTCTGAGTCCTTACCCTTTACTGCAAGGCTCTCAAGTCAACTTGCCTTGTGAAGCTAATCATCATCATCATCACTAACAATTAATTTAATAGTTGCTACATGCCTGGTACTGTTCTAAATGAGTTTACTTCTATTACTACCACTACTACCACTAATTAATAGCTAATACTTAGATAGCATATATTATTTGTCAGGCACTGTTTCAAGAACTGTATATGTGTTGGGGCACCTGGGTGGCACAGTCAGTTAAACATCGGGATCAAGCCTCACATTGGGCTCCCTGCTTAGTGGGGAGCCTGCTTCTCCCTCTCCCACTCCCCTTGCTTGTGCTCTCTCTCTCAAATAAATAAAATCTGAAATGTGTATGTGCAATCCTCACAATATCCCTAAGAAATAGGTACTATTATTATCCCTGTTTCACAGATGAGGAAACTGCAGCACAGAGTGGTTAAGGAACTTACCTGAGGACACATCTAGCAAATGGAGGAGCTGACCTTCTAACATAGGTTACCTAACTCTAGGGCCTGCTGCCTGCACATGCCCTTGAATCTCATGGGAAAGACAGACCTATAACAACCAATCGAAAATTCTGGTTCAGAAGGTGATGTTTGGAGCCTTTTAATCTTTCATATTTAAGAGTAGGGCTTTAAAAAAAAAAAACAGTTGAGAAGCCCTATGTGCATAGATGGAGTCTGTCAACTGGTAGACTTCACCAGGCAGTGACCAGATGGGGCTTTGGCCATTTCCCCGGGTACTCCCAAATGTTAGTATCCATAAATCTTTTCTTTAGGACCTTAACATTTCTCAGAAGCAAAAAAAGCAAACCAAAACCAAACTCAAACAAACCAAAAAATAAAAATCTTCCCATCTCCTTCTGGGTTGGACCCCTGGCTGTTGGAACTTTTGGAGGTAAGTGGCAGAGGTAGCTGGATGGGGCCAGGAGGTCACCATTTAGCATACAAGCCTTGGTTTTACCTGTTTGCAGCATGGGGCCTCTCTCTCACCCTCCTCTGGGCTACTGGGGACTGGCAGTGTGGCCAGCCAAACTGAGTTGTGTTTTAAAGGTAAAATACACAGCAGATTTCAAAGATTCAGTTTGAAAAAGAATACCAAATATCTCATTAATAATTTGTATATTGAAATGTAGGGACCCGAAGGGGTACGTGCACCCTAATGTTTATAGCAGCAATGTCCACAATAGCCAAACTGTGGAAAAAGCCAAGATATCCATCGACAGATGAATGGATAAAGAAGATGTGGTATATATACACAATGGAATATTATGCAGCCATCAAAAGGAATGAGATCTTGCCATTTGCAACAACGTGGATGGAACTGGAGGGTGTTATGCTGAGTGAAATAAGTCAATCAGAGAAAGACATGTATCATATGACCTCACTGATATGAGGAATTCTTATTCTCAGGAAACAAACTGAGGGTTGCTGGAGTGGTGGGGGGGGGGAGGGATGGGGTGGCTGGGTGATAGACATTGGGGAGGGTATGTGCTATGGTGAGCGTTGTGAATTGTTCAAGACTGTTGAATCGCAGATCTGTACCTCTGAAACAAATAATGCAATATATGTTAAGAAAAAAAAGAAGAAGAAGATAGCAGGAGGGGAAGAATGAAGGGGGGGAAATCGGAGGGGGAGACGAAGCATGAGAGACGATGGACTCTGAAAAACAAACTGAGGGTTCTAGAGGGGAGGGGGGTGGGCGGATGGGTTAGCCTGGTGATGGGTATTAAAGAGGGCACGTTCTGCGTGGAGCACTGGGTGTTATGCACAAACAATGAATCATGGAACACTACATCAAAAACTAATGATGTAATGTATGGTGATTAACGTAACAATAAAAAATTTAAAAAAAAAAAAAAAAGAAAGTTCTGGTTCCTTTAGAGAGGAACTCAGAAAGAGCTGAGACCTGGTACATCTTCTTGGAGAAAGTGACTCTCGGGTTGAGTCTTGAAGGACCGAGGAGGAGTAAGTCAGGGAGGAAAGAAAAGGAAGAGCTTTCTTGACAGGGGAACAGTACAGACACAAACCTGGGATGGGGAGGAGAGAAGAGTTTACTCAGGAAATTCCAGGCAGTTTTATAGAGTTACAGCAAAGGATGCAGAGGGGAAGAATTAAGAGATAATAGTGAAGGGTGCTGAACCTAGTCCAGACTTCCACACCGGCACTGCTGCTCATCTAAAGTTAGACTGATCCTGAGAACAATGGCAGCCTCTAAGGGATATGAAGCCAAGCAATTGCACACATGGGCTGCCTTTCCAGGAATATCCCTTGGAAATTACATAGACAAGAAAGAGAAACTAATTAGGAAGCTATCAGCAAAATCCAGGTGAGAAATAATGAAGTTTGAACTAACACAATGTCAATAATTACAAACACAGGAGAAAACACGCCATCTTGAACATTTTGATATTGCTTTAATAAAAAAAATGCCTGTGTAGCTATGGAATCCCTGAAGTTCTTTTCCCTTCAAGGACTAGACTGTAAGTTAAGTCTACATGGACCTCATAAATATACACTTATATCTTGAAATCAAACATAAATGAGCTCACCATTTCAAGTTCCATTACACTAGAACTCAACTAGAACTCAACTGCTTAGCTGTTTCCATTATTTAATAAGATTTAATTACCTGAAATATTAAGAGCCCATGTCAATCTTATAAAAAATCTTTACCATCCTCCTCCTCCTCTTCCACATCATCCTCTTTTACATGAAGCAAATTTTACCATGGGAATTTAAAGAACATCTCTATCATGTCTCACCTTGGGCCACAGTTATTAAAATAATGTCTATAACCTACCAGGAAGTCACAGGGTGGCTGACCTCTTACAACACCTGTGCAGATAAGTGATACCACACGTGACTCACACTAGATACTCAAAGGCTTTGTGAAAAAAAAAAAAAGTCAAAAATCAGTGAGTCAGTGACACCTATAATTGGGCATGAACAATTTTCATCCAATATTTCACAAACCTACATATTATTCCATCATGTTCTCACAAAAGTCTATGCCATTTTACCTCTTTTCTTTGGCAAGGTGTCTTAAGGGATATCTTAATTATAAAAACAGTGATTTAGGTGATTCAGTTATGGTGGACCACAGACCAAAAAAGTATGAGAAACATTGCTAAGGAACTTGGGAGATTTCACAGAAACCACTCCTGATAACCTTTATAATCACAAGGAGCTGGATTGGGGATCATTTGAAACAGTCGATAATTCAAAAATATTCCATAGGTCATTAGGATTTTAGAAGAGATTGGAAGAGATTGGCCCAGAAAGCTGAAGAGATTTACCTAAGGTCACATAGCCAATCAGTGACAAAGCTGAGATGAGGACACACATAATTCTTAATCCTTAGATCTGTCTTCTTCTCATTATTCCATGCTGCCTACTACTTTGTGTGAAGATATTATGAAAATATAACTTGAAACTTGATGGTATACAAGCCAAGGATATGCTAATAATGCTGAAATGGTGAACAAGCCTCAGAAATCCTAATGTTAATTCCTATTTTGCCACTTGCTAGTTGTGTGGTCACTTGGTTTTTTTGTCTCAGGTTTCCTGTTTGTTAAAGGCAGTAAATTCACTAGTTCTGCTTCTCACAGTCTATGAGACTCAACAGTTTCTTCGCCACAGTTGCTTTCCCCCTTAGAAATCTATTCATAGCAACCCCATCTCAAGGCCATGTCTCCAGCTCAACCTATAATGTTTTCCCTCTTTCCTTTTATAACCAAATTCCTCAGAAGAATCTACACTCACAGCTACCACATGCTCTGGGGCAGAAGTGGCCACACCAATTTTTAGCTGTGTGACCTGGGGCAAGTCACATGACCTATCTGAGCTCTGATTTCCTCATGTGTCAAATGCAGCTGTTGACAGTTCCACCTCCGGATTTCTGGGAGGTTTAAATGAGATAACCAAGGTAAAGTACATAAGCATTCATTCAACAAATATTTATTCAGCACCTCTTATGTACCAGGCAGCATTCTCAGCACTGGGGATACAACAATGAACCAAAATAAATGTGAGCTCTCATTTCCATGAGGCTGGAGAAGTCTACTTTTGAGAGTTTTCCTGCACCTCATCATTTCCCTTTGGACACTTAGAATAAGGTAAATAGAGCATGCCTCTTTGCCTTAGAACTTGTAGGAACTGAGCACAATAGTGTAGACGAAACTACTGTGAAAACTATAAAAATCTACACAAATGGAAGGGATTTTTATTAGTACTCCTCAAGCATAAGCAAAGATTTACCAAACCAATCCCAATATTGCCCTTCCTCCTTGGGATACTGGAATCTATGATGAATTGGAATCTTCCTCAGGTATCAGGTTAAGAAACCAGAATGCAACCCCAGTAAACTACTGTACTTTCTATTTGAGTCTTCAGGCTAGAGAATCTGCAAATCTGCTGAAAGTGAAGTCTCCCACAGCGGGATTTCCTTAACCCTCCTCCATCCATCTTCTCACATTGACGTCCTCCCACTCCGTTTTTATACTCGTCTCATCACTCCCATGGGGCCATAAGCTCCTGGAGGCAAGGTATATGTCTGGTTCACACTGTCACCATCTCCCTCTCCCAGACACGTGCTTTGACACAGAGTACACCTGCAAACAATGTTTACTGGTGGCAGTCACCAGGTGTCGGGGAGGGGCTGGGCCCTCCAGAGGGCAGTGTATTTTGGTGTCCAGCTCTTCCAACATGCTCACTATGTTTTTCTTTTAAGCTCATCAGTGTGCCTTATAAGTAAATAGAAAATGCTAACCTTAGCATATTCAAAAGAACATTTTAGCATGCAGCAATTAGGTTATCTCTTGGTTATTTATTTCTTTGGCTTGTTATTAGCTCTGCGTGGAATATTATTCTAATTATGTCAGCCCAATCAGCAGTATTGCATGTCCAGGCTCATTTCCATTAGTTTGAGCTTTGTCTTTCACACTGTGATACTAATTCAATGAGACATCAAACATTTAAATCGACCCGGGATGCCGAGGTCAGGCAGTTTTGCCCTTCCACTCTATTAGCACTTGGGTGTAATTGTGTTTGTCACTCCCCACATGACAAATAGTAACAGGGTGACTACTGGAGCACAAATGAGCAATGCGCTAATATATTATTTTGTTCTATAATATCAATATGTGTTTATTCAGTGCTCATATTAGCCAACTTGAAACAGTCACTTTAATACAGCGGCTATACTCCCAGCAAAGCAGTTACTTGGAAAATGTGCTAGATTTTCAATGGAATTTGGTTGAAGAGGGGGAAATAAAAATGGTTGCTGGGAAAAAGAACCACAAAGGTCTCAGAGCCTCTTACCAGCACCAGCAAGAACTTACAAACCACCAGAGCAAACGGTAGAATGCAACACTGTTACCTCCTCAGTGGACTCTACAAAACTCGCATTCTCTGATAGTTTAAAAAATCAAGATGCAGCCTACTGTATTTGAACAAATATACGTTTGACCTGTAGTTAGCTCAAGCTGTTGATCTCTATGACACTGTTTTCGAGTGTGAGGATAATTAAAGAAATTGGCAAGCAGTAAAAATAAAAACTTTTGGAAATTTGTTAGTTTTTGTTTCCACAATAAAGTAGATACTGTACAATGAATTTTATCCCTCAGACCCCAACAAACCATATCTGTGCTACTGCTATATAATTTACCTTTATCATTATGAGACTTAAATTGGAATGGTGATATAACACAGTGTTATCCATAGTTTTTTACTTTTATATTTCACATTATACTATCTAAAAAGTGACTAGGGAAATTGGTTTGGCAAGAAGTCCAAGCCAATATGCTGCACTATCTGATCAGTAGGCACAGTTGATTCTAAAAACAATTCTATTTCTGGGTCTCATTGCCTTTTCACAGTCAACACGAAGCAGATTTTGTTATTCCCATGTTGTAAAGTGAAAAACTTAGGCCTAGAAAGGACCCAATGTCCAAGTTCAAGGACCCAAAGCTTGTCAACAATAAAGCTAGAACAAATATGGGTTTTTAAGTTCCTGCATGTCATGGAACCTAAAATCCTGAACTGTCCCCAAATCCTGAACTGCCAGCCCGAGTATAGGTCACCCCTGCTCTGGTACCATCTCTCATCCAGGCTCTCCCTCAATCTTGGCTCTCAGCATAATCCATATAACCTGTGCTTGGCACTCTGCCCAGGTTGACTTATCTATCTTCTCCAAATCATAAACTTCTTGGACTAATGTTTGCATGTGCAAAGATATGCACTGAAAGAAAGTAGGAGGATAAATCATCCCTAACCTCCATCGACAGGTTCAACGAATTACACCAATGTATGTTAATTGAAAAATCACTCTTTATAAATATAGATAAACCTAAAAAGACACGATTAAGTACTTTTTAATCGCTTTTTTAAAACTCACCATTGCTTTAGATGACCCTTAGATGTATTTCTGTTCTATTGATTTTAGATTTTAAATACAGATGCATCTTTTAATTTACTCTGAGGAATTAGCTGAGAATCTCCCATTTTCTGTTTGGGCCTCAGTTTGCATGATAGAACTGCCTCTAATGTAGATATCATCAAAATTTAGTGCTTCCACAGTTTAAGATACACAGCTCTAAAAACTGGTTCACTGGTTCACTGGGAGGACAAATGGAACTTTCAATTTTGAAATTACAATTGGGCCAAGAAACTGAAAGCAAACTAACATATAAGAATTTGATGCTATTACCAGTCAGTGACTTTTCAAGGAATGAGCAGGGGATTCATATATTTTAATACTTTTTTTTCACATTTCATATTTAGCCATAGTGATATCTGTATAATGAAAGTAGCACATCAGACTTTTGTTCTCAAATATTCAAGTTGAACAGAAATGAAAGTGGAAATAAGAGACTGACTCCAAGGTGAAGAGAAGCCCTCTGAGATGCAAACACAAACCCTTTGAGTTCACAGCACTTTGGAAAGGTGACAGGAGCAGTAAATAAGCCACTGGATTAGATTAGAGGCTGGCAAACTTTAAAAAGAAGTGGACCGAAAAGCTGAGCCCTTTCTTTTTGGCATGCGGTTCCTTTGCTGACCACATCTTTGCAAAGTAGAAAAAACTGAACTGCCATCTGCCAATCAGGTGGGAAGGGCTGCTGACCCTTGTTGCTACTGGTGGCCCAGCCACCATGTGCATGTTGAAAAAACTCCGACTTTAGTGCCCTCAGGCAGTGATGGGCCAGATTCACCCTCATCAACATTGAGAACTGTGATCAAGAAAGTAGAATTCATCAGGTCCCCTTCCAACATAATTCTGATGGCATGCAAAGTATTGGTAACATAAAATAATGAGACCAAAAGAAAGGGGGGAAAGGCTAACAGACCACAAATGAGAGGATCAGTGATTATGTCCTATCCTTCCTTGCCCTCCTATCAAAAAGAAATCAGACACAAGAAATACTGAACAAGTTCCCTTATGGGAACATGGTATCATAGCAGCCTGGAAATCAAGGGAAGAGAAACCATAGTCAAAATAATATGCAGAAGTAGCCATTTATTTATGCTCTCTTTCCATTTATAAAAGATGTGTTTCAGCCTCTGGCTGCATGTACATAATAATTAGTGCTAATGAATATAAATGATACTCACAACTCAACCTGTTTACAGAGTCTCCCCATGTCATTCAGGGTAGAATTAAGTTTGGAAATGAGATGTATGCTGTGTTCTTGGGCTTGAAGATGACCCAAAGGTTATAGAAGCTGAGGACAATGAAATCAGTTAGCAATTAACAAGGCAAGAAGACCACCAACCCACAGAATTCAGCACTTGCAGTCTCAGGCACTGTTACAAAGGAGGACACTCTTCTTTTCCTTGCAGACATTTGTCCACAAAGTAGCACGTTTATTTTTGTGTAACCCAGAAGCTGAGAGATGTTGAGGGTGGAAATTCAGGGAACAACTTTAAAATCACAAGAGGTCTGACAAAAAGAACAGAGAATATAAAAAAAGATTAAAAGAATTACAATTCCTTAGCTGACTGGGACATTGCCCTGTGGGAAAAGGAATAAACTACAGAGCTATTTGGCATTTATATGGCAAACTGAAAAAAATGCCCCTAATCTCGTTTGCTTTTTAGTCATTCTTGATTACCTGTAACATGGCTGAGAACCCCAAAACAAGCTAAAAATAACTGAAGTGGACATTCAAAAGTTCCTCTCCAAAGCTCACTTTATTTACAGGATAACCACGTGCTCACCTTCTAATCCTACTTATTCTTACATCCAAACAAAGAAGGTAATCTGATTTCCTATCTCAGAGCATGTTTGAAGCCAGAAACTCAGACATGCAAGAAGTTAATAGCAACACCACAAAGACAATGGCAAGAGGTAATATATGATATGATAGAGACTGAAAAACCCCAGAAATCAGATATAAGATTTCTTGAAAATGATATCCAGGAGCTATTTAGTGCAAGGGAAAGCAACTTCACATAACTCAATAAATACATCTGTGAACTCTACAGTGCAAAAATGGGCTGGATTATAAATGAAAAGATCACTGATATTTGATATGCTCTGTTTAATAAGAAATAAAAATCACAACAAAACTTAGAAAAGATTTCTGTCTGCAGTTATGTATGTACAACAAAGTTTATGTGTTTAGAAATGCCAGCCTCAGCTATTTGGGAAATTCATTTACAGGACACCTCACTTTCCTGTGGACCCAGGATCTAATGCTTCATGTTCTGACATTCCTGAGAAAGCATTACTCCCTCACTGTTAGATGTCAGCTCCTGCCTTTGAGGATACTGCAATCCAGGATATTTCACAAGTGGAAGGACCCTGTGAGATCAACACTCTCAATTTGCAGAGGAAACAACTGAGCCCAGAGCAGGGACAACCCAAGGTTCCAAAATAACTTGAGGACAGAGGTGAGTGGAACCAAGGACTCCTGGATCCAAGCTTCCAGCAGTTTCCATGAAATTAAGTTCAATACACAAAGGACAGTGACATATTTGGCCCCTGCAAGCTGACTCCCTGCCTAGCTCATCCTTCTGAACGAATCAGAAGGAGGCAAGTCAGGTGGCAGGAAAGACCTGGAGAATTGGGCAGTATGAATAATAAGAGGAAGCTGAACTCATTTCACTTGCTAGATCCTACAGCAGACCTTCACACAATTGCCCCTGTCCCTGTTTCTCTAAAACTATGCTTCAAATTTGCTGCATCCAGGAAGCCTACCAGGCTAGCCTACTTCTAATCATTCACCACAATCTAACTCCTCCCCTGACTAGCCACATGATATTTGCCTGATGATTTAAGCTCCAATTTCCTCATCTAAAAAAAAAAAAAAAAAAATGGAGACAGTAAGACCTACTTCCTAGGATTGTGAAATTCAATGAGATAATATGTGAAGAAGCTAGAACAACATCTGACAAATAATAAAAAATAAAAATAATACGTGCTCAGTTAAAGGCTGGTGTTAGTATACTGCAACAGCAAATGTATCTCTACAACTAAGTTGCTTGGTGCCTCTAGGTGGGTCACTTTAGCACAAATGATATTATATTAACTTTGTTACCTTGGTGTTATTTTGGTCTCACCCAACATGAGCTCCTTGAAGACCAGGGCTGGTCTGTGCCTATGTCTTTGCATTTGGGTTGAGGTACTTTCCTCTTTTTCCTCTCTTCCCTCACTAGACTGGAGTTTCTTGTGGGTATGGTGGGCACAGACCAACTACCAGAAGCTGACTATGCCTGAACTGATAAATAGTAACTAACACTCTCACGGTTGTTAGAATCATTTACAAGGCAATTTCACATATAGAAATTCATTTGATCCTTGCAATTACCCTAGAAGGTGAGCAGGACACTTACTGCTATCCTCATCTTAGAGAAGAGGTGAAAACACAGGCTTGCACAGGTAGAATAACTTGCCTCTCACCTTAAGTGGTGCTGGTACAGTTTTGGGTTCGGAAGCACTCTTGTCTGGCTCAGTCATTTTTCAACAGAGGATGTTAATCATTCCCCTCAATGACCTTTAAAAATATGACTGTGTTACCACTGGAAGATTCTGTGTTGTGTGAATGGAGGTCTCGGTTCCTAGATTCCCCATGAAAGATTTACGTGAGGATCTGTGCTCGAATAAAGACAGCCAGAAGGAAAAGAGCAAGCACAAAGCAGTTTATTAAGGACAGTACACTCTAGATAGGAGAGCAGGGAGGCCCAGAGGCAGCAACTGCACTGGGATTAGGGGTGTCTTTTCCTTTTATGTTCACCTAAGTTATGAGTCATAGATAGGGTGGTCTCCAACTGAAGTTGTTTCCAATCATCTAAGGGACTCTTCCTACTGGTTAGGAGGGGTAGTTTTCTTGCTGGAACTGTCATGGCTGTCTTCCCCCAATGGGTGTGGGGATGTCAAGACCACAAAGTAAATATATGATAATGAAGTTATAGGTTATTGTAGGACACAGGCTGGAAAGAACAGTGCATGCTCTGCACCTGCTATTCTTGATCTGATAGCCCTAGGAAGTGGGAAGCCAGGAAACCACTGTTTACCACCATTCCTGCCTCCAGCTCATATCTAGCTAACTGCCTACTCTATCAACTGCTGCCATGCAGTGTCCACTCAATGAAGACTGAAGAGTTTCTAGACATATTTCTCTAGGATTTTAGCATCTACAACTACTGTCTCCTCATAGCAGCTTTTTACCTCATTGACAAAAAGCATCTCCTTCACAGAGGTCAGCAAACTATGGTCAAATCTGGCTCACAGGGGCACCTGGGTGGCTCAGTCAGTTAAACATCTACCTTCCTCTTAGGTCATGATCCAGCCCAGAGTCAGACTCCCTACTCAGAGGGGAGTCTGCTTCTCCCTCTCCTCTGCCCCTACCCCCAACTCCTGCTTTCTCTCTCACTCTCTCAAATAAATAAAATCTTAAAAACAAAAATCTGGCCCACAGCTTCTTTTAATATGGTCTACAAGCTAAGGATTTTAAAGGGCTATAAAAACCAAAACAAGCAAACAAACAAGAAAATGCACCAGAGATGTATATGGCCCACAAAGCTGAAAATATTTAGTATCTGACCCATTATGGTCTACAAGCTAAGGATTTTAAAGGGCTATGGAAACCAAAACAAACAAACAAACAGACAAAGAAAATGCAGCAGAGATGTATATGGCCCACAAAGCTGAAAATATTTAGTATCTGACCCATTAAAGAAAACATTTGCTGGTCCCTGAATCAGATTGTGGTTCTCTCCTGCTTTGGCAGCTTAGAAACTTAGAGCCCAATCTGTGGCCCTGTTCCAGCAACTGAACAGAATTTCATGCAATGTATTTTAGGAATCTCATTCTGAGCTCCATTTTGCTCTCAAAGGAAATATTTGATGTGACTTTTTTGATGCTCAAGATATTAGAACCACCACTATGTCCCTAAAATATAAACCATTACACTCCCCAGTTGCTTTTTTACCAATACTTGTAGCAGACATCTTCACCTTGTCCCTTACCCCAGTGCATCCTTAAGCCTTTCCCCTGTCACATGATTCAGGCTTAAAGGTGCTTCAAGATGTCCTACCTACTATTTCCTTTTACTAATTTTTTAACTTACATTAAGTGTTTTATCTTACACCATAATAATCATTCTTGAAAATTACTGAATCCCTTTGAGAAGAAAGACTTAAGGGCTCTACATTAAATAATTTCCTTAGAAATGCCCAGGTAGCACAGAGCAGGCTTGAACCCAGCTTACCTCATTCCACATCTAGGGCTTCTGACCACTATCCCTAAAAGGTAAGTAGGTTCTAAACAGAAACGATTAAAGACTGAACCCTTTTACTTAGTGACCCTCCCCAGTAGTAGCCCATTCTCCTAGCAGGCCTATCGTGAAGGAACCATCCGGGCTTTCTCTTATACCACTGTAGAAGGTACACACACCACTCAAGCATTCTTGAGTTTTGGACTGTTTTGGATCTAGCTACTCACCATTCCAAAGGAAGAGAAGTGGGACAAAAAACCTATTCCTAATTATGTGGAAAGAATCACTGGGATTTGAGACCAAATGGCTGGGTTTGGGTTCTGCTCTCACCACTCACCAACAACATAACCTTGGAACAGTCACACACTGTCTTTGACTCTGTTTTCTTGTCGTTAGAAGGGGCTTATACCTAACTTCACATTCTCCTAGAGCTGTCATGAATTGCACAGGCAAGTGTGGATAATAAATAAAGTACTTGGTAACTTCTGGAAGCCCTGTACCACTGTAAGAGATTGTTATCACAGCCAGAGATGCTTGGAGTTAGAGTAATCATTTTCCCACCACCCCTGCCATCAGCTCAGCTACTCTTAAGAATTTGGACAAGTGGGTTTTTCCAGGAAAAGAGAAGAAGTTCTGTATTTTTCTTCACTTCATCCCTGAACTACATGGACCTGCAGGGGCTGGAGGGACCCCTTATTTACAGAAAAGTCAGAAGACAATGCATAAACACCAAAAGGCTTTAAATGACACCCTGCCCCTCCATGGAATCTTTGATTTTAAAGAAACAGGGCAAAAGAAGCCCTTACCCATGCTGCCAATTAGATGAGACAGAGGAGTCTGGAATACAAAGTGATACCGACCCCATTCTGGCTCCAGGGAATGGCCAGGATAACCATACATATTATCCACTTCAAATTTCCATGATTATGTCCTGCATATATTATATACTCCCACACAGAATAAACATATTATTTGTGTGTTTTATTTTCCCTCCCCAAGCTCAGTAATTAAGCCCCTGTGTATTGCATCTATTCACTTGAGAACATGCCTTTCATTTGACAGATCAAAAGATTAAGCATATATTTTTTCCTCTTCTCTCAGACCAGCCATTGTCTCTAAGGAACATTGACTTCCTTCCTTGAAATTGCTATTCTGTTGGATAGTTTTCACCTTGGGACTGAAGAACACCTTTCACCCTCAGGCTTGGTCACAGCACAGGTTGGTCCAGAAGAGACAAGTGAAACCACTAGGGCCACCATTGTTTGCAAGCAGAAGAGGCTGTGTAGCATCATTTCAGGAGTGCTGTTAAAACTAAAGGGAAAAGTTCTAGCTGATAGCAAGGGCTGCTCTAAGGCCTCTTTTTGGCTCCATGCACTCTTGCTTTCTTGGAAGTTCTACCTCTCTCACATTATATCAAATACCCAGCATCCCACATTTAAGATTTACATAACATTATATGAATTGAGGGGCCCCTGGGTGGTTCAGTTGTTAAGTGTCTGCCTTCGGCTCAGGTCATGGTCCCAGGGTCCTGGGATCGAGCCTCATATTGGGCTCCCTGCTCAGTGGGAAGCCTGCTTCTCCCTCCTCCATGCCCCCTACTTGTGTTCCCTCTCTCGCTGTGTCTCTCTGTCCAATAAATAAATAAAATCTTTAAAAAAATTATATGAATTGAAATGAATTGCAGTTGACAGTTAAATGTTTCATTTTGTAAAAGCTTAAACATTTATTAATATCAATTTTATAGTTTTAGATTTTTCATTCAGTAATTTTCTTCCAGAATTCCAAAATTTTACTAAGCTCTTGAAAATTCCAAAGCCTCAGGCTCTGGTTTATGAATCCAGTGGTTATTAAATGGTCCCGCTGCCAATTATCACTGCTTGGGCTCTAAGAGAAGGTTTTGAAAGAGGCATGGAAGATATGAGGAGGGCCTAGAGTACATGGAATGGAAGGGCACAGGACTGAAACTCTTAGCTATGACAGGAAGTGCCTTACTTCCTATTCACCCAGGATGAAGTTTTCTACCAAATATTGGGAAAAACTGTATTTGAAGTTGCTGTATCTTTTACTATTGAAGTTATCTTATAAATCTTCCCAAATTTGGCAACATGAAATAATAATACTGTAAGGAGCACTGTGCTAGGAGCTATGACTTCCAGCTAAAGTTCCAGGCCTAGATGTACCTACTAGCTACTTTGTAGCACTGTAGAAATGCCTTGTATCTTGGGCAATACAGATTTCCTAAACCTCATTCGTCTATAAAGCAGGCATAACTCCACCCAGTCGTCCATAGGGTTGTTGTAAGCATGAAATATTATGAGGTGGGTGAAAGTTCTTTGAAAATGTTAAAGTGCTATAAAATGCAAAAGAATATTACGAGGGAGATGATGATCAGCTAGTCATGCTACAATTCATAAACTATTTTTACAAGAAGGTATGTGTACTCTCAAGCAGACTCATTGCTCTTTGTAGAAACAATTCCTCTGCTCTTTTTTAAATTTATTTTTAAATTCAAGTTTGATTAACATACAGTGTTACATTACTATCCGGTGTACAATAATTCAACAATTCCATACATTCCTCAGTGCTCATCAAGGTAAGTGTAATCTTAATCCCCTTTATATATTGCACCCATCCCTCCACCTCCTCTCTGGCAACCACCAGTTTATTCTCTGTATTTAAGAGTCTCTTTTCTTCTTTGTTAGTTTGTTTTGTTTCTTAAATTCTACATATGAGTGAAATCATATGGTATCTGTCTATCTCTGACTGATTTATTTCACTTAGCATTATACCATCTAGGTCCATCCATGTTGTAGCAAATGGCAAAATTTCATTCTTTTTATAGCTGAGTAATATTCCATTCTATATATATCTTCTTTATTGGGTTGGGGACACTTGGGTTGCTTCCATATCCTGGCTACTGTAAATAATGCTGCAATAAACATAAGGGTGCATATATCTTTTCAAACCAGTGTTTTCATTACTTTGGATAAGTTTCCAGTAATGGAATTCAGTGGATCATATGATAATTCTATTTTTAATTTTTTTAAGAACCTCCATACTATTTTCCACAGTGGCTGCACCAATTTGCATTCCCACAAACAGTGCACGAGGGTTCCCTTTTCTCCACATCCTCTCCAACACTTGATATTTCTTGTTTTATTTTAGCCATTCCAACAGTGAAGTGATAGCTCATTGTGGTTTGAATTTGTATTTCTCTGATGATTAGTGATGTTGAGCATCATCATGTCTGCTGGCCATCTGCATGTCATCTTTGGAAAAATACCTATTCAGGTCTTTGTCCATTTTCTAACTGGATTATTTGTGGGCTTTTTTGGTGTTGAGTTGCATAAGTTCTTTATTTATTTTGATATTAACCCTTTATCTGATATATCATTTGCAAATACCTTCTCCCATTCAGTAGGCTGACTTTTGGTTGATGGTTTCCTTCACCGTCCAAAAGGTTTTTATTTGTATGTAGTCCCAATAATTTAATTTTGCTTTTGCTTCCCCTGCCAGAGGAGACATTATCTAGAAAAATGTTTTCACAGCTGATGTCAAAGAAATTATTGCTATGTTTTCTACTAGGAACTTTATAGTTTTAGGTCTCACATTTAGGTCTTTAATCCATTTTGAGGGTTTTTTTGTGTGTGGTATAAGAAAGTGGTCCAATTTCATTCTTTTGCATGTAGCTATCCAGTTTTCCTAAGACCATTTGTTGAAGATACTGTCTTCTTCCTATTGTATATTCTTGCCTCCTTTGTCATAAATTAATTTACCATAAAAGCATGGGTTTATTTCTGGACTCTCTGTTCTGTTTCATTATGTATGTGCCAACTTTTGTGCCAGTACCATACAGTTTTGATTACTACAGCTTTGTAGTGTATCTTGAAATTTGGGATTATGATATTTCCAGCTTTGTTCTTCTTTTTTAAGAATGCTTTGGGTCTTCAGGGTCTTTTGTGGTTCCACATAGGTATTAGGATTATTCTAGTTTTGAGAAAAATTCTATTGGTATTTTGATACGTATTATATTGAATCTGTAGATTGCTTTGGATGAAGGACAGTTTAACACTATTGGTTCTTCCAATCAATGAGCATGGGATATCTTTCATTTGTTTAATCTTCAATTTCTTTCATACAGAGTTCTGTATATAAATTTATATTTATTATTTATTTATTTGAGAGAGCAAGAGTGCATGCAGGGGGGAGAGGCAGAAGGAGTGAGAGAATCTCAAGCAGATCCCCACTGAGCATGGAGCCCAATGCAGAGCTCGATCTTATGACCCTGAGTTCATGACCTGAGCTGAAATCAAGAGTCGGACACTTAACCGACTGAGCCACCCAGGTGCCCCTGCTAGTTTTTTTTTTTAATTAACATATAATGTACTATTTGTTTCAGGCGTACAGATCTGTGATTCATCAGTCTTACACATCACAGCGCTCACCATAGTATATACCCTCCCCAGTGTCCATCACCCAGCTACCCCATCCGTCCCACCCCCCTTCACTCCAGCAACCCTCAGTTTGGTTCCTGATATTAAGGGTCTCTTATGGTTGTCTCCCTCTCTGGTTTCATCTTGTTTCATTTTTCCCTCCCTTCCCCTATGATCCTGTCTTGTTTCTCAAATTCTTAATATCAGTTAGATCATATGATACTTCTCTTTCTCTGATTGACTTATTTCGCTTAGCATAATACCCTCTAGTTCCATCCATGTCGTTGATTACTGATTCAATTTCATTGCTAGTAAACAGTCTGTTCAAATCTTCTATTTCTTCCTGTTTCAGTTTTGGAAGGTTATATATTTCTAGGAATTTATACATTTCTTCCAGGTTGTCCAATTTGTTGGTATAACATTTTTCATAATATTCTCTTAATTTCCTTTGTATTTCTGGGGTGTTGGTTAACTTTCCTCCTCGTTTGTGATTTTTTATCTGAGTCCTCTCTCTTTTTAAAATTATCTGGCTAAAGATTTATCGATTGTATTAATCTTTTTAAAAAACCAGCTCCTGGTTTCACTGATCTGTTCTATTATTTTTTTACTATTTATTTCTGCTCTAATCTTTATTATTTCCTTCCTTTTACTTTATTTTTTAAAGATTTTATTTATTTGACAGAGACAGAGATAGCAAGAGCAGGAACACAAGCAGCGGAAGTGGGAGAGGGAGAAGCAGGCTTCCCGTTGAGGAGGGAGCCTGATGTGGGACTTGATCCCAGGACCGTGGGATCATGACCTGAGCCAAACAAAGGCAGATGCTTAACGACTGAGCCACCCAGGCACCCATTATTCCCTTCCTTTTAGTGGCTTGGGGCTCTGTTGTTGTTCTTTTTCTAGCCCTTTTAGGTGTGAGGTTAGATTGAGATTTTTCTTGCTTCTTAAGGTAGGCCTGTATTGCTATAATCTTTCCTCTTAGAACAGGTTTTGTTCCATCTCAAAGATTGTGGACCATTAGGTTTTCATTTTCATTTGTCTCCATGTATTTTTTTATTTCCTCTTTGATTTCCTGATCGACCCATTTGTAGTTTATTTTTTTATTAAATATTGTATTTTAGTGTGTACTATATACTTTTCATAATTACAATATGTGAGCAAATTTTTGCTTTTGCCATTTTACGTGATTCATCCTGTTTTTAAAGAAAAATACATGATTTGGGGTGCCTGGGTGGCTCAGATGGTTAAGTGTCTGCCTTCGGCTCAGGTCATGATCTCAGGGTCCTGGGATCGAGCCCCGCATCGGGCTCCGAGTCTGCTTCTCCCTCTCTCTCTGCTGTTCCCCCTGTTTGTGCTCCCTCTCTCTGTCAAAAATAAATAAAATCTTAAAAAAAAAAAGGAAAAATACATGATTTGTCCACAAATGAATTTTTTTATTTTTATTTTCAAATTTTTATTTAAATCCAGTTAGTTAAGATATTGTGTAATACTGATTTCAGAGTAGAATTTAGTGATTTATCACTTACATATAACATCTAGGCTCACCATAACAACTACCATCAACCCTCAGTTTGTTCTCTATCATTAAGAGTCTCTTATGGTTTGCTTCCCTCCCTTTTTTCTTTTCCCCTTTCTCATATGTTCATCTGTTTTTTTCCTTAAATTCCACATGAGTGACATCATATGGTATTTGTCTTTCTCTGACTGACCTGTATTTCACTTAGCATAATACACTCCAGCTCCATCCACGTCATTGCAAATGGCAAGACTTCATTCTTTTTGATGGCTGAATTATATTCCATTGTATACATACACCACATCTTCTTTTTCCATTCATATGTCGATGGACATTTCAGCTCTTTCCATAGTTTGGCTATTGTTGATAACGCTGCTAAAAACAACAGGGTACATGCATCTCTTTGAATCTGTATTTTTGTATCCTTTGGGTAAATACCTAGTACTGCAATTGTTGGGTTGTACAGTAGTTCTATTTTTAACTTTTTGAAGAATCCATACTATTTTCCACAGTGACTGCACCAGTCTGCATTCCCACCAACAGTGTAGGAGGGTTCCCCTTTCTCCACATCCTTGACAACATCTGTTGTTTCCTGTGTTGTTAATTTTAGCCATTCTGACCAGTGTGGGGTGGTATCTCAACATGGTTTTGATTTGTATTTCCCTGATGATGAGTGACGTTGAACATCTTTTCATATGTCTGTTAGCCATTTGGATGTCTTCTTTGGAAAAATGTTTATTCATGTCTTCTGCCCACTTCTTAACTGGATTATTTGGTTTTGGGTGTTGAGTTTGATAAGTTCTTTATAGATTTTAGATACTAACCCTTTATCAGATACGTCATTTGCAAATATCTTCTCCTATTCTGTAGGCTACCTTTTAGTTTTGTTGATTGTTTCCTTCACTGTGCAAAAGCTTTTTATCTTGATGAAGTCCCAAAGTTCATTTTTGCTTTTGTTTCCCTTGCCTTTGGCAACATGTCTAATACTTTTTGTACTTGCTGAGGGCTGACTTGTGACCCAGTATGTGATCTGTTCTGGAGGATGTTCCATATGCACTCAAAAAGAATGTGTATTCTGCTGCTTTAGAATGAAATGTCCTGAAAGTTCTGAAATATTCTGTTAAGTCCATCTGGTCCAGTGTGGTATTCAAAGATATTGTTTCCTTGTTGATTTTCTGCTTAGATGATCTGTCCACTGCTGTAAGTAGGGTGCTAAAATCTCCTATTACTGTATTATTATCAATGAGTTTATGTTTGTTATTAATTGATTTATATATTTTGGTGCTCCCAAGTTGGGGGCATAAATATTTACAATTATTAGATCTTCTTGATGGATAGACCCCTTAATTATGATATAGTGCTCTTCTTCATCTCTTGTTACAGTCTTTGGTTTAAAAGCATGTTTGTCTGATATAAGTATGGCTACTCTGGCTTTCTTTTGATATCCCTTAGCATGACAGATGGTTTTCTATGCACTCACTTTCAATCTGCAGGTGTCTTTAGGTCTAAAATGAGTCTCTTATATGTAGCATATAGATGGGTCTTGTTTTCTTGTCCATTCTGTTAGCCTACATCTTTCACCTGGGGCATTTACTCCATTTACTTTCGGAGTGATTACTGATAGATATGAACCTAGTGCCATTGTGTTACCTGTAAAGTTGGTGTTCCTGGTGATTTTCACTGTTCTAGTCTTTGTTGCTTTTGGTCTTTTTTTCCCCACCCAAAGAGTCCCCTTTAACATTTCTTGCAGGGCTGGTTTACTAGTCATGAACTCCTTTAGTTTTTATTTATCTGGGAAACTTTTATTTCTCCTTCTATTCTGAATGACAGCCTTGCTGGATAAAGTATTCTTGGCTGCATACGTTTCCCATTCAGCATATTGAATATACCATGCCACTCTCTTCCAGCTTACCAATTTTCTGTGGACAGATCTACTGTGAAGCTGATTTGTCTTCCCTTGTAGGTTAAGGACTTTTTTTACCTTGCTGCTTTCAGGATTCTTTCCTTGTCTGTGTATTTTGTGAATTTGACTATGATACGTCTTGGTGATGGCCAGCTTTTTGCTGAATTTAATGGGAGTTCTCTGTGCTTCAATTTTGATGTCTCTTTCATTCCCCAGATTAGGGAAGTTTTCAGCTATAATTTCTCAAATAAACCTTCTGTCTCTTTTTCTCTCTCTTCTTCTGGGACTCCTATAATATGAATGTTAATACACTTTAAGGAGTTGCTGAGTTCTCTAAGTATACATTTGTGATCCAACACCTTTCCCTCTTCATTTTAAGCTTCATTATTTTCCATAATTTTGTCTTCTGTATCACTGATTCATTCCTTTGCTTCATCCATCCTCATTGTCATTGCATCCAGTCAGTTCGCATCTCAATTATAGCATTTTTTATTTTGACCTGACTAGTTTTTAGTTCTTTTATCTCTGCAGTAAGGGATTCTCTAGTGTCTTCTACGCCTGTCTTTATGACTTGTTTTAAATTCTGGTCCAGGCATCTTACTTATATTTTTATTGATTAAATCCCTGGCCATTACTTCTTCCTGTTCTCTCTTTTGGGGTGAATTCCTCCATCTTGTCATTTTGTCTAGGTCACTGTTTTTTGCGTGATTGTTGGGAAAGCCTGTTATATTCCTGCTTCTGAGAGTAATGGTCATATTAAGAAGAGGTCCTATACTGTCCTGGGTCTGGTGCTTCAGGAGGTGTTACAGAGTGTGTACTCTGCTGTTGTGTTGTGAAGGCTGCTCCTTCCTTCATGTCAGTCCTCTGCAGGGTTTCTCCTTGCCTTCAGTGCAGGGTATTTGGACCTTGTCCACTGTGTGGCAAGTTTTAATTAGATTATGCTTTGGTCTGCTTGTTAAAAGAAGCTAGATCCTGTTTCCCCAGGAGCTGAATCATTGCAGCACTCTATGATCAGCAGGTGTGCTGTGTGCGAGGGCTTTGTGCTGGTCTTCTGGGGGAGGGGCCTGCTGCGCTGATTCTCAGGTGAACTTGCCCTAGTGGAGATGTTCCTGCAGGGCACAGGGGGGTGGAGCTTGGAGTAAGTGGCTCCAGCCTCCATTGGAGGATGCTGTGTTGCTCACTGAAGTCCGACCTTGCTGATGGGTAGGGAGGAAATGGCATTGTTCCACTCTCTTATCCCCAGAACAAGGAGTTTGCACCTGCCACTCTTCAAGAAGCCCCCACAGAAGAACAATCTCCCCTCTTGTGTGCCCAGCTCCTGTCAGATCCCTGCTTTATCCTGTCTGAGTCCAAGCTATCTGCCTACCAGGCAGCACAGTACTCCTGTGTTTTATCTCAGGCATGCAGCTGGGTTTCAAAACTTCACATTTTAGAGATCCACACATGGTACATGGACTTGTCTCACCATGATGTGACCAGTGCCAGTTTGTCCCAGGAAAGCAGTTGTATGACCCCAAAGTGGTTCAGAGTTTATGGTGAAGCAGCAAAAAGCTGGTGCCATGGTTTGCTCCCCTCAGCAGAAGTCTCTGTTCCTATGCTAGTGAAGGGGGCAGCTCAATGGGACCCTCCAGGTCTTTTATCCACGGAGAGCCCATGCCACCTGTCCCAAATGCACTCCAAGAAGGGGAATTGTTTCTCCAAGTACAACCCAGGGATCCTCAGACCACACTGCCCACTCCCGGGCCTCTGCCCTTATTTCCTACAGGAGCACTGCTAAGCCCACCAAGCACAACCCTGGAGATAGTGTGGACTTCTAAAACTTCAGACTTTGAGCTCCACTGCTTATAAAGACTTGCAGTAGTCAGCCCTCCCCTTTTCCCAGTCAATGTTTCGAGGAAGAGTTTTTGTTATGCAATCCCCTGCATGCTGCTTCTCTCTCTCTCTCTCCTCTCTCTGTGATCATGGCTCCCTCCCTCCACAGCATCTGCAATTCTTTTCTCCCCCAAATCAACTCTCTGTAACTCCCACCTTCCACAATGTGGCCATTTTTCTACCTCTAGTTGTGCAGTTTGTTCTCTCAGTCTTCAGACTGATTTCTTGGGTGTTCAGAATGATTTGATATTTATCTAGCTGTGTTCCAGGGACAAGGTAAGCTTAGGATCACCCTACTCCTTTGTCATCTTAACTCACATGCCCACAAATGAATTTTTTTTAATTTTAATTCCAGTATAGTTAACAATATAGTGTTATATTAGTTTCAGGCGTACAATATAATAATTCAACAATTCTATATATTACTCAGTGCTCATCAAGGTAAGTGTACTCTTGGGGCGCATGGGTGGCATAGTCGGTTAAACTCTTGGTTTCAGCACAGGTCTGATCTCAGGGTCGTGAGATCGAGCCCTGCATGGGGCTCCATGCTCAGTGGGGAGTTTGCTTGAGTTTCTCTCTCCCTCTCCCTCTGCCCATTCCCCCTGCTCACTCTCTCTAAAATAAATAAAGAAGTCTGAAAAAAAAAAAGATAAGTGTACTCTTAATCCCCTTCACCTATTTCACCCATCCCCCCACCAACTTCTCCTTTGGTAACCATCTGTTTGTTCTCCAGAGTTGAGTCTGGTTTGGGGTTTGTCTTTTTATTTCCCCTTTGTATGTTTGTTTTGTTTCTTAAATTCCACATACAAGTGAAATCATATGGTATTTGTCTTTCTCTGACTTACTTCACTTAGCATAATACTCTCTAGCTCCATCCATGTTGTTGCAAATGGCAAGATTTCATTCTTTTTTATGACTGACCATTCATTGTTTAGTAGCATGTTATTTAGCCTCCATGTATCTGTGCTATATTCAGATTTTTTCTTGATTGATTTTTAATTTTGTATCATTGTGGTCAGAAAAAAATGCATAATATGATTTGATCTATTTGAATTTATTGAGATTTGTTTTGTGGCCTAACATGTGATCTACTCTGGAGAATGTTCCATGTGCTCGTAAAAAGAATGTGTATTCCACTGTTTGGGGATGGAATGTTCTAAATACATATGTTAGGTCCATGTGGTCCAATATGTCATTCAAAGCCACTTTCCTTATTGATCTTCTGTCTGGATAATTCACCCATTGATGTAATGGGGTTGTAAAGTCCCCTACAATTATTGTATTACTGTCAACTTCTTCCTTTGTCTCTTACTAGTTGCTTTATGTATTTAGGTGCTCCCATGCTGGGTATATAATATTTACAATTGTTATATCCTCTTGTTGGACTGTTCCCTTTACCATTATGTAGTGTCCATCTTTGTCTCTTCTTATGATATTTCTTTTGAAATCCATTTTCTCTGATATTAAGTATTGGTACCCCAAATTTCTTTTTTTTTTTTTAAAGATTTTATTTATTTATTTGACAGAGAGAGACACAGAGAGAGAGGGAACACAAGCAGGGCGAGAGGGAGAGGGAGAAGCAGGCTTCCCGTGGAGCAGAGAGCCTGATGCAGGGCTCGATCCCAGGACCCTGGGATCATGACCTGAGCTGAAGGCAGATGCTTAACGACTGAGCCACCCAGGCGACCCCCCCAATTTCTTTTTGCTTCCATTTGCAAGGTGTATGTTTTTCCATCCCTTCATTTTTAGTCTTCAAGTGTCTTTAGTCTGAAATGAGTCTCTTGTAGGCATCATATAGACTATAGACAGCTCTTGAGTTTTTATCTATCCAGTTATTCTATGTCCTTTGACTGGAACATTTAGTCCATTTACACTCAAAGTAATTATTGATAGGTATGTATCTGTTGCCTTTTTGTTACTTGTTTTATAGTTGCGTTTGTAGTTCCTCTCTTTTCTTGCTCTCTTCCCTTGTGGTTTGATGGCTTTCTTTAGTGATAGGCTTACATTCCTTTCTATTTAGTTTTTTAATATGTATTAGAAATTCTTGACTTGTAGTTACCATTAGGTCCATATATAACATCTTATGTATATAGCAGTCTATATTAAGTTAATGGTCGTTTAAGTTTGGACCCATTCTAAAAGCACTAAGTTTTTACTCCTCTCCCTGTCCCCATGTATTAAATATTGGTATCATAATTTACATCCTTTTATTTTGTGAATCCCTGATTTTTATTTTTTTAAGATTTTATTTACTTATTTGACAGAGAGAGAGAGACAGCGAGAGAGGGAACACAAGCAGGAGGAGTGGGAGAGGGAGAAGCAGGCTTCCCATGGAGCAGGGAGCCCAATGCGGGGCTCGATCCCAGGACACCAGGGTCATGACCTGAGCAGAAGGCAGACACGTAACGATTGAGCCACCCAGGCGCCCCCCTGACTGATTTTTATAGATATACTCAGTTTTAGTGCTTTTGCGCTTCCTACTTTTCTTACTCTTGTATATGGTCTTTCCTTCCTTGTTAGCATTTCTTATAAGGCTGGTTTAGTGGTAAACCCCTTTAACTTTGTTTGGGAAACTCTTTATCTCTCCTTCTATTCTGGATGATATACCCTTGCTGGATAGAGTATTTTTGGTTGCAGGTTTTTTCCTTTAAGCCTTTTGAATACATCATGCCACTCTCTTCTGGCCTACAAAGTTTCTGCTGATAAATCAGTTGACAGCTTATGGAGTTTCCCTTGTATGCAATTGTTTTCTTTTCTCTTGCTACTTTTAAAATTCTCTCTTTATCACTAATTTTTGCCACTTTAATTATTATATGTCTTCAGATGGACCTCCTTGAGTTGATTGTCAGGGGCTCTCTGTGCCTCCTGGATCTGGATTTCTGCTTCCTTCCCCAGATTTGAGTTTCCAGCTATTATTGCTTCAAATAAGTTTTATGCCCCCCTTTCTCTCTCTTCTCCTTCTGGGATCCCTATAATGCGAATGTTATTATGCTTATAATATCACTGAGTTCCCTTAACCTATTCTCATTTTTTGTTCTTCTTTCTTTTTGCTGTTCAGCTTGGTTGTTTTCCATTACTCTGTCTTCCAGGTCACTGATCCATTCTTCTGTCTCCTCTGATCTGCTATTGATTCCCTCTAGTGTGTTTTTAATTTCCCTTATTAAATTCTTCATCTCTAGTTGGTTCTTTTTTGTATTTTCTATCTCTTTGTTGAAGGTCTGAGATCTTCCACTCTTTTCTCAAGTCCAGTAAGTATCTTTATGACCATTACTTTCAATTCTCCATCAGGCGTACTGCTTATGTATGTTTCATTTAGCTCTCTTGCTGTGGTTTTGTCCTGTTCTTTCATTTAGGACGTATTCCTCTATCTCCTCATTTGGTCTCTCTGTTTGTTTCCATATATTAGGAAAGTAAGCTACAACTTCTGATCCTGAAAGTAGTGGCCTTATGAAGCAGAGGCCCTGTGGTGCTCTGTAGCACAATGTCCCCTGTTCATCGAAACCAGATGCTTCAGAAGTGTCTCCTAGGTGGGTTGCCTGAACCCTACTATTGTGGCTGAGCCACATTTACCTTCAGTTCAGTTGGCTGTAATGGCCCACTCTGCCTGTTGTGGGAAGGGTTTGGTCCCTATGCTGTTAAGGGGCCAGTCTGGAGCTGCTATGGGCTTGTAGTTGGGTGGTGTTAGCAGTCAAATCAGATGCCTGCCCTCAGTCTGTCTGCAGGGGCTGCAGATGCACTGATTGACAGGGCCTCTCTCTGTATTGCCAGTTATAGGGTTCAGCAGTTACAGCTATAGATGAATGGGTGTGTAGTTATCGTCCCCTCTCAGGAGTCACTTTGGAGTGGCACCAGCCCCTAATGGTGCTGCTTGTAGAATGATATGTGGGAGGAACTGTTCTGAAGGGATGCCTGCTCAGTAGGGCAGGTTGGATGGGACAGATCTGCAGGAGAGCATGGAGGTGGGAGGTATGATGTTAGCAAGGTAGGTGGAATGTGTTTGCTGGTTCCCACAATTGTCCTGCTCTCTAGGCTGGGGTGAGGGAGTGTAGAGAAAAATGGTGCCCACTGGCCCTTTTGTTCTTGGAGAAATCTCCTAAAGATCCCTGCCCCTCCAGCACACATTCTGAGATTAGTAAGTAAATCTCCTTCATGTATACCCCAGGGCTTTTCAAACTGCTGCTTCTGTGCTCTATCTCAGTGGGGTTGTTTGTTATGCTAGCTCTTTCAGTGCAGGGACTCAGTTTTCTACCACCCTCCAGCTCTCTCAGAGCTAAGCCTGCTGATTTTTAAAGTACCCAGACTTAAGCCCCACTGATTGTAAAAAAATCACAAAGTTAAGCCCCACTGGTTTTCAAAGCCAAATGTTATGAGGACTTGTCTTTCCACCACAGGTCCCCTGTGTGTGGGGTGCCTGGTGTGGGGTCTGCCCCTCTCCCTTCTTGGTGCTTATGGTGTCCTTCCTATTTGTGGTTAGTCTCCTGGGAGCTTGGTTCCTGACTAACCGCATCTCCATCCCTCCTATCCCTTTTTGATGTGGCCTCCTCTCTATGATTAACTGTGGAAAGTCTGTTCTGCCAGTCTTTGGGTCATTTTCTGGGCTGGCTACACTGATCTGGCTGTTCCCTAGGTATGTCCAATGGAACAAGGTGGGCTTAGGATCCTCCTACTCTACCATCTTCCCAGAAGTCTTCCCCTACTCTTTTTGATACTAACAGCATAAGAAATCTTCAGCAGGGAGAAGGGAAAATAACCATTATGAAATACAACCAAAACATCTGTTCTCCATAACAAAGGTCTACCCTCAAGAGAAATTACTTTACCAGACAACTTGAGCCCCCTCTACCCTTTCTGTCTCACATCAGGGGAGGAAAAACAAGGCTAAGAAATGATTCTGAGGGGAATCAGGCATTAAAAAAACCCTGAAATTTAATCATATTATAGACTGCTTCTCCTCCCCAATACTTACCATCCTATCAACAAGGCTCCAGCATAACAACAATGGATTATAACTGAGAGCGGCAAGACACCAACTCTATTTAAAAAGGAATTTCTAGGGATATCCAAAGACAACAGGGGAGACAGAAACAAGGACAGGAAACAAAATTGAAGCCTAACACCTACATCTACAGTAAACATTAAACACAACCTAACTCCTAATTAGATAAACATAAAACCTCACCCTAAAAGCCTTTAACCAATACATCATGTCCAGCTTTCAATAAAAAATTACAAGGCAGGTTAAAAGGTCAAAAGAAACAGTCTGAAGAGACAAAGCAAGCATCAGACAATACTCAGCTTTGACATTTATACTAGAATTATCAGGTAGAGAATTTAAAATAACTATGATTAATATGTTTATCCCTGGTGAATACAGATACAAAATCTTCAACAAAATATTGGCAAACCAAATACTGGCAAATGATACAGTGAAAGATCACACAATATGATCAATTGGGATTTATTCCAGGGATGCAATGACAGTCTATCATCTATAAATCAATGTGATACACCATACTGACAAAATGAAGGAAGGGGTGCCTGAGTGGCTCAGTCATTTGGGTGTCCAACTCCTGATCTCAGCTCAGGTCTCAATCTCAAGGTTGTGAGTTCAAGCCCTACACTGGAGCCTACTTTAAAAAAAAAAAAGGATAAAAATCATATGATCGTTCAGTAGATACAGAAAAAGCATGACAAAATTCAACATCCATTCAGGACAAAAAGTCTCAACAAATTAGGCCTAAAGGGAATATACCATAATATAATAAAGGGCATATGAGACATGCCCACAGGTAACATCATACTCAATGGTGAAAAGATGAAAACTCTTCCTCTAAGATCAAGACAAGGATGCCCACTCTCACCACTTTTACTCACCATAGTAATGGAGGCCCTGACCAGAGAAACTATGAAAGAAAAAGGAAGAAAAAAGAAAAAAAAGTCATACAAGTCAGAAAGGAAGTAATAAAACAGTCTCTATTTGCAAATAACATGATACTATACATAGAAAACCCTAAAGATGCTGCTAAAAAACTGTTAGAATAAATGAATTCTGTAAAGTTGAAGGATACAAAATCAACATGAATCGGTTGCATTTCTATACACTAACAATGACCTATCAGAAAGAGAAATTAAGAAAACAATCCCATATACAATTGCATCAAAAAGAATAAAATATCTAGAAATAAATTTAACCAAGGAAGGGAAAGATCTGTACACTGAAAAGTATATGACACTGATGAAAGATAGACAAAAATAAATGGAAAGATACTCCATTTTCATGGATCAGAATAATTAATATCGTTAAAATGCCCACACTACCCAAAGCAATCTACAAATTCAATGCAATCCCTAACAAAATTCTAATGGCATTTTTCACAGAAATAAAACAAACAATCCTAAAATTTGAATGAAACAACAACAACAACAAAAACAACCCCAAACAGCCAAAGTAATCCTGGAGAAGAACAAAACTGGAGGCCATAAAAAGGAATCAAACACTGATACATGCATGTATGTACACCCATACATATATGCACAAACCTCAAATCATAATACTAACTGGAATCAGTAAGATGCAAAGAACTACATAATATATGATCCCATTTATTTAAAAATTCTAGAAAAGAAAAACCTTAGCACCAGAAAGCTAATCAGTAGTTGCCTGGTGCTGAAGGTGGGAGAGGTAAAATTGAAGATGGACTACAAATGGGCACAAGGGCAGTTTATGGGGTAATGGAAATGCTCTAAATCTGAATTGTTGTAGTAACTGCATAACTCTTTAAATTCACTACAATCACTGAATTGTACACTTAACAAGAGATGAGTTTTATGTACATAAATTATACCCCCCATTAAAGCTGTTAAGAAATATCTTAAGAGTTTTCTGGTGGGAAAGAGAATGAAATCATTCTATAGTTTTCAAATAGAATGAAATTCCAGAGACAGTAATTCTAGGGAGTTCAAATTTTAGCCAGTATAAGGAAGCACATACATTGATAATCAGAGTTATTCAATAGGAATGCCTTGGATTCCTAAAGCAGGCAGAATGGTACTGTTGGTTGGCCAAACCAAAAGACATTCCTGATACCTTCTCCTTTATGAATGTAATGTAGGGTTTGCAAAGTGACCTGCTGGATATTCTATTATTTGCAGATGAATAAATCCCAATGGATAAACCTACCTTCTAGAACAAGTAGTCCTAAAATGCTGAAAACTTTCTGCCCAGGGAAGGTGTGAAATATTCCCATTGAAGAAAGAGGATGATATAATCAGTTGGTTAAATTAAAAACAATTAATCATAGTTTTTGAAAAACACCTGCATTATATATGTTCTTTGAATTTAGTAAAAGCAACTGTCACTGTGGATATATATACATTTCAGAAAGTGGGAAATACTCTTTGCTTTATGCCATTTCAGCTTACACACACACACACACACACACACACACACACACACACACACACACACACTTTTTTCCCCTAAGGAGCCTTGAAAATCAAAATAGGAGACTACTTTTACTAGAAAATGAAAAGTACACAAAAGTATAAGATTTGGCCTCTGCCCTCAAGGTGTTGGAAAAACAATCTTTGTAGAGGCAGGTGAACACACCTGAAGTAATTGGCAGATATCAGACACAGTACAATTAAGCCATAAATTGTAGCATATAAATACAATTAAATTCTTTAGAAGTTAAACCAGAGATGACTTTACAAACCATCAGGATTAAAAAATGCTATCTGATGGTGAAAGCAATTGACTGAACTGTCCACTCTCAAAACACAGTTACTTTGATAAATGTTAAGTAGTCCTCTGAAGGCTTCTAACACCAACAGGCTATTGGATAATACCCATCAAGTGATTTCACTGGAACAAGAGAAAATAGTGCTTTAGAAAGAAGTCATTTAAAACAGGCTCCCCAAGATCATTTCTGGATGCACAAATTCCACAGTGGATTATTTCTTAAAATTTACTCATTATTAGTGTCCATACCTGAGATATTAAGGTGAAAGACTTGAGAGATCAATGCCATTTAAGTACTACTATAATGACAGTATTACAATTGGATTTTTTTTCTTTACATTTTTCTATCTGCAGTCTTGCCTCCTGTTACTCTGGCATTTTTCAGAAAGGCATAATCACAAAGACCTGTGTTATTTCAATACTGTATGGAAAAGCTCCAAGCTAAGGAATTTTTAAAGTACTGTAAGCAGGATTAAAGCCTTTTAACATATACATGGGTATAGTTAAATGATCTACTCTAAATATTTTCTCATTTGAAGCTGATTTTAGTAATCAATAAATGTAATTTAAACTGCTTTTCAAGGAGTTCTGAGTCACTCATTCTCTCCTCCTCCCTGTACCTATTAATGAATTTAATTTCAAGATGTCTGAAGAGATGGTAGGTACATGGACTCCAGGATATAATTTGTTCCCTTGCAAAGCTGACTCACTCTTTTGGGCCTGAATCTGCAAGCTTTGTTCTTTTAATATCACATTCACACAACCCATCACTCCAACAAGTAATAAATGAGCTGCTGAGCATTCATCTACCGCAACCTTCACTGTGGCAAATTTGACATCTAAATTTGAAGACAACTTTCACCTGCTGATAGAGCTTTTGAGGTGGAAACCCCTAGAAATACAGAATAAAAACTGCTCAAGTAAAATGCTTCTCTTGGTTTCTGAATAATCCTCATGACAGCTAGTTGCCATGAAAATTAATAAAAATTCATTTCCATTGCCTTCTTTGTTCAACTTTTAATTAACACACACTGTCTGACCTCATTATTCCCCATACCCAAATCTAACTTTTTAGCGAAGAAATCAGCTTTTGGTGCCCTTTGCAAAGGAACACTTCCCAAGTGCCTTGAGATGCTTAAAGAACTAAAGCTAGTAACACTATCAATAGATATTTTTTATTTTTTACTTTAGAGCAAATAGACTGCATGCATTTAAAATGGTGTGTTTAAAATCTGATTTTTCTGTGATTCGCTTCTTAAAGTTGTTCTATTTTTAAATTTCTCAACCTGATTTTCAACCTAACAGAGTACTGTTTTGCATTCACTTTTTATGGTGTTTCTTCAAAAGCTATTTATTGGCATTATTACTTCTAAACTGGTTTATAATTATGCTATACATTCCTTCCACAATGAACTTTCTTGCCTTCAAAATGTGTATACCAGAATTTAAATGTTGGTCACCATAGCATTTGTACATTTACTTGCCTCTACTACCGAATATCAACTCAGATAATACTTTCCAGATATTTCTAACAGAGTTAGCAAATGGCACTAATATCCTAAGATCGAAATGATCCAAGAAATGAAGGGAGTTCTTTTTTTTTTTATGTTAGAAACACAAATTTAACTTAATAATGATTTGGAAGTGGAGAGAAAAATGTAGCTTCTTTATTTCATCTAAAGCTGATGTTTTCCTTCATAAGCTCCTATCCACTACTTAGGAAAAAAGAGCTAAATGTGTGAGTTCAAAGCAAAGTCTGATGGGATTGTTTATTCAGCCTTTTCAAAAAATGTTCAGTCTGTCAACCTTTCCTTCTTGCTATTTCTCTTAAGAATCTGGTTGTCTGGAGAGAGTGGGGTCATACACATCCTGGTGAACTTCAGAGACAGAGAACCCTTGGGTATGTGCCAGCTGGCACTTTTGGGTCTTCAGGGTAATGTCCATCTGTTAGGTGTCCTGCCAGCCTCAGTGCTGGAATTTGAGCTAGTGAATCTGTGGCCCATTCTCTTGGCTTAACCAATACTCTCCATGATGCAGTCCCAGTGGCAAAGGTACATTGACCTTCTAGGCTGAGCCTCTGAGGCAAGGCCCTATCCACTTCTCTCTGTCATGGTATATGCTCAAGTTTATTTGATGGCGCTGCACCTCAGGTTAGTAAATGGAAACCTGTGCAGTGACTTCATCCAGGGTCCTCAAGGGGACTTAGGTCGGAGACCGAGGGGAAGTAAGAAGAGTTCCTTTGGCTTCAGTTATGTTCATTTACATAAAATGTGACTGCAGATGCTCCGGTTCTTGATATTCTGGACGCCTCAGCAACCACACCCCTGGTGCCTATCTGTAGTAATAATTTTGGTTCTGAAGAAAAAGACCTCTTCGGTATTTTTCAGGTACTATGTTAAATTTATAAATTAACTTAGAGAAGACCGACATCTCTTTCACATTTAATCTTCCTAATCTAGAACAGGATGCTTTTTTCTACCTTTTTCAACTATTTTAAGTCATTCAGAAATATTTTGAAGTTTCTTCATACACAACTTTTGCATTTATTGCTAAATTTATTCCTAAACATTTTATCTTTTGGGTGGGATTACAGGGGTTTTTTTCCTTCATTTTATCTTCTCTGATTGTTCTTTGTGTATATGAAAACTATTAATTTCTGTTTATTAATTTTGCACCCTATTTTATTAAATACTTACTTTTTGATTTTTCCCCATTTTAAGTATACAAAAATATCATCTGCCACTAATGTCTGGTCCTTTGTCATTTTCATATATTTCTCCTATTTTAAGATGTTGAGTAAATCTAGCCTCCAGCACAATATTAACTACTCTACATCTTTGCCTTAACCCTGACTTTACTGGGAGTAAGTCTAGAGTTTCCCCTTAGAAATAATGTTTGTTTTGGGTCTGAGATAAATACATTTTAAGTTTAGGATAGAAATATCCTAGTCTATTAAGTGTTTTCTATAAAGGATACTGTTGAATTTTTTCAAAAGCCTTTTCAGCATATGTGGATATAATATGATCTCTTAGATTTACTAGTATTATGAATTATGGTAATATATTTTCTAATATTCAAATGTATGTTTTCCAAATAAAACCCCACATGATTTGTTCTTTTAATATGTTTCCAGATTATGTTTGTAGGTATTTTACTTAGCCTTTTTACTTCTATATTCCTAAGTGAGATTGGTCTGTAATTTTCTTTTTTGTGTGTAATTCCTATTAGGTTTTGATATCAGTTTTACATTGGCTTTTTAAATTTTTTTTTATTTAAATTCTTTAGTTAACATATAGTGTATTAGTTTCAGGGAGAATTTAGTGATTCATCAGTTGCATATAACACCCAGTGCTCATTACATCAAGTGCCCTCCTTAATGCCCATCACCCAATTACCCCATCTCCCCACCCACCTCCCCCTCCAGCAACCCTCAGTTCGTTTCCTATAGTTAAGAGTCTCTTATGGTCTGCCTCCCTCTCTGTTTTTATCTTATTTTTTTCCCTTCCCCTATGTTCATCTTTTTGTTTCTTAAATTCCACATATGAGTAAAATCATATGGTATTTGTCTTTCTCTGACTGACTTATTTTGCTTAGCATAATATACTCTAGCTCCATCCACTTCATTGCAAATGGCAGTATTTCATTCACTTTGACCGCTGAGTAGTATTCCATTGTATATACCTACCACCTCTTATTTATCCATTCACGAGTTGATGGACATTTGGGCTCTTTACATAATTTGGCTATTGTTGATAATGCTGCTATAAACTCCGAGGTGCATGTGTCCCTTCAAATATGTATTTTTGTATCCCTTGGGTAAATACCTAGTATTGCAGTTGCTGGGTCATAGGGTAGCTCTATTTTTAACTTTTTGAGGAACCTCCATACTGTTTTCCAGGGTGGTTGCACCAGTTTGCATTCCCACCAACCATGTAGAGGGTTTCCCTTTCAATGCATCCTCATCAACATCTATTGTTACCTGTGTTGCTAATTTTAGCCATTCTGACAGCTGTGAAGTGATATCTTATTGTAGTTTTGATTTGTATTTCCCTGATGATGAGTGATGGTAACCGTCTTTTCATATGTCTGTTAGCCATCTGAATGTCTTCTTTGGAAAAATGCCTATTCATGTCTTCTGCCATTTTTTAACTGGATTATTTGGTTTTGGGGTGTTGGATTTGGTAAGTTCTCTATAGATTTTGTATACTAATCCTTTATCAGATACGTGATTTGCAAATATCTTCTCCCATTACATAGGCTGCCTTCTAGTTTTGTTAATTTCCTTTACTCTTCACAAGCTTTTTATCTTGAAGTCCCGATAGTTCATTTTTGCTTCTGTTTCCCTTGCCTCTGGAGATATGTCTAGTAAGAAGTTGCTATGGCCCAGGTCAAAGAGGTTGCTGCTTGTGTTCTCTAGGATTTTGATGTATTCCAATCTCACATTTAGGTCTTTCATCCATTTTGAATTTATTTTTGTGTACGGTGTAAGAAAATGGTCCAGTTTCATTCTTCTGCATATGGCTGTCCAATTTTCCCAACACTATTTGTTGAAGAGACTGTCTTTTTTCTGTTGGACATTCTTTCCTGCTTTTCTGCTTTGTCAAAAATAAGTTGACCATAGAGTTGAGGGTCCATTTCTGGGTTCTCTATTCTGTTCCATTGATCGATGTGTCTGTTTTTGTGCCAGCACCATACTTCTTAAAGAGAATTTGGAGATGTTTTCTTTTATCAATGTTCTAGACAACTGAAATAGCATTAAAATGACTGTTCTTTAATGGTATTGTAGAATTTCTCTGTGGAACCATCTTGCCTTAACACTTTTAGGGGCTGGTTCTTGGACAACTTCCTCTATTTTTATGATGTACTGTTTGGAGTTCCCCTACCTTTTAAGTATTTTGATAAACTACTAATTTGCATTAAATTGAACAGATTATCATTTTAGTTTTCTCCTTTTTTTATAATTCTCCTTTATTATTTCCTATCTTTTGTATTTGCACTTTCTCCTTTTACTGAATAAATAAGCAGATGCTCATTTTTTCAAAGCTTTAGGATTTATTAGTTTTACTAAACTCATTATTGTTTATATTCTTTCCTTCTTTATTTTGTTTTTCCTTTTCTTTTAAGTAGGATTCTTATAACATGTATTTCTACTTTCACGATATATGTATACACATATACATTACATATACATTATACATATACATTATAAATTTTCCTTTGAGAATTGCTTTAGTTATATCCCATAGTTTCTGATATGTAGTATTTATATTATTTTCTTTTGTAAAAAAATTTTAAAGGATTTTATTTATTTATTTAAGAGAAAGAAGAGAGAGAGAGAGAGAGAGCACAAGCAGGGCAAGTGGCCGGCAGAGGGAGAGGAAGAAGCAGGCTCCTGGCTGAGCAGAGAGCCCAACATGGGGCTCAGTACCAGGACTCTGAGATCATGACCTGAGCCAAAGGCAGATGCTTAATCCACTGAGACACCCAAGCACCCCTATATTATTATTTTTAGCTATCCCAAACATTTGATTTTATATTTCCTCTTTGACTCAATTGTTGCTTAATCAGGAATGTATTTAATTATTAAAAGTCAAATACTATTTATATATTTTTGTTATTCTGTTAAGATAATCTATTTCTGTTATAATCTCCACATTTGTCTTAGTCTTAATTATACTGTTAAATATATTCTGTGCTTACCTCAAATTCTTTTACTAATATCAACCTAGCCATATTGTGGTTAACTAAAATTTGTCTTCTAGTAGTTTCTTCAGGAAGGGCTCATTGACAGTGCTATGCCAAGCCATACTGGAGCCTGAGGCAAAAGAAAAAAATCAGTAATAATGATCCTGCCTTTAAAATTTGGTTTTATCATGGTTGTTTTCCATTAATTTTTATTTTAATATTGCATTAAATATTCTTGATTGCAGAACTTTTTGGTATCCTCTTAAATTTCATGTCCAAGGCATCTAATATTCCTTGGGTTCCTGCATGTTCAGCCATTTATATTTGAAGAAGAGTTTGGCTGGCTCATTCTTTCCTTGAGAAACTTTTAGGTAGTGCTCTATATAACCTGCTGTTATTAAAAGATGATGCGGAAAAGTCTTATACCAGCTGACTTTTTTTCATTTAAGTGAAATCCCCACTCTCCCACTCTCACCCCTGGTCTTCCCAACAGTTCTTTATCTTCAAAGTTCTGTAACTTTTCTAGGATCTGTCCTGATGATGATAGTTCTGGGTCAATTTTCACCAGCACACAGTATTACTTTTGCAGATTCAAGTCTTTTTCTTTCTTGAATTGTATTTTAAAATACCTGTCTGTACCATTTTTTGATTTTCATCTTTGGGTACTTATAGAGTAGTGCTTGTTGGATCCCCCACATATATCATCTGTGTCTATTATTTTCTTATAATCTTTTTAAAATTCTTTTATTTCTATTTCACTATGTTCACTTTTCTTACTTTTATGTCCGTATCAGTATTTTCCATTGTTACTTCTTCCAATTTTGTCTCAATTTTTATGTTTTTTCCCTCTACCTCGTTCCTTTTTTTTTATGTTCAGTTACCCATCATTAATTTTTGATGTAGTGTTCAATGATTCATTAGTTGTGTGTTGTTTCCTAAGTTCTACTAGTTTATATTTCTTCCCTGTCTACTGTCTATCTTTTCTTTCAAATACTGCATTTCCACCTTGTGGTACTTGTTAATAGAAGTGACTGAATTATTAGAGGTTTGGGGCTTTAAGATTTATGTCAAAATATTCATTCACAGTTTTCCTCTACTTCATGACAACATCTTTCTGGTGAAGACTGATCATCTACTAATATACTTTGCTATACCTTTTCTTCCTTTTTTCATATAGTTTCTCTTCACAGACATTGTAGTAAGAAGTGTAAAGGTTCTGGGCGCCTGGGTGGCTCAGATGGTTGGGCGTCTGCCTTCGGCTCAGGTCATGATCCCAGAGTCCTGGGATCGAGTCCCACATCGGGCTCCCTGCTCCTTGGGAGCCTGCTTCTCCCTCTGCCTCTCTCTCTCTCTCTCTGTCTCTCATGAATAAATAAATAAAACCTTTAAAAAAAAAAAAAAGAAGTGTAAAGGTTCTTACAGTGGAGCCAGGATAGTATTTCAGACTAGCTGTTTTTCACTATTCAAAGGATCTCTTCTCAACTGTTTCTTTTTTTTTTTTAAGATTTTATTTATTTGACACAGAGAGAGAGAGAGCAAGCAAGCAAGAGGGGCAGAAGGGGAGGGAGAGGGATAAAGAATATGAAGCAGACCCCGTACTGAGCATGGAGCTCAACTCGGGGCTCTATCCCACGACTGTGAGATCATGATCTGAGCCAAAACCATGAGTCAGATGCTTAACCGACTGATCAACCCAGGTGCCCCTTTTCTCAGCTGTTTCTAGTTTTCTTGCATGATTCTTCATATAGCCCCACTTCCCTGTGTCTCTCATCTGAACTGTATCCCAAGAATCTTTTGTCAACAACCACCTAGCCCCGTGTCTCCACCACTGCTGTCCCAGGTAAAGGATACAAATTCTGATCTAAATAGTGTCTCACTTTCAGAGATCACAGCAATTTCAGAAGGCTCATTAAGTGGAAACACCTGGAGGTGGGAACACAGCAGGGAATTAAATAAGGAATATTTGTTTGAGGACCATTTAAGAAATAATTCAACTCCCAGATCCAGGCTATGGAAAAAGCCCCCACTCAAATAAAGGACTCAAAGCTTTTTGTCTAATGAGGGTAAAGCAGAGGGTATTTAGACTAAAAACTACCAGGTACTGTTGACGGTGGATATACCATTCACAAAATAGGGAGAACACATAAAACTAAGACTCTCCCCCTTGCCTTGCCTTACTTAGATTAGAGGACCCTAGCAGCCAGGCAGTCACCCCAAGGCAGAGCCTGGAAAATTCTATGTGGTCTTACCAAACCAAGAGCAAAGACTTATACATATCATGTCACGGGTTCCTCACTGAAGACTGTCTAATCATTCTAAAACAAAATTCATGGTCAACAAGTCCACTTATGTATTCTAACGTTCCAATCAGATTTTTAGTCTCTTAGTCTACTCAGGCTGCCATAACAAAATACCAGAGACTGGCTTAAAAAACACTTGTGTAAGACCATTTTATCACACTTCTGGAAGCTAGAATTCCATGATCAAGGTGCCAAACAATTCAGTTTCTAGTAAAGGCTCTCTTCCTTGCTTTTAGACAACACCATTTCACTGTGTGGCCACATGGCCTTTCCATGCATGCATACAGGAGAGTGAGTGAGTTGTCATGTCTCTTCTACTAAGGACACTAATCCTATTGGGTCAGAGCCCCAACCTATGACCTCATTTAACCTTACTTTTTTTTTTTTGAAGATATAATTGACTTTATTAAGCAATTCATGAACTGAGCATCATCCCATATATCAAGTAGAGAGCTATCCCCCTTAATTATTTTCTTACAGGCCCCATCTCCAAATACTCTTATACTGGGGATTAAGGCTTTAACATGTGAATTGGGATGGAGGGACACAGTCCACAACAATCCCCCAAACACTGTCAAACCAAACAAACTATATCTATGGGATTTCAATATATTTCAATTTATGGGATTTTAATATATTTCAATATATGTATAGTGATTACCTATTACTTCTTTCTTTATTTGAATGTTTCACCTCTTGGTATGTTCAGTGAGTTTCCATAGATGTAACGAAGTGGGAAAACACTTCCTGTTTTAGAAGTAGGACATTTTTTTTTATAAGTAGGACATTTAGATCCATTGGGAGTACAGTAGACAGGATGTGGTATTGCCCTCTGTGGACACTATTACACCTTCTTTCTGAGTTTTAAGTCTGTTGAAGTCTAAAACTGGTACAGATGGAGAACAGGAATGCTAATTAACTCCTTTTCATTGAATATAAATGTGCTCAATTATAAGGTATTGTTCAAAAACATCTATTGATTAGTATATGGAAATATGCATTTATCTACACCCTATAAAACTATCAGTTTGCTGATATACACTCTTCACCCCCTCGTATTCCTTATGCACAGGTGGATCCCCCATCACCAACAGAAGCTACTGATGTTATATTGGAATGGGTGAACACTGCAAAACCACCCAGGGTGAAGCATTCATATGCCACTCTATCGACCAAGTCATCCCTTCAAAGCACCCTCACCTCTACTTATATGGGTTCTTTGCCTCCCTCCCATCTGTCTGTAGGGCCTGGAAGGAAACTCTGATCCTTTAGCAAACCCAGCTCTGAATAGTGAGTTTATGTGAGATATGTTGTCCCTTTGTTTGTTGCTGACAAGCGTAAAGAACCACTTTCACTGCTGGTAATAATGGTTAATTTATCACATCCAGCGGAGGCTGACCTCTGGGTGTCCCAGCCCCTCCATCACCTTCACACCTGCTCAAGCTAATTGTTAGAGCCAAGTGTAAATGAAAATCAACTGGGCTAATAATGAATGGAGCCCATTACTCGCAACAGCACATTGCTTTAGGAAGGTTTATCAAGAAACATTATAACCAGTCCTCAGTCACAGTTCCCTGTTTCATAGATGAGAAAAAGCAAGCAAACAAGGGGGGATCAGCATATGAAAACAAGCAGAGTGATGGGAAACACATTTGGCTTTAGCTTCCAGAGCTCTGGAATAGCTATTCTTATACTTTACCAAAATCCACTAAAATACTCCCTGAAAAAAGATTTAAGATATTTCTCCCAATGTTGTTGTCAACTGTTTCTATAAGCAAATGAGATCATTACTGGATATGAAGACCTTAATTAATATGCTAATCTCATTCCTCCATCAAAACCATTTTTTAAGGAGGTTATCCCCATGGCTCCTCCAGTCACTGCCACCCACCTGCCTTAGAATTCCCTGCCATTCCCATCTGAAAACACAGACCCAGCTCCCAAATTCTTAAAATAAAATAACCAGAACTCCCATTAAAGGAAAATTCCAAAAGAAAATTCAGAGAACTCTACTTGATACGAATATTTTACTGAGAGAGAAACAAACTGTTCAGGAACAGAGACTTCAAGCAAAAGGTGGTTAAGAAGTTCTCCACTCTCACTAGTTACAACTCTGTTTATAAAGGGATATAAGTACATAGTTTTCTATTGTGATTTGTTATTAGAAACTTACATTATTTTTCATGCATAAGCTTGTTTATTACTTGTCATAAACTTACTTGTAGCTGATTAGCTAGGAAGCTGAAAGGTCCCACAGACATAAAGAAAGCTTAAGTTTTGTTGAAGGGTCAGAGTCAGCATTTTGGGGAAATTGGGGCAGTTTTATGTTTTGGTTATGTGACTGCGAGTGTTCAATCTAGGGATATATTCAAACAGTGGCCTCCATTTTAATCTCTTTAATATCTGAGTATCTTCAAGAGGCAGATATGAGATTATCAGGAATTAACTATACTTTGAAGATACAGCCCTAAGGGAGCACAAGAAGTCACTTCTCATTTCCAAATTGGGGTTTTAATGTATTTAGGGAATGTTTTAAAAGTGTTTTCATGTTGAAATATATTTATTCATTTTTAATGCATTTATAAGCAATTAGAGATCCCTATGTTAAGCCATAAATCAGAAGGATCGCTCATCTCCAACCCCCTCCTGCCCCCTGGAAAATTTAGTGAGAGCAGGAAATGCTAGTAACCCCATGAGTCTGAGCACACACTTCATGCGGACTTCTACCAAGTGATCCCTTAGACTGACATGTCAGACCTCCAAATCAGCAATTTCAGACCAATCTGGACCAAACATGAAATCATTCCATATTATATTTGAACCAATCATTCACAGGATTCATATAAACCCATTACAACTTGAACAAGTGGCACTGACTCCCCATGATCTTGACTTAACTGAAGATCCAGGACTGTGCAGTAACAAGACCCTATCATCTGCCTTAATCTGGGCATCTCTCTTACCCAGGTTTTGTGTTATTTCATGTAGAGATACACTAATCAGTGATCTATGTGGTATCTGCCTAATAACCTTGAGTTTTGAAGGCACCATTCCACATTTATAATGCACACCACCTGCTTGCAATATGACAAGGCAAGATAGGTGAGCACATGCTACCATGAATAGAAGTATTCACTGGTTCTAAGGAACAGGGTATGAATTATTGTTCTGGGGGTGAGAAGGGTTCCACAGTCAAAAAAGATTGAAAATATTGGGTTAAATTATATTTAGCAGGAGTCCTTTCTTCAAGGCAGAATTTCTTAGAGCTAATAAACACTATCAGTCTTCTTTTAGCTTCCATGAATATAGAATCTTTGTTAGAACAATATCTAAAACACACAAGTATTCAATAGGACAGGAGATGGAAAACAATTAACTTTATTCATACTTCTGTGGTAAGGGATAAAAACAGTGCTAGCTTAATTTAGAATCTAATATGAATGAGCTTCTGGACTTTTGATTATTCACCAATTGTTGCAATAAGCCTGTAGAGCAAATAATCCCCACTTGTAACAACAAATATTTACTTCTCACTGATAGGTCTCTGGCTAGGACAGTTTGGTTTCAAGCAGGTCAAAATCAGAGGTGTTCCAGGTGTTTCTCATTCAGGAATCCAGTCTAAAAAATGCAGTGGCTACCTTAGGTGTGCTTTTCTCAAGAAGGCAAAATTGCTGGCAGACATTCCCCAAGCATTTTAAGCCTCAGTTCAGCACTGGTAAGCTATCACGTTTACTATGTTCCACTGGGCAATGCAATTTATTTTTTTTTAATTTTTTTAAAGATTTATTTATTTGGAGGGGAGGGACAAAGGAAGAAAGAAAGAGAATCTCAAGCCAACTTCCCGCTGAGTGTGCAGCCCAACACGGGGCTTGATCCCACAACTCTGTGATCATACCCTGAGCTGAAATCAAGAGTCGGATGCTCAACAAACTGAGCTACTCAGGTGCCCCTGACCAAAGCAATTTATATGGCTAAGCCCAACATCAGTGGGACAGGGAAGTATATCCCACCCACAGAGAAGCCAGGCAAGGGCAAGGAAGATGGAAACAATGGTGAGCAAAGAATATCTACCACACTGACCATAAATTCCTGTCCAAGATTTTACATGTATGGGAATTCAATCATATTTCTTTTTTCTTTAAACACTAATGTCCTAGTTAAAATTCAAACATACAAATGATTAGACTTGACAACAGGAATATGGGCTCCATATCTGTTCTTTATTCTTTTTCTTCCTTGGGACAAGTCAATATTCAGTACCTATGTAAACTAATCCAGGGGAATTAGCATATTATGGCATCTTCCAGGTGACTCCTGGCTGTAGATCCTGAATACCAACACCATAATCAAGATTTTTAGGTAAGAACAATGACTAATACATGCATTTTCTAGTAGTGTAACAAATTACCAGACACTTCACAGTGGAAAACAACACACATTTATCATCTCCCAGTTTCTGTGGGTCAGGAATCCAGGCACAGCTTAGCTGGGTCCCCTGCAAGGCTATGATCAAGGGCTGGATTCTCATCTGGAAGTTCAGCTGGGAAAGAATCCACTTCCAGGTTCACTCAGGTTGTTAGCAGAATTCATATGCTTACAGTTGTAGGATCACGGGATTTTGCTTCTTCAAAGCTAGTACAGATAGGAAGATTCTAAAGCAAGTCCGCTCACAAGTCTGCTCGCAAGACAGAGCCTTACGTAATGTAATGTCATCACAGAGGTGATATCCCATCACCATTGCCATATTTTATTGCTTAGAAATATGTCACAAATTCTGCCCACACGCAAGAAGGGATTATACAAAGGCATAAATCCCAGAAGTTAGAGACCATGGTGACCACCTTAAAGTCTGTCCCCTACAACTAGAAACCTAAAAAATACATTTTCGTGTCCTACTTTATTCCAACTTTGCTCAGCTTCTCTCAGTGGAGTCACTCTCCACCATGTTCTAGAATTGCATTCGCATTTAGATGGATCCCATTCACCGGCCAATTCTATTTTACACTGTATTTTAAGATCTTCTCTGAGTAGGAAACCCCTCTACTCAGCTGGCCAGTGTTGTTTAATCATTGAGTATTCAGTGTCATCAACATCAGAATGGCCAAGCAATCATTCCAACCAGAAAAGGCCCAAGTACCAATTATTGAGCTGTCATGATTTATGTCTGTGCCTGATGTGACTAACATAAGTCAACTGTTTATGTGTGGAAATGCAACCACTGACTGACAAGAACTGCAGCATATGACTCATGCTGTGTCTACCCTGAGCCAAAACAGTCAGTCAATTCTAAAGGTATAAGCATCAATCAAATAAATGATCTGGCAGCCTAAATATTTAACAACTAGATAATGACTGAAATGTACACTTTTCAATCAGTCATGCAGAAAAAGTCTCAGTAAAAGGAAAAACTGAAATTTAGAGATTTCCTTTTCCTAAAGTCATTCATCCCCAAACATCTGTTGAGTGCCTACTGTGCTCCAGATATTGTGGTGGGAATACAGAAATGGAAGACTGAGATAAATGAGAATTATTCTTCAAACCTTCTAACATTACACTATCTAACCTGCCAAGCAATTTTCTCAGTGGTCATCAGCCATCAGCACTCAGTGACCTGCCCCTTTGCTCCTTTTCCAATTTTTTTTTTAGGTAAGAAAAACTGAATATTTAACCAAAATGTGATTTGGTATGGTAAAACCTCACTACCTATACATCTCATTGACTTAAGAGTAATTGCAATGAGACTGCTGCTTCCTACTAAATAGAAAAAAATGCATGATAAAAATTTACTATGACATCCATTATAATATCTGAATTTAAGAATACTTTGTGTTCTACAAGCACTGACAGCCAAAGGTAACTTAAAATAATGACGGCAGGTCCAATACAAATGTTCCATGTTACATTAAACAAAAATGCCACACTGACAAAGACAACCTCAGACAACTTAGCCTTTTCTTTCTCTATACTCTTTCTGGAAGCAAATTTGTACATTCCCATATTTATATTCTAAATCCATAGACAGCAAGTAGATGACTACCTTACTTTAATAATCATTTATCATAAGCTTGGTATTGGGGGGAAAATAAACTCTTGACAAATTCCAAGAACACCTCTATTCTTAAGTTCCCTTTATTCTCAAGGACTCCTTTATTCTAATGCAATGGCTCCTGAAAAACGTTCCTTTTCAAGGATAATTTTTCAAACACAATCAATAATCTACAATCAACATTGTAATGTCGTTAGAAGCCAAGACCTTTTCAGCTTTTGAGTTTTGAAGAGAAAGTACATGTCTGGACTCCTACAAGTCAAAGATTTTAAAGCTTTGGGGGCGCCTGGGTGGCTCAGTTGGTTAAGCGACTGCCTTCGGCTCAGGTCATGATCCTGGAGTCCCGGGATCGAGTCCCGCATCGGGCTCCCTGCTCAGCAGGGAGTCTGCTTCTCCCTCTGACCCTCTCCCCTCTCGTGCTCTCTATCTCTCATTCTCTCTCAAATAAATAAATAAATAAATAAATCTTTAAAAAAAAAGATTTTAAAGCTTTGATTTATGGGTTATTAATGAGTTGTTAATACTCTGGTGTTTATACATAATAAGAAATCAATAATTTACAATTTTTTCTTTAGTCCTAGAATTTCAGAGTTGAAATGAGTTTTAAAGCATATCTGGTCCAGAACCTAAGTGTCTTCAGCAACATCCATAACAAATGGTTCTCCAGCCCTTGCTCCAACAGTCCCAGCAATGGGGAGGTCGCTACCTAACGAGGGAGATCATTCCACCTTATCACATCACCTAAGAAATGTTTTCCTTATTTGGAGTCAGAGTTTCTTTGCCCTGTAGTTTAAATTCATGATGCTAATTATACCCCTTGGGGTCTCATGGGACAAATCTAATTCTTTTATATGACAAACCTCCAAATATTTGAAATTCCCTACCATGTCCTGAACACTCTCTTCTAAAGATGCCTGGTTCCTTGAATCATTCCTCATAGAACATAATTTTGGTTCCATCACCATCCTGGGTTCTGATCTTTAAATCAGTGGATTTCAACCATCATTCTGCAACACCATCGTACTTGTGATCAATAAGAAAAGAAAAGGTAAATTACTATAGCAACTGTACCCAGAATTAAGAATAACTTACCTTCTACTTTATTTTGTGCCATAGCCTGGAAAGAAACTAAAAATATCCAAGTGAATATTTTGCTCCTAAGAATATACATGGTAGATTAGAACCATAGCCGTAAATATACCCGTTTGTCCACATTCTTTGAAAAGTATAGTAGCCAGAACTGAATACAAAAACCAAGAGGTGGATTAGCCAGGGCAAGGCAGAACTGTTCATTAAATCAAAATTTTCTCCTTTCCTTACTCCTACCTTCTCTTCAGGACTCAGCTGAAGTCCTGCCTTCTATATGAAATGCTTCAATTAGAAGAGATAAGTTTTGAATTCCCCAAGTGCTTCCTTTGGACGCAAGCCTAAGTTGGACTTTAAGATCCTTCACTTCCAACCATGTGTTCTTAGGCATTCCTGACCCCTACTAAACTCAATTTCATAAGGTAAAAAAGAGGGGTTTTTCTACTTCAGTAAGTAGGGCAGAACTTGGCAAAGTTAATTCACTGTCTTTCTTGTATTCTGCTCTAATCTGTGCTCAGTATATTGAACTGTTAAGCTCCAAATACAAGGTACACCCAGAATTATGAGACCAGGAAAGAAGATACTGCTTTAAGAAACTGAAATTAGTAAAAGTCAACATAGGGGCACCTGGGTGGCTCGGTCGGTTAAGCGTCTACTTTCAGCTCAGGTCATGATCTTGGGATCCTGGGATCGAGCCCCAAGTCAGGTTCCCTGTATCTGCTTCTCCCTTTCCCTCTGCTGTTCCCCCTGCTTGTGTGCTCTATCTCTGTCAGACAAAAAAAAAAAATCTTAAACAAATAAATGTCAACATAAATTTTGTGCACTGACCACTGATATAAGTCATCCTAGAATGTAACCCATAGCCAGAGATGACTTGTAACATAAAACTAAAGTGCATCCCCAAAATGTTCTTTGCATCAGTCCAATAACTATTGTCAGATGATCTACAAACTACAACATATGATCTAAGAGAGCATATCCTAAAAGCTCTCATCACAAGAAAAACAAAATTTATAATTATGTGTAGTGATAGATGTTAACTAGGCATATTGTGATCTTTTTGCAATATATACAAATATAGAATCATTATGTTGTACACCTAAACTAATACAAAGTTACCTCAATTATATCTCAATGAAAAGAAGAAGTAAAATAATAAAAGCTTCTAGTTTACAGTAAAATTACTGTCCACAAGACTGTCCTCTATGTCTAGACAACCAGTATTGACTCCTATGACAGACATATCCTTAGACCGGAGAAGGACAATTCATCAAGTTATTGCGCAAGATGATTCAATTCTTCTTCTCAAACTTGGGACTCATCTAGCAACTTTGTAACCATAATATAATCTCCTGAGTGTACAAACATAATGGAGAGTGTGCCTGGTGTGGAAAGCTAACGCCAGTCACACTCTCCCACTGTCAATTATTACCTTATCACTCCAGTTTGAGCATCAATCTCCTGTGGGATTTGTGCATGTGAACTGATTTCTCAGCCTCATCCTCTCTAAGAAAACGAATTGAATTCTGTTCTTGAAAAGCTGAGCAACACAATCTGCACTATGAAGAATCTCACACTGGTGCTAACTCTAACATACCTTCGATCCTATAATGACAACATACATGTTGGTGCCTCCTCAAACCCATCAGAGGCAGGGACTCTGCAGCCCTTTTTTCCCACCAGACCCTCCTCTGCCCAACTTACCAGCCCTGATCCCTCTAAGGGAGGAGGAGCTGCTGCTCTGGTTAGATTCAGAGACATTTGTCAGGCCCATAAAAAGAAAGGACAGCATGACTGTCCTTAGTAGCCCAACTGATGCTCTCTTTACTTTTTTCCCCCATTACCTGAGTCCCAGCTATCGCCTTCTTCTCTTTACCTCTTTTGAGATAAGAATATAGCTGGGACTACAGACCCAATCACCTTCCACTCTACTCCCACATGCTCAACAGACATACTGGTATCAACATTCAATTTGGTCATGAGGTAGGTAGTGGGTTTTGAATGGAATAGAATGTATCATGTGTCCTCAAGACTAAGCCATTTTTTTTTCTTTCTAAAGAAACTGTTTAAATTCTTTCATTCTAAATCTCTGCTGGTGGGGTAAGATATCTTTCTTCTTGCCCTACCTCCCTTAAATAATTCTGTTCATTTTTGTTTCCTGTGTACTCCAGCATTGGATATGGTCATGGGAAAGGAATGTGTTCACTAAGGCACACTTAACAAGAAAGCATATGAACTTTTTTTTTTTTTTTGCATTCACAACAGCTAGAGCTTTAATGGATATTTAGTAAATACTTCTCAGAGGAAGACAGTTTTCTATCTTTTTCCAAGGGGTTCAAGCTAATAGCATTTGCCAACCCACTGGATAATGAGAGGCAAGAATGAACAGGGTAAGGAATGGTTGTAGTGCCTTGACTCTCCAGCTCCCCAGTATGGGCAAGGAATCAACACTGTTGTGTGGTGATAATGGGCCATTCGTGCTGAGGCAGAATATTCTGTTTGAGAAAATTAGACTAAAAAAAGAATTTTTTTCTTCATATTTTTGCCACATTTTTACCTCACCCACTTTAGCCCTAAATACATATCAAATGTTTTCATTTATGATAGTCTAATTTTCTCAAATAGAATATAATCTCCCTGAAAGCATGACTGATATTCTAGATTCTTCCTGTATCTGTTTTCTCCATAGCACCAAGTACAAAATATTTGCTAAGTGAGGCCATTTGCCTTTCACTTGATATGTCTATATTATTTACATCTTAAGTTTCTGATCTTTCCCCATGAGCCCAAATCAATAAACATACTTGGATTCTTGGTGCCAACACAAATATAAATACAAATGCAATATGGGTTCTGAAGTTGTAGGACAAGAGCTAATTACAAAATGATCACCTCAGCGACTAAAAGTATAGTTATGTCAATATTTTCTTTTCTTAAAAACAAAGTATAAATTCCTATAGAAAAAGCACAGAACCCCTAAAATTTATATGAAAATTCTAGTTGGAAAAACACTGACTACTACACAACATCACTCTGAGATGATGAATATAGACAGTGGATGAAGAGAGGTCAAATACTGACACCTTCAAAATATAGACATTATTTGACCTCTAAGGACCATAGTGAATTTTCATTGAGTAGAAAGAGATAAGACAGCTTGGGGAGGGACAAACCAGGGCAACAAAGGAAACCCAAGTCAGACCTACTGACACCACTTCCTGAAGCTTGCTTTTTTTTTGCTTCCTAATTTTTGCCTGAGTCACTAGCCCTGCCTCCTTGTATAGCATAACATGTAGTCAGAGGGCAGGCTCTGGAGCTATACTGCCTGTAAATCCCAGGTGTGTATACCAGCTATGGCTTTGGGACACTAAATGGACTTCTTTGAGCCTCCATTCCCCATCTATAGAATGGGGATTACAACAGTTCCTTTATGTATATGAATGGCACAGTGCTGGCACATGGTTAGCACTCAGAAAAATTATCCTGGGTCTTGATTCCTTCTATCCACCGTAGTCTTGAGCCATTCTTCAGTCCTTCCTGTGAAAAGGGAAGAGGATTCCTTCTCTTGCTTAGGCTAATCCATTTCCACCCTGGACTCCACCACCCTTCCCCCACCTTGGAGACTTGTTCAACTGGTTGCCTCCTCCTTAATGCCTAACACACAAAATCAGCATCCTAATGCCCTCTTCAACCTTAAAATCTCCTCCCTCAACACTGCATCCCTCTCCAGCTACTCTCCTAATCTTCAGAGAAACCAGTAGAAAAATTGCTCTACCACTGTTCAAAGGCCAACTCATAAAAGGTGATCTCCAATCCTACCCTTCTATTCACTCCTCTACTCCTACAGTTGAGGGTCTCTCACTCACTCACACACACACACACACACACACACACACACACACACACCACTGAAACTGCTCTCAGAAAGGCTAACAGTGCTTCTCTGATGCCAAATCCAATGGAATGTGTCATCGAAAACAATATGCCTGCCACCAATGTTAGACTGTATTAAACCCTCCCTCTTCTTGAAATGCTCTGTTGTTCCCTAGGGTTTTGTGACACCACACTCCCTTTATTTTCTTCCTTCCTCTTTGGGGAGTCCTTCTTAGTCTCCTTTGAGGGAACTTCTCTCTGCTTATCCTTTAACCACTGATATTTTTCAGGATTCATATTTTGGCCTTCTCACCTGTCTGCCTGCATCTTCCGGAAGGTTGACAATTCCTAAGTTTACATCTCCAATCTGGTTTCTTTCTTGAACTGAGATGACCACTCCTCAGCCAAATGCTTGTGTACCTTCACCTGAACTTCCAAAAACATCTCTATTCAACACATCCAAAAACTAAACTCAAGAATTTCCTCTCCAAACCTGCTATTCCTGCTGTCTTCCCTATATCCACATCTTACAAAACAAGACTGCATTTTTACATTTGGGAATGTGGCTTTTTGAATCCCAATAACATATGTACATACATACATCAAACTTTCTGGGGGGCTTACTCGAAAGTATTTGAAGTGTTTTAACAGGGCCTAGAAAAGAAAGGTATATCTTCCCCCTCCCCTCTAGCTAAAAGCAGCTCTCACCTTTTTTTGTTTGTTTGTTTCCCCTTGGGCAGACCTGAGGACAGGGGTGCTCTGCATCTAAAAGAAGGTGTTGGGCCTCTTGGTGGTGAAGCGTAGCTTGTACTGGTGAGGTAAGACCTGGTAGGGCAGTGGGAACTTAATCTTGGAATCATCAAACTGTTAGACTGCCAGTCAGCAGCACCGACTGGCTGAAATCTCCTCCACCTTCATGATCTGGATCAAGTGGGCCTGGGCATGGTGCCAGTTGCCCATGTCTTGGTAACACCAAGTTACCTGGAGTTGTCAGGTCCAGGTACTTCTGGTATGTGCGGTGGGTGCTGCTGGGGTGGGGGGGGGGTGTCATAGTGCAGTTAGGTGTCAAAGTTATTCACCTGCAAGGAGGATTTCTTGAACATCTGTCCACAGTAGATAATTTCCCCCGAAGACTTCTTTAGCTTATTCAGCTAAGACACAAAGTACCAGGAATGGGACTTGGCAAGAACATGATTAGGTGCAAAGATTTGCATAAAATAGAGGGGAGGACTATGGCATTTGAGGATGGGCAGGAAGGGCCCCACCACCTTGTATTCTCACAGTGTGCCCAAGGGCTTCACGGCACACTCTCTGTTCTCACCACCACCCAATAAAGGTCAGCTCTTTTTTATGAGACCTGCCTTTTACCTCACACTCATTCCCACTTCCTCCAAGAAGGCTTCCCTGAGGCCCTGAGAACAAGCTGAAACAGCTCTCCTCCATGCCCTCAGAGTTCCCTATTTCAACCACTGCACTGTTAAATATCTCAGTAATTTAGTATCCCTTACTACCAGTTAACTGAGCTTTCTCCCTCACCAGAATTTGAGCTCCTAAGAACTCTGCTTTAGTTATCTTAGTAATCCCTAGTGCCTGACATAAACAAATTTTCAACAATGTTGGCAGAATGAATGAATGGCAAATATTACCAATAAACATGAAGCAGGCAGAAGAGTAGAGGGTTTGAAGTAGAGGCCCTGCACTTTAGTTCTGCTTCTAACCATGCCTATCATGTAGCTTTGAGCAAGTCCCTGCACTCCTAAGGCAAGGTGTCTGAATCTTTCAAGGAAATCAGAACAGCAATATCACCTTCCTCACAAGGCTATTGAGACATGAAGGGAGTCCATATCATTTCTTAGTATGTAATAGGTTCTATAAACACTCTTTGGTGAATCTACTGGGGGTGGATAGAAGGTAATGGAGCTGGGGAGGAAATTTATAAAGTTTTACTCGTGTGATATAAATTCAAGTTCACCCATCTCCATTTTGAAAATGAAAACACTGTCAAGACAACATGAATAATCTAAAACATGGCTGGCTAATTATATATGTATGTACACATATATATTATTAATATATACATATAATAACAGGGATTAGTGGGGCACCACTGGGAGAGGGAACCTTAGTTGAGATATGGATTGAATACTTGTGTCTCTTCAGACATTTGTGGAGCCTAATCTTTCTCAGCAAGTAGGGAGAAGGGTCAGAGACCTTGGGCACTATAATCTGTTCTCCTCCTGAAAAAGATCATGATGCTATAATAATCCAAATGGAACTAAAATAGTTAATGTCACAAAGCATCTCAGCATTCATTAGGGATTCAGGCTAAGGCAATGCACAAGCACTAATATTAACTATGGTCCTTAGCCTTTGGAGTTGGTGAGATGAACCCAGCCAGCTTCCTGCAGACCAAACATTTATGCTAAATGAAGAGAAACTTTCTGGGGGAAAAAAAAAAAGACAGCCAAATGTAAGAGACCTGTCAACTCCAGGGTCATCAGTGAAGTGATAACCAGAAAAGAGCTGAAATCAAAGGCTGTCTCTGCCTCCCCCTGCACATTCTGTTCAGTGGGAGCCCATGGTGGTCACAGCTCCTTTAACAATATTTATAATGAAGGAATAACGTTGGAGATGTCAACCTTGATTATTCATAAAGCTTCCTCCTGCTCAGATCCACCCTGAGGCTAACAGTAAAAGTACCTGATTCCCAATTCTCAAACACAAAAGCATACAGAGCTTGAAAGAGGAGCTGACTAATAAAGTTTGCATATCCCTAAGAAAAAGAGCATACAAGGAAGAAGAAAAGGAATGGCAAGATTAAACAAAAACAGTAAGCTTGGATGGGAAATGATAAAAATTTTAAAAGGCAAGAACTTAAATCTATTTTCTTTCTCTTTTTCTTTTTTTGTAATGTCCTTGTTCATTTACATTTCAGTATAAGCCATTTGGAGAGAACAGCTGTTTCATCTCTGGACTAGAAAGCTGAGGTGCTTTGAATGCTTACTATGGGAGAGTAATGTTGCTAAACTCTGCTCTGGAGAGTAGTCTAGTAGCTTTAAACTGAGAGGAAAGGCAGAGGCAGGCCTTCATTGCTGGTTCTATTAGACAAGGAGGTGACCAAAGCAGAGGCTTTAAGGACTCACTCAGGTAGACTATGTAGGGGCAAGAGTCCAAGACAGATCTGGAGTTTACAACCAGCTCTCCAGCATCCTAGCTCTATGACCTAGTTATTCATTTGAGCATTCTTTCTCATTTACTTAGCAGTTTCCTCATTTGCAAAGTAGGAAGAATACTACTACCTTCCTCCTAGGGTTGCTGAGAACATGAATAGGGAGAATAAAGCCCAGAGTTGGGATTATAGCAGGTACTTAATAAATGTCACTTATTTGCTATTATTATCAATCCTGACAAGATATGTCAAATAGAAATTAAACAAATAGAAATGTGCTTTTGGATTTGGTGGTTTTAATAGAGATATGGTTTGGGCTTACAGTAATGATTAATGTTGATTACCAAATATCCTCTCTCTCCTCTCCTGGGCACATGCTAGAATAGGATTATACTTCCTGGCCCTTTGTGGTTGAGTGAGGTCATGTGACTAGGTCTAGCCAATAGTTCTGAGAGGAAGTGCCGTGTATTACTCTTTTTTTTAAGATTTTTATTTATTTATTAAGAGAGAGAGAATGATAGAGAGCATGAGAGGGTGGAGGGTCAGAGGGAGAAGCAGACTCCCTGCTGAGCAGGGAGCCCGATGCAGGACTTAATCCTGGGACTCCAGGATCATGACCTGAGCCAAAGGCAGTCGCTTAACCAACTGAGCCACCCAGGCGCCCAGTGCCATGTATTACTTTTAGGCCAGAGCATTCAACTGTGCAAAACCTTCCAGAGCTCTTATCCTATGGCCATGATACTAAAAATGTTCCAAATAATAACTACTTTATCAACTTGGGCTCTAAAGTCCATAAACCTCTTGAATTTTAGCTGATTTTAAATCTTTTCTCAGTTCTGGAAATCACTGGTTAATAAATCTTCAAATATTAGTTCTGCCCCATTAGCTCTCTTGCATGTGACCACAAAAGACCTGTATAAGGGTATTCTAGAAGCAACTGTTCATTATACTTAAAAATCAGAAAAAATCCTCAAGATTCATCAATAAGAGTATCACTAAATTGAATAATATTCATTCAGTGAAATATTACATAGTAATTAAAATATGAGATATTATATAGTAGTTAAAATACTGAACCAACCATATATAAATCAACATATACAAGCCACAAAACCTAATATTGATTAGGAAAACTGTATGCATTTCTGTAAATGCTTTCATGTAAATGTATAAAAAAATGCTAAAGACATTTAGAGGCACATAAACACGTAGTTAAAAGTATAAAAGTATGCATAAGATTGGTAAATATAAAACCAAAATAGAGGTTGCTTTTGAGTGAAAAAGAGGAATTGGGCTCAGTGAGGAGTATTAACTCTAAATATAACATATTACTTTTTTTAAAATGCCAAGAAATATGGAAAACTCATCATAAAAAGATTATAATTGTGTATGTTTAAAATTTTTCATAATTTTTTAACAAATGTGATATAATGAGCATATAAAGGCAGATGACAAGGCATGTTTCTGCTAAATAACAAAGTTCATGAACACAACTTCTTTAAAAAGATATTATTTAGGACCAGTCTCTACAGAGATCCAAAACTACAGTAGGTTAGACAAGACAGAAGTTTCTCTTTTGCCATCACAGATGGATCCTCTAACCCCCTCCATTAAATCTACAGAACAGCCAATGGGAGAGCAAGAAAATGTCATGGAAAACGTGCTTCATTCTTTTAATGGCACAACATGAAATTGCCATACATTTTTTTCTTCCTACATCTAAGTGGCCAGAACTTTGCTTCATGACTATATCTTGTAAGGAAATGTGAGAAATGTAGTCCCTGGCTGGGAAACCATGTGTCCACTACCCTTTGCAGTTCTATTATTAAAGGAAGAAGAGAAGAATGGATGGATGTAGCTGACCACTAGCTACCTGTGCCACAAGATGGATTACACCCAGCCACAACAGAGGTGCAGCAGGAGCATTTACAAATGGGAAATTTGTCCTTCTGTCTTTCTATCAGGATCCAACCCCACAAATAGTCCCTGTTAATCTTTTTTTCCATAGCTTCCTAGCTCTAGTCTTACTCAGCTGTCCTTCATTCCCCAAGCACAGTCTGTGAGGTGGAGATTTAAAGATGGAACGACATGGATCCTGCCTTCAAGAGAAAGATAAAATTTTGATATCTATGGTCAGCATTGAAATGGCAGTAGGCATGGTTTAATCTGAACATTGGGGAGGATGCCTGAGCCAATCATGGGAGTCTACGAAAACTTCCCTGTAAAGTCTCCCCAGGCTTCACAGAGAATGTGGCTCTGGAATTGAGGACTGGAGGTTGAATAAGAAGTTGTTACGGAGACAAATGGGGTTCTGACCAGGGGGAAATAAAATATGCAAAGGTAAGAGAATGAGAAACTTAATACATTCAGGAAAACAAAGATATTCTATGTGGTTGTAAATTAACAAGGCAGTAAGCCAAAGATGAAGCTGATATGTTAGGTCAGATGAGATCATGGTCAATCTTTCATTTGTAAGAAGTTCAGATTTTATCTTGCATATACAGAGGGAGTCACTAACAAATTCTGAACAAGGAAGGAAAAGGGGCAATATTAGATTTGTTAGAAAGATGACTCTGAAACCAATGCGGAGGATGGATCAGGATAGAGAAGAAAACTATTGATAGATAGTAAAGGCAAAGGAGACAGTTCTGGGGAAGAGTCCAAGTCATGATGTATTTGAAGTCCCTATAAGACACCCAATTAAAATGGCTAGTAAATATGGTATTGGACACACCGGAAGCTTGGGAAAGAAGTTCTGGTTTCCATGACATGACACCCCTTTAGTTTGCAGCTTCTGGAACAGAGAAAACACTTTTAAGACCCAATAGTCAATTCTGCTCATTTCATGGTGGCTGATCTACCACACCATGACAGTCAAAAATCCTAGTATCTCCCAGCCTGTGCTCCCCGTCACCCTAGTTAACTGGTCCTCTCGTTAATACAGCATTGATGATGGCACAGTGCTGGGAATTCAAATCTAGTTGAATACCTTACTAATGGAGCAATGTCAGCCTGAAGGGAGATCTCTGGTATGTGCACCCAGCTCTGCATTTGATCCTGTCATGTTTAGCAGTTTTATCAGACAAGATGAAGGCAGGCAAGACACCTTTAACCAATTTCCAGATGACATAAAGATAGCAGAGGTAAGTCTGTGGATGTCAGGATGAGAACTGAGAGAGAACTAAATATGCTAAAATCAACAAAATAAAATATAATGGGGACACATGGAAAAGGCTGTGAAATAAAGTTGTTCAAATAAATAAATTGCAAAAGTAAACTCATGGGTTGGGGCGCCTGGGTGGCTCAGTCGTTAAGTGTCTGCCTTCGGCTCAGGTCATGATCGCAGGGTCCTGGGATCGAGTCCCACATCGGGCTCCTTGCTCAGCGGGAAACCTGCTTCTCCCTCTCCCACTCTCCCTGCTTGTGTTCCTTCTCTCACTGTCTCTGTCAAATAAATAAATAAAATCTTTAAAAAAAAAAAAAAGTAAACTCATGGGAAAATCCTGATGAAGGTGTCTGCTACCCAGAATACTTAATTCTCATAAAACACCCTGGAAAACATTATTGAGAACACAAGACCACCATTTCCTAGTGCTCAATCAGCAAAAAAATGTGAATCCCCTTTCCAGGGAGATGGCTACACTTTAAATAAAATGGATGCTCAATAATCTTCTTATTGTTCTATTCTATAGGGACTACCACATTTGCTTACCATTTATTCGCAGGACACACAGGTACATTTCACTACAAACGTCTTTCTAGAAATGCTATTTCATTATACCTGTTAATCTATGTATTTTTTAACTATTAATCAAGACTAAATGCAGTTTCTAGACTATAATCTTTTTCTTAAAAGATTTTATTTGAGAGAGAGATCACGTGTGAGCATACGAGCAAGCATGAAGCAGGGAGAGGGGCAGAGGGAAAGAGAGAAGCAGGCTCCCTGCTCTGCAGGGAGCCCAACACGGAGCTCCACCCCAGGACCCTGGGATCATGACATGAGCCGAAGGCAGATGCTTAACTGACTAAGCTACCCACGTGCCCCTCTAGACTATAATATGATCATCCTTATTTGTAACAGATAAGAAGTACAGCACCCTGTACTTCTCCCCCAAAATTTCATCAACATTATAACTCATTATTAAAGTAATTTTCAGTATCTGTAAGCTCTATGTCTGACTGATTCATTACTCTATCTCCAGTGCCATATACAGAGCTGGCCCTTAGTAGGGACAAAATATTTATAGAGTGAATAAATGAATGAAAAAATAAATGATAAACATCCAGCAAGAATGATAATGTGTTTTAGTAACACAAGATAATGTCAAAGATCTTTGTTATCTAACTTTTTCGTGGTGGGAAAATGAATTCTTTTGGTCACTAATTGTCATAATCATTCGTGTCCATATTATCAGCTGTTTCTAGTCAAATAACCTATATACCTCTAGTCACCTGCAGCAAATGACTTGCCTGTCAGAGAAAAGCAGCAAAAAAACATGTAATGTTGTCATATTCCCTCCTACACTGTAAATTCTCCTTGTATAAAACAGATATTCCAGGGGAGAAAAACATTTAGTTCCTAATGTCTTTCTCTTTTTCTCATATCCACATTCTTTTTTTTAAGCAGGAAAAAAAAAATACTGTTAAAATTCCAACCAAAAGTCCTTATACATAAAGGCATGAATAAATGACTATTTGTTATGCAAGGGCTATGAACAGGAGAAAGGTGAAGAGAGAGAGGGTCAGGAGGTAATTCAGAGAGTGCCAACAGAATATAGGTGAAGCTAATCGCATCAATTCTCTTTGAAGCAGCTCCTGCCTGTTTTATTACAGATTCCATAGGCAGTTGGTGATATGGCTCTGCTGTTACACTCAACTACAGCAATCAAAATTTCTCTCTACTGAACTTTCATTGAGGATTCCACATAGTTTAAGCATGGGCCATTTTATTTCACAGAGGCCTAATTAAGGTATTTCCTAAACTGTACCATAAAAAGCTACCATTTAAAAATTCTGCAATCAATTCTACTGCCCTAATAGAAGCAAAATGTCATTTAGAAATTACTGTCATGCAGGAGTAATGAACAAACTGTCAAACCTATTTCAAAATTCATTTTATAGAAACAATATGAGTGATTGCCCACCTGGATATTAAAAAGAGAATTTCTCCACCAATTAGCCAAATTTCATAATTTTAAAAGGCCAACATTTTAGCTCTCCCCCACCCCTATTCAATAGATCAAACAAATGGTTTCAGAAGATAACCAGTTCTTCCCTTACCAACTAACACAGGCAGTAAGAGAAGAACTGTTCTACCCTCAGGAGGATTAACCCACTAATTGAGCATCCGAAGCTTCCTGTAACATCCAACCTCAAACCAGTATCTCAGCTATTGCCACTCTTAGTGACATACAGGGAGGGCAATTTTACTTCTACTATACAATTAGTTTGGCATACCTGTAATGTTTTGTTCCGTTACACATCTGGAAGTTAGGATCACTCTGTAACATGGTTTTTATTTTTTTATTTCGTTGCACATTTGGGTTATTTTAATTCTTAATTTGTGGGAAAACAAAATTTTCAATATAGTTGCAATAAAGAACTGATTTTTGGTTTCAAAATCTCTCCCTCTCTTTCCTCCTTTTTTTTTCCCCTCTTAAAACATCATCTTCCAAAAATGTTTTTTTTAAACTTGTTTTATGTTATCAAGTAGAAACCATATTCCTTATGCAGATAAGCAACAAGTAAAGTAGATAAGTCTTCCTCCATTATATGAGTGCTGTGAGCAGAGTTGTCAACTGCTTCATTGTTGGGGCAGGTTTGAATATCCGTATCACTTTGAGATAGAAAAAGGATTTGAGTCTGATTTTTCTATAAGAACATGTCAGAGAGTAATCCAAGATTAGGAAACTGTATGAGGTTCTCAGGAACCACTCAAAAAAAAGTACCACCCACAACCTAAAGTGGTAGACTTTTTTTTTTCTTAAAGAAACACATTATGTGACCATTTTAAATATCCTAACAAGTACTCCAGGTGGCCTTGCCAGAATTCTGACCTGTTCATTAAAAGGTATGCACAGTCACATATAAGTTTCATGGCCACTCTGTAGAAAGAGTGGAAGACAAAAAAAAAAAAAAGAGGAAAACACTGACCAAATTATTTGGTTGCCAGATTTAAAACTTGGTTTTTCCTTCTTGTAAAAGGCATACATACACTTAAGGGATTCTCTCCATGTCCCCACCTTTTCCCAGCACCTCAATAGCAACAACCCAGGAAATAAAATGTCTAAGGCAACACATATTAAAATCCTCCAAATTCCTTCTTCAACCATTTATTGATCATGCAATATTTACCACTATTAAAGATGTAACACATGTCATAACTATGGTTTCCAATCTATAACTGTATCTAAATTAAAGATAAAGTGGGGCACTGAATTGGCTCAGTTGGGAGAATATACAACTCCTGATTGAAAGGCCCATGTTGGGCATAGAGCCTACTTAAAAAAAATTAAAAAACAAAATGAAGATAAGTTATATTGGGTTGGAAGAGGAAAGTAAGAATTGAGATTCCTTTTTACATCCATGATGACCAAGACACCTGAAGAATGTCCTTTGACATTTTTAATCCCAGTTCCCTAGAAGAAAAATGTATGAGTATTCATAGCAGAAAACAAAGAAAGGGAATAAAAACAATCATTTCATCCCACAACTATTATCATAAGCCATAAAATGGCTAGTCAGGAGGCAATCCACATTTTAACCAGTTTTGGAAACAGATGGTTCTAAATGTAACTAATTTTCCTCAACATTTAACAGCAACATCAGAAATTAAACATGTTAAAGAAACCATTAGGTTCAGTCCCACCCCTGTTACTATCAGTGTTGTCTATTAGCGAAATAGTATTCCATTAACATATTTATACTAATTGAAGGAGGAAGCTTGAAGGAAAGAAAAGAATTAGCTATCACTTAATATTCTAAAGCAAAGGCTAGGCTCTTCCTTTCCCAATTCAAACCAAACACCTGCTTGCTGACCACACTTCCTTTCTGACCAAGGAAGTTGGTGGATCAAGTTGAGGTTTTAAAATAAGTTTTCTTAGCTAGAATCCTGATCCATTCCCAGAAGCTATATTTCCACCTCAGATGAATAAAATATCGTACTTATAAATTTCTTGGTCTATTGAATAATATGAAGGCTTGAAGCAGCAGTTCCATCTCCAAACCTGGTTTTGTCTGAACCTACAGCAAACAGTGGAAGAAGAATTCAGATTTACACACGCAAAGAACTCCTCCTAGTGGCTTGTTCAGCCACATTTCAAAGTAAAGGCTAGACAAATACTGACTTTGTCGACCCTTCTCAACTAGACAGCCTGGGTGAAAATCATTTCCCCAAAGCCCTTTGTTCTGGACTTTGGATGCAACAAGAATGTGAAGCATTTCTAAAGGCTTTTTCTGAAAATCTTTTTGCCAAAGATATGATGACCATTAATACCTCCTGGCCTTCCTTCTTGAGGAAGCATCTTAAAGATGCTTTATGAATAAGGAAAGATATGAATGTCATGTTAGCACCTCAAAACAACAATCTCAAAATGAGCAGAGGAACTATGGTGTCACTAACCAATCCCAACAAGAATTTCTTCAAGAAAGGCAGAGAGCTCAGACTTATAAAGAAAAAAAAAAAAGACAAAGGACTCAAATAAATAAAAATCACAAATAAGAGAGGAGAAATAACAACCAACACCACAGAAATACAATCATAAGAGAATATTATGAAAAAACTATATGCCAACAAATTGGACAACGTAGAAGAAATGGATAAATTCCAAGAAACATATAAACTACCAAAACTGAATCAGGAAGAAATAGAAAATTTGAACAGACCAATAGCCAAGCAAAGAAGTTGAATCAGTAATCAAAAAACTCCCAAAAACAAAAGTCCAGGACCAGATGGCTTTACGGGCAAATTCTACCAAACATTTAAAGAACAGTTAATACCTATTCTTCTTAAACTATTCCAGAAAATAGAAAAGGAAGGGAAATGAGGTCAGCATTACCCTGAAACCAAAACCAGATAAACACACCACTAAAAAAGAGAACTACAGACCAATATCTCTGATGAACATAGATGCAAAAATTCTCAACAAAACACTAGCAAACTGAATCCAACAAAACATTAAGAAAAATCACTCACCACAATCAAATGGGATTTATTCCCGGGATGCAAGGGTGGTTCAATATTCACAAAATCAATGTGATATACCACATCAATAAGCAAAAGGTTAAGAACCATATGGCCATGTCAACAGACAGAAAAAGCATGTGACAAAGTATAACATTCATTCATGATAAAAACTCTCAACAAAGTAGGTTTAAAGAGAATATACCTCAACATAATAAAGGCCATATATGAAAAACCCAGAGCAAATATCACCTTTAATAGGGAAAAACTGAGAGCTCTTCTCCTAAGGTCAGGAACAAGGCAAGGATGTCCACTCTCACCACTTTTATGCAACACAGTACTGAAAGTCCTAGCCACAGCAATCAGACAATGAAAAGAAATAAAAGGCATCCAAATTGGTAAAGAAGAAGTAAAATTTTCACTATTTGCAGATGACATGATACTCTATATAGAAAACCCAACAGAATCCACCAAAAAACTGCTAGAACGGATCAACAAATTCAGCAAAGTTGCAGGATCCAAAATCAATGTACAGAAATTTGCTGCATTTCTATATACCAATAATGAAGCAGCAGAAAGAGAAATTAAGAAGACAATCCCATTTACAATTGTGCCCAAAATAATAAGATACCTAGGAATAAACTTAACCAAAGAGGTGAAAGACTTGTATCCTGAAAACTATAAAACATTGATGAATGGAATAGAAGACAACACAAAGAAATGGAAAGACACTCCATGCTCATGGGATAGAAGAACAAATATTCTTAAAATGTCTATACAATCCAAGGCAATCTACAAATTTAATGCGATCCCTATCAAAATACCAATAGCATTTTTCACAGCACTAGAATAAACAATACTAAAATTTGTGTGGAACCACAAAAGACCTTGAATAGCCAAAGCAATCTTGAAAAAGAAAAGCAAAGCTGGAGGCATCACAATTCTGGGACTTCAAGTTATATTACAAAGCTGTAGCAATCAAAACAGTAAGATACTGGGTCAAAACAGACACATAGATCACTGAAACACAATAGAAAATCCAGAAATAAATCCACAATTATATGATTTAATCTTTGACAAAGCAGGAAAGAATATCCAGCGGGAAAAATCTCTTCAACAAATGGTGTTGGGAAAACTGGACAGCAACATGCAAAAGAATGAAACTTGACCACTTTCTTACACCACACACAAAAATAAATTCAAAAGGGATTAAAAACCTAAATGTGAGACCTGAAACCATAAAAATCCTAAAAGAGAACATAGGCAGGAACTTCTTTGACATCAGCCATAGCAACTTCTTTCTAGATACGTCTTCTGAAGCAAGATGTTTTCCTAACAAAAGCAAAAATAAACTATTAAAGACACATCAAAATAAAAAGCTTCTGTACAGCAAAGGAAACAATCAACACGACTAAAGGACAGCCTTCAAAATGGGAGAAGATATTTGCAAATGACATATCTAATAAAGGGATAGTATCCAAAATATATAAAGAATTTATAAAACTCAACACCCAAAAAAAACAAATAATCCACTTAGAAAATGGGCAGAAGACATGAACAGACATTTCTCTAAAGAAGACATTCAAACAGCCAACAGACACATGAAAAGATGCTCAACATCACTCATCATCAGGGAAGTGCAAATCAAAACTACAATGAGCTATCACCTCACACATGTCAGAATGGCTAAAATCAAAAACACAAGAAATAACAGTGTTACCTGTTGGCAAGGATATGGAGAAAAAGGAACACTTGTGCACTGTTGGTGGGAATGCAAACTGGTACAGCCACTATGGAAAACAGTATGGAGGGTCCTAAAAAAAGTTAAAAATACAACAACTTATGATCCAGCAATTGCACTACTGGGTATTTACCCAAAGACAAGAACACTAATTCAAAGGGATACACGCATCCCTGTTTATAGCAGCATTATTTACAATAACTAAAATATGGAAACAGACCAAGTGTCCATTGAATGATGAATGGATAAAGAAGATGTAGTATATATATACAATAGAATATCATTCAGCCAGAAAAAAAGAATGAAATCTTGCCATTTGCAATGACATGGATGGAGCTAGAGAGTATAATGCTAAGTGAAGTATGTCAGTCAGAGAAAGAGAAACACCGTATGATTTCACTCCTGTGTGGAATTTAAGAAGCAAAATAAATAAGCAAAGGGGAAAAAATGAGAGAGAGAGGCAAACTAAGAAAGAGACTCTTAACTATAGAGAACAAATTGAGGGTTACCAGAGGGGAGGTAGGTGAGGGGAAGGGTTAAATAAGTGATGGGAATTAAGAAGGGCACTTGTCGTGATGAGCACCGGGTGATGTATTGGAAGTGCTGAATCACTACATTGTATACCTGAAACTAATATAACACTGTATGTTAACTACCTGGAATTAAAATAAAAACATACATACATACATCCATACATACACACACACATATGAAAGCAGAGAGCTGGAGACAGTCCTGAGAAGGGAGTCTGGGGTGTGGGAGAGGACAGGGAGCCTGGTGAACTAAAGATCTTGAGAACTATAGTCTGAGAAGATGGAAAATGAAAGTCATAAAGAACAGAGATAGCATAAACATGAGCTTGTTCACAAAATACTAGGATAGAATTGGTGAAGGTGTGATAAGAGGGGCAATTTTAACATTGCAAACACATACATTTAGGATAAAACACTGCTCTCCATAGTAAATTGATGGGATTAATTTGCTCAACCCCACCCCCAATTTTTATAATGATTAAATGGACAAATACCTGTGAAGTTCTAATGGTATAGTAAGCAATCAGTAAGTACTTATTGTCATCATCCTCAATTCCTTCTAACAAATTATAAGATCCTTAAGGACTGGGATGTTATCTCACTCACATTTTAAATCCCCTATAGTGCTTAGCCCAATGCCATGCACAAGGGATGTGCGTATGCTGGAAAACATTTAACAACCGACTCTTCAGGGGTGGGGAAAATCTGATTCATAGTGATTGCCAGTTTCCATCGTGTAAATACTCCCAATGTGGTGAATTTCAAGCAACCAAGATGATGTCACTGAAAGCAGTGTTGGGAAGAGATGCATATAGTCAGTTCTTGGAGGTTGTAAAAGCCACTCCAACCCATCGCTGGATGCCCTCAGTAAATAATTATGGAATTGAAAATGGAGCGAAACCTTAAGAGATTTCATACCATCATCAGCAAAAAGCCAGTAGCACCCATTCACCATCACCTGTACTATCAATAAAATAATAAGGTTTTTCTCCCAGCTAAGAGTTTTACCTCACTATCTCTCAGCGTTCACTATTACCAAGCAATTCTAAGTGAATGTAACTTTAGCAGAAAACCTTATTACTACAGGATAAATGCGAACTTTATCACCAGTAAAAAAAAAAGAGTCACAGTATTTACTGTTGCCAATAAAATGTAAACATACCATGGGTTAATAACACTAAGTAACTAATAAATAATATGAATCACTGAAAGGAAGAAACCACAAAGCATTAGAACACTTACTGAATTCTCAAGTAATGTAATCCGTTATCTTGAATATGTCTTTCTTTTATACAGGCTCATGGCCTTGTCAGCCTTGGCAAGTCCAGCATCGATAACCTCCCTGCCCACACACACATTCCTAGTCAAGTCCTGCTTTGGCCCTTCCCAAGGCAAGCTGCCTCCACCACTTGGGCCACCCATGGAAGGTCACCCACTGGTGGTTCTGTCACCTGCCCATCTCTCACTGAGCTCCTCCTACCTTCTTCTGACGGCAATCAGAAGCAGAACTACTCCTCTAACTGCTTTTTCAGCTTAGCAAAATTAGTCTCTGAACCAAGTGAAATATGTTTTATTTTCCTTTTCTTTTAAAATCAGCCTCAGCTTTGGTTGCTTTCATCTGAGAGAAAGCACTCTATTTTTTTTTCCTCAAATCCATTTCAAACTGCTCAGTCTTTCAGGGTATACCTCTCTCAGCCTCCACTAACTTAACCTCTCTCAATCTGTGAATGAGTGTGTGTGTATGTCCTTTATCAGAATGCCCCCTTTGGCATGAACTGTACTTTCAATAAAAAGCTTCTCTCAGTTAATGCCTCATTAACTGAACTCTTTCCTCCAAGAAAAGTCCACATACTTTGGGAAGAAATAGTCATGTTCTGCTTGCATACTATGTCTCTCTTACTTTTACCCACAACCTCTGGACATCTCTGTCAGAACATTTTTCCCTTTCATCCCAGTTAGAATGGTCCATACCTCTCTTATCCTTAAGGATAACACATAGCTTTCTAAGTCCAACAGACAGACAGCCATGACTTCAAAAAATAAACTTACCAACTTAAGCAAATACAATAAAATGTTCATGAACCGAGGTTCTGATCAGAGGCATTCAAAAAGGACTATGTATCTTATTTCAGGTTTATTGTTCTAATACCAAGTGACAGTCATCAGTAGATCAGTCTGCAAATCAGTAAATCTCACCAGGAAAGTTTCTACACCCTTGCATTCCTTAGCAGAAATAAATCCATTGTTTAATATATGTGAGACAAATTAATTCTTCTCCCTCTGGATAAGTCCTACCTGAGAGACCTCTATCGTAACACATATCATGCAAATACTTTAAAAAAAAACAGTGTCTTGTTTTTCGTCATTCAAAGCATTTTTTTAATTAATGAATTCTGGAGTCTGCACCCAAGCAGAAGGAATAATGGACCAAACTTATGTAGAAGGCTTGACAAGGGAGAATCCAGGCTTCATGGAATCATGTAATTTGGGAGGCTTTGTTTAAGAAAACATAACAATAATAAATACAAAATTAGGTACAAAAGAAAATGTTTATTTAAAAAGTGTGTGTGCAAGTGAGGAGTCCTAACATTTAAGTTCCATAAGCTTCATAGTAATCCACTTCCCAACAAGGTTTTCCTAAGAGCGAGTCCCAACCAGTGCTTTCTGCATGTTAACCCATTACATAGGGAAGCCCACTTAATCATCATACCAGCGTTCTGAGAAAGGCACTATTTTCCAGCTTCTTTGTATAATTGAGGAAACCGAAACCAAAAAGTGTTGAACAACGTGCCCAAGGTCATACTGCCATGGAGGACAGAGCCAGGACTCAGCTCAGCACACTATGGTTGTCCAGTATACAATGTGACCTCCTAAGACCAAAAGAATACTTGTAAGTCTACTTCTACCATTTCTCTACATTAGTTTACTTTTATTCCATTCTAAATTTCCTAAGAAAAAGAGGCACAAGAGTGTTTATTTTAAAGTGAACACAAATTTGGATCTTGAAGTTGCACAGCAGATACTCCATCATTAGGTCTTACGTTTTCATCCCCAATTGCTCCAATTCAATCCTCCCAAACAAAATGAGCTCCTTTATCAGTCATGGCCAAATGGGTTTTGAGTGGATGAAAGTTATAGCTGCTGGTTGTGGGGTTCTCCAAATCATGAAGTTCAGATCATTTCAAATGTCAAACTGGCACTTAACAGGCAACAGCTGAGAATCTGACTTGATTTTATTTTGGAGTAAAATCCTCTCCAAGCTAAGGTATTATTCTATAATTCCTCACATTACCTAGAAGTGTCATCAAATAGAAAATAAAGATATTTTTCACATCCTTAAGTAATTCAGAAACATTGGGGATGATCCTTCTAATGTGGAAGGCTTACGAATTAAAGTTGCTCACTTTTAACTTCCTTAGGACCCAAAGGCCTTCAGGTGTAGTAAAACAGGTAATATAACAAATGGATACTAAGAGGCAGAGTTAATGTATCTGCCACCAAATGTCATTTAAAACTGAAATTAAAGCCACAAAGAACTATGCAAGCATCAATTAAGCTAATCAAGAATGTTTACCAAATATACTGCACTTCATGTACAACACACACACACACACACGCATGCACACACACAGCGTGACTACAGCAGTAGTACTGGTATTCCAACAAAGAAGAAAGACCTTTGTCAATGACAACCATGTTTTCAAAGCAATTTAAAAACAGTTTGTTTAACAATTAAGATCTATTTATTAAAAGCCAATAACTGGGGGAAGAAAGAAACTAAAGGATAAAAGCAGGGTCTTTCTAAGTTCTGGCTGGCACTTACAGTTAAGAAAAATTATCCAGAGGACCTAAAAGCCCTACTGCCTCAGCTATCTCTTCTCTGTAACACACTTTGCCAGCTTTAGAGATATGCTCCGTGGAACAGTGTGGGCCACCAAGAAGTCTGAAGGGACTAATGAGGAAGGAACCCAGTCAGGCTCATGTAGGCTTCTTTGAACTGAATAGACCCCAAATGCAATAGAATCTCAAGAGTCACATCCCTCTCGTAGGAGCTAAATTTGGTATGGAGGTGAATTTTCAGCCTCACAGAAAGGTATTATTTTTTCAAGAATCCAAAAGACCTTGTTGAAGGTCAATTAAACTCTCTGAGCATCACTTATTCTTTTCCTTCAAATATTTATTGAAAATCTACCACGTCTCAGTTAATTAGGGTAGGAGTTCTATGTAGACTATCTCTAATCTATAACTGTCTTGTTTATCCTTTTGACACCAGGACCTAGTACAGTACCTGGCACATAGTAAGTGATTCAAAAATGGAATTTATCATCATCACTCTTGTTAATGGTAGAGTCAGAGGTGACATAAAGGTCAACATGTTTTAGAGGTATGCTCCCATACAGCTCATGGAATCCATAAGTCCTGCTCCCAGCTGTCAACTTCCAAAGTAATGGTTTCATGGTTTAGAGTAGGAGAGAGTGAATGACTTCATCAGGGCTTTTTCCCTCACAGTTTTCCACACAAGCAACAAAAGCATGTTACCATGAGGCTAAACTGAGTCAACCTGTTAACAGAAAAATTATTCTTGTGTTCCTCAATGGAAATTGAGTGTGAGTTTAAGGGAAGCCTACATATATCATACTAATTGCTTCTAAGTCAAATTTTAAAAGGAAATTTAATTAAGAATGTGATGGCTTCAACCATGACATCTCTGAGTGACTCCTCCATGCCTCACTCTGCATTAGGCAATTTGTATTCATCAATTCACTCAGATATTACCACCTTCTCTTGTGATATTATTGGCTTCATTTCCCGCTATACAGATGAAGAAACGAAGTCTCAGACTACTAGGAAGCCAGGGAAGATGCACAGGTGCACTAGGGAAACATGTGCCAAACTCAACAAGAAGTCCTTCTTCAAGTAAAGCAGAGAGCTAGAGTAAATCCTAGGAGGGGCACTGGAGTGAGGAACAGGATAGGGTATTTGGTGGACTAAAAATTGGAGGGTCAACCTGGAAAGATGGAGAAGGAATGGGGGAATAATCAAAGACTATAAAATCATGAAGAGTAAGGAGAGCATAAACAAGGGTTAATTCACAAAATAACAGACTAGAGATGGGGGTGGTGAGTGAAAAAAAAAAGGAAAAAAAATGATAGACTAGAGATGGAAAATGTGAGGAGTAAAAAGAGCTAATGGGTTGGATGAAATCACCTACGAGAAAATTACCAAAGAGAAAAAACACAAAAACCAAAGTCAAGATGCAGAAGTACCCAAGGAGGACACATGTCCACTAGACACACTTTTATGGATTCCCTACTAAGTTTCTAGCTTTGTGCTAAGCCCTTTCCCATATGATCCCATTTGATTCCAATAACAACCCCTCCAGGGAGAATGGTGAGTATTTTCATAACTGCTAGATGGCCATTTAAACTCCATGCTGTGGGGTACCTGAGTGGATCAGTCAGTTAAGTATCCAACTCGATTTCAGTTCAGGTCATGATATCAGGGTCATAGGATCAAGCCCTGCATTGGGCTCTGCACCCAGCAGGGAGTCTGTTTAGGCTTCTCTCTCTCCCTCTTCCTCTCCCTCTGCCTCTGACCCTCCCCACTCCCCATCCCCCCAACACACACTTGCTCGTGCACACACGTTCTCAAATACATACATACATACCATGCTTATGACTGCATTCCATAAGAGTAGCTAGGTTATTTTCAAATTTTCATGATGTCTCCAAATTTGTGCTCATGGTCGCTGAGTCTGTTGTTTACCTATTTCTCTGTTCCCATTTCACTCTAATTGAATCTGGAATATAACTCTGCCACTATGAACAACTCTGCTCACTCAGACTTTTTTTTTTTTTTTTTTTTTTTTTTAGAGAGGGAGTAGGGAGGGGCAGAGGGAGAGGGAAAGAGAAAATCTTAAGCAGGTTCCACAGCTAGCGCAGAGCCTGACATGGGGCTCTATCTCATGACCCCGGGATCACAATCTGAGCAGAAAACCAAGTCTCACACTTAACCAACTGAACCACCCAGATACCCTGCTCACCCAGACTCTTCCTTCTCCTTTCTAGTAAATGCTCTATCAGTCTCATCTGTTGTGAACTGAATGTCTGTGTCTCCCAAAATTCATATGTTAAAAGCTTACTCTCCCACATGTATGGTATTAGGATGCGGGGCCTTTGGTAGGTAACTAGGATTAGATGAGGTCATGAGAGTAAAGTCTTTATGAATGGTATTAGTGCCCTTGTAAGAGTCATGAGAGGGCTTGCTTCCCTCTCTGTTCTCCATCATGTGAGAATAGAATGACAAATCAGCAAACTGCAACCCAGAAGAGGGCTTCGCCAAAACCTAACCATGCTGGCACCTAGATCTTGGGACTTCCAGCCTCGAGAACTGTGAGAAATAAATTTCTATTGTTTATAAGCCACCTAGTCTAAGGTATTTTTGTTATAGCAGCCCAAGTTAAGACATCATCTTGCAGCAATCCAGGGTTTCCCTAAATAAACTCAAACTATAAGCAAAGAAAGCTATTTCTGTGGATCCAATAGCAAAGTGCAATGTGGATGAAGCCAAACAAGGTCTTTGAGAGCTAGAATAATGAGCTGCAGTGATTTAATAAGATGGTACTTAGCTATGATAAACAGAAGGGTCTTTACTTTTAGTTCAGAAAAAAATCCAGATGTAAAAAATAATTATAGATGTATAGGTTTATCCTGTCAAAAAAGAAAAACTTAAGACATGTGGTTAACAATAAATCCAATCATCAACTTAATATAACTGCCAGAAAAGATAATGTGACTTAGGGCTCATTTACACCCATTATACTCTGCAGAACCCACCCCTGACAACCACCCTTTACATGAATATTGCTTTCACTTCTAGAAGTTATGCCTAGAACAAGAAGCTATAACTTGCTCAAGGCAGTGGCAAGAAACTCAAGCCCAGTCATGTGAGGAATGATTCAATTTAATGGGAATATTTAGCTTAAAATATGGGAAAGGGAGCTGGAGTGGGGGGGGGGGTCAAGAAGTGACGACAGCTGTTTTCAATTATGCCAAGGGATACCATGTGGAGGAATTGGTTTGTGTTAAAAACTCCAAGGAGCAGAACAAGAACCAATAGTAGCAGGAATAAAACCAGTTATCTTTTATTGTGTTTTTTCTCTGTGCAGATACTATGCTAAGTACATTATATTCATTACCTCATTTATTTGTCACAACAATCCTGATATTGAGTTGTGGTTACCAAGAAACAAGTTAAAGCTAACACTAAAAAGTGTATTTTAAAAATCAGAATAACCTAGAGGTGAAATATGCTGGATTGGAAGAATTCAAGTGTCCTACCACTGGATATGACCAATCATGTGCTAGAAAACCCTAGATGAGAGAATGTTGTTGAGAGAATTCAAGTATAAGATGGGTAATTGAGTTAGATTCTACTTCAAGGCCCTGCTAGGACTTGCTGGAATAAAAAAGAAGATATAAACAAGAAAGGCTAACAGGCACTCTTGAATGAGTGAAATAGAGGAACATGAACAAACTAGGAGGAAAAATCTAAATTATTTCAGGGAAAATGAGATAGCATTAATAGAAATCAAGACATCTTTAATAACAAATTCTCATCTCTATGGGGTGACTTCTGGTCCCTTATAATGGCAAAGTTTACGGGGCAAATGAGCCCTTGGGGAACGTGCATCTTCCCGATTTTGTGGAAAAATTTCAGGTGAGGTACTGCCTTCTCTGGATTCCCTTAGGACTTGACAGCACCCAGATTCTAGAATCCAACAAAAGGGAAGCCTCCAAAGTCCCAAGGTTTCTAATCACTTCAAGCTGATATTCCTTTCATTGTTGTAATGACTAAAAATGTGTGCATGTCAAAATGGTTTCAGTTAATCTACAGGAAACAGCTTTGTGTACTCTGAACAGACTTGGGACAATCCAAAAACCTACCCACAGCAAAGAAAACTTAGGGAAAATGAATAAATCAGAGCTCAGAAATAGTAGTGGCAGTGTCTTGAATATTTAGGACAAAACATATGAGGTCATTAAATTTTAGAAAACTTTTCCAATGCCCATCTTTGTGCTTCTTCCTGTTTTTTGTTGTGCTCTTCACAAGATATATTCCCTAAGATGTGTTTCCTACAAGAAAGGGAGAAAGAAGGGAAGGAAGGAAACATGAGAAAGTGGAGTCGAATATGGAAGGGAGGGAGGAAGAAGAGAGAAGAGGAAAGAAAGGTATATTCACAGAGCAAAGGGAGTGGGGCTGCATCCCTTTAAAGATAAGAAGGGGCTAATGGAATGATTTATACCTGAACAATAGGAATGTGGGAGTCAGTTGCACATAACGTGCCTCAAAAGCAAGTGGAAGACACATATGTCAAGCACCATCAAACACTGCTTCCTGACTCTAACCTCAGAAACAAGTGAAAGAGGGAGTTAATATCAAAAGTTAACTACAAAAACCCTCTGAGACCAAATTTTTTCCAAACTACTACTGCAGCACGTCAGTTACCACCTCTTCACCAGGAAATGCACTGTCCTGGTCTGTAGTTTGTCCTAGGAGGGCAGAATTCCTATTTGCGAGGTGATGTTTCTAAAATAAACCTTTGCTCTTGAGCAACAAGAGGGGTATGGAAATTCAACAAAATCAAGAATCCTCTCAAAGCAGTTTTTTTGAATTCCCTTGCATAAAGCAGGTTCTCCCCTCCACTTAAACAACAACAATTTGTTTTACTTTGATAGGCCTTCCTAAATAATGGTTTCATCATTAAACATCTGGCTTCTTCCTAGCAGATTACGCCTCCAATGAGGAAAGTGTGTTTATAATTTTAATTTGAAACACAACACATTAATATGCTGATTCTCATAATGTTTGCCTTAACCTGTTTGGAGAAATTATGACTACAAATATCTTGTACACAACACCTCTAACTACCAGCTTGTACAAACAACATAAGAGCTGGAGTGCCTCATACAGACGACTGGAACCACTTCAGAGGCGATCATGATTAGTGCTTTGGCTGGAAGCCATATTTTACACATAAACTCAGCATCTGTCTCAGAGATGCTGTCCCAGGCTAATAAACCCACCTCCACTGTTACTAATAAGCACATTCAAGAAAGCCATATGGTCTGACGGGCAGAGCTCTGCCTTTTCCTGAGCTAGGCACAGTGGAGGGAGGGAGCCCAAGCAAGCTCCAAGTCATATTTCCTCAGGCTCCAGGTTCCTGCAATGCTGTGTGCAAACAGGCACCACTAAAAAAGAATGTAAATGAGGGTGCTATTCATTATTTACAGCTGGCACCTTGCCATCCCCTTCTCCTCTGGGTGATGCCTGCCTGTAGGAACAGGGGAAGCATCTGATGAGAACAGGGAAACCCTGGAGGCATGGAGCCATTGCGAAGCAGTTTCTTTCCTTCTGCTAAGGAACCTGCCAGCTCAGCATTTCTGGCCCACAGAACAGCTGAGCTTTTCACTTCCTTCCTAACAAAGCAAAGGAGTTCTTCGGCTTCCACGTTTATACTGAGGGTGTTTATTTACAACCTAACCTAAAAAAGCAGAATTGCTGCTTTATTCTCATTCATAGCAAACATCCTTTGCCCCATGCCCGGGTTCAAGGAAAGAGGGGAAAAGATGGAGAGATTTACAAGCAAGTTCTAGACTAAACTGGCTAGAAGTTGCATCAAGAGAATGGCTCCTTTCTTTGGGTGAGTGCCTACAATTCTTATGATGTAATACGTAAGTATTTCATAAATCTACATCTTTCACTGATTTGAAGCAACATGAGAGCATGGATCATACATTATACTTATTCTGAATTTCTCCAAAGTGCCAACCTAACACAGTGTCCAGAAGATTATTAAGCTCTAAAATATGGTTTTTAACTTTTTTTGAAAGATTTTATTTATTTATTTGACAGAGAGAGACACAGAGAGAGAGGGAGCACAAGCAGGGGGAGCAGGAGAGGGAGAAGCAGGCTTCCCGCTGAGCAGGGAGCCCGATGTGGGGCTTGATCCCAGGACCGTGGAATCATGACCTGAGCCAAAGGCAGATGCTTAACGACTGAGCCACCCAGACGCCCCAGATTTTTAACTTTTTAAGTAATCTTTCTGATTCAACATAAAATGTGCAACATAGCATTTTGAAATGAATCAAATTTATCTCTGCACAAACTGCAAAAACTAAAGATTTCTTATTGTTGGGGTTGAAACAAAGCAGTTCTGTGTGTCAAATGTCAAACCATCAGATACCTCTCAATCCCACTGGAGAGTCTTTCCCTTTCAATGATATAATCCCAATTGTTAAAAAAAAATTAAGCAGAGGGTAATGGGCACATTGTATGGTCTCTTTCTTGAACATGGAAAACCTTCTGGTGCCTAATGATATAAAACATGCTGGCTACTCATAATGGTCTGGACCCTTTGGTTGCCAAGAGAGAGATTTGTCGGCTTCTGAACTCCAACAATGAAAAGGACAGGGATGGAACTAGACTTAGGGTCAGCTAGATGCAAAGACTCAGAGGTCTTCCCTACCTCCTCCTCATTTTCCCACTTCTCTCTCCCCACACCCCAACAGTCTTCATCTCTCTATCTGCCCATATATCTGCTTCAATTTATTTGAACAACTAACTCCACACATTAGAAATATAGCTACAGGCAGTTCAAGCTTATATCCCCATAACCACATGGGCAAGACTGAGGAAAAAAACAAACAACTAAAAAAACCAACCACTCTTCTCTATCTTCCAGTTAGTAAAGGAAAGGATCCTGTTTGACCTAACATGAGTTATATTCCCATTCCTGGGCCAGTGGTGTGACCAGGGGGAGAATGAACAATGATTAGCACAGGCTTGGTCATCTGCTCAAGAAAGAGAACCATTAGGCACCCAGCAGCAGTGGCTGAGGTGGAAATAAAGCTATTTCGCAAAGATAAGGTGTGATGTTACCAGGAGAAGGCAGGAAAAAGGCATTGGCCAACTCATCCTTTAAGTTGCTTTGGCTAGGGGAAAAAAAAAGCTATGCAAAGGGATATCAATTTTTATCATTTCAGATATTTGCAGCATCAAGCAAGTTGACTTCTACAGCCTTGGAAAAAGAAAGACAAGAATATGACTCCGGAAAGTATTTTTACTCTTCCTCCAAACAACTTGTCAGATGTTGAAAAAGTCTGCCATCTCAGCTAAGGACACCTCATCCGTCTTTACCCAAGGAAAATGAAAACACTAATTTGAAAAGATATATGCATCCCATGTTTATTGCAGCATTACTTAAATAGTCCTGATATGGAAGCAACCCAAGTGTCCATCCACAGATGAAGGGATAAAGAAGATGTGATATATATATGCAATGGAATATGAGTAAGTCATAAAAATGAAATTTTACGATTTGCAAAAACATGGATGGACCTAGAGGGTATCATACTAAATAAGTCAGACAGAGAAAGGCAAATACCATGTGATTTCACTTATATGTGGAATCTAAAATACAAAATGAACAAAAAATAATAACAAAAAAGAGAAACACACTCATAAATATAGAGAACTAGTGGTTGCCAAAAGGAAGAGGGTGGGTGGATGTGTGAAATAGGCAAAGGAGATTAAACAGTACAAACTTTCAGTTATAAATAAGTCACAGAGATGAAAAGTATAGCAAAGGGAACACGGTCAATAATATTGCAATAACTTTGTATGGTGATAGATGGCAACTACCCCTATTATGCATAGTGAACATTTTGTAATGTATATGACTGTCAAATCACAATGTTGTATACCTGAAACTAATAGGTTAACTACACTTCAATCAAAAATAAAATAAAAAAAAATATAGGTGGGGCACCTGGGTGGCTCAGTTGGTTAAGTGGCTGCCTTTGGCTCAGGTCATGATCCCAGGGTCCTGGAATCAAGCCCCGCATTGGGCTCTCTGCTTAGCAGGGAGCCTGCTTCTCCCTCTTCCTCTGCCCCTCCTCCAGCTGGTGCGCTCTCTCTCAAATAAATAAAATCTTAAAAAAATATATTAAGAAGAATATAGATATTTTACTCTCTACCCCACTCATACATACCATGAGTCCATGCTTTCCCATCCTCCATGCACCCAACATATTAATATCATAATTTTGGTCTGATTGTTATTCAATTTTACATTATGATGATTATGTGAATACCTATTACCACTATGCCATGAAGTATACCACAATTTTCTTCTTTCTTGTATGACCCTTTTCCCTAAATACTTACCTGTTTTCCTTTGTTTTGCTTAGTTTTCTTAGTTTTTTAATGAGCTCTCATTACTTTATCTTCAGACTCTCCCAATTACCTAGCTTTCCTTCCAATACAGACACTATGGATTTTATCTTTTAGAATTATGTCTTCCTGGGGGCGCCTGGGTGGCTCAGATGGTTAAGCGTCTGCCTTCCGCTCAGGTCATGATTCCAGGGTTCTGGGATCGAGCCCCGCATCAGGTTCCCTGCTCGGCGGGAAGCCTACTTCTCCCTCTCCCTCTCCCACTCTCCCTGCTTGTGTTCCCTCTCTTGCTGTGTCTCTCTCTGTCAAATAAATAAAATCTTAAAAAAAAAAAGAATTATCTCTTCCTGAACTTTCTGAGTTGCTCCAATCTTCTGGCTGTTCTCTTGGTCTGTTGCATAGATTCATCCAGGAATCTCCCTTCACCATCATCCTGAAAACTGTCTTCATCTCTCTCTTAAATTTAATTCTTTTCTTAAAATCTGTATCTTCATCATCAGGTGTTTGCTTTCTCATTCTGATGGAACACTTCTAGTTGCTTTATGAGAAAAAGCTGCAGGGGTGGGGGTAAAATGTTTCAGGCCTTACATGTTTGAAAAATGTCATTTGTTCAACCCTTATACTTCACAGCTATTTTGGCTAGGTACAGAATGCTAGGTCAGGAGCACATGCAAAGTCCCAAGCGATTTGGATCCTTGATTGTATATAACTGCTGGCCTGCTCTCTGGAAGTTTTAGGCCCTTCTTTTTGTCCCCAGTGCTCAGAAATATTATCATGATATACCTTGGTATAGTTCTATTTTCATCCATTTTGGTGGGCACTTGGTTCTTTTCACTATGAAAACACATGTCCTTCAAGTCTAGGAAACATTCTTGAACTTTTATCTGGTAATTTCCTCGTTTTCATTTACTCAGTTCTCAAATTCAGGAATTTCTTTTTTTTTTTTAAGATTTTATTTATTTGAGTGAGTGTGTGAGCACAAGCAGGTACAGGAGCAGAGGGAGGGGGAGAAGCAGACTCCCTGCTGAGCAGGGAACGTGATGTGGGGCTTGATCCCAGGCCTCTGGGATCATGACCTGAGCCAAAGGCAGCTGCTTAACCAACTGAGCATCCAGACACCCCCAACTATTTCAGGAATTTCTATTATTCACATGTTAGACTTGCTAGTCTGATCTAATTTTCTTACCTCTTTGCCCCCTATTTCACATATCTTTGCCTTCTTATTCTAGTGCCTAGAAGATTTCTACAACTTGTTCTCTAAACCTTGTAATTTTGAGCTTGTAGTGTCATTTTTTCCGGGACATCTCTAGTTTTTATTCCTCTGTTATTATAATCTATTATTCTATTCTTGTCCTGTGAATAAAAAAATCATCTCATCTGACCTTTTTATTGTTCTCCCTGAATTGTCTCAATTTCTTCAAAAAAATTTTTTTTTGGTTTAAGTACCTGTCTTCCATTTTAGAGGGAAGTCATCCTCAGATGTCTGGCAATCCTTAACCATCTGCTCCTGGTTAGAGAACGAAAAAGCTGACAGAAACTCTGAGTATATGGGTTGAGCTGTCAATTCTGAGTCTTACCCTCAATGACCTGACTGGGCTATTTCACTGGGAAGCCCCCAATGTTAACATATTTAGATCTCTTCTCTTAGACTAATCAGATTGAACACTGAGTTCCTAATCTCATGCCTGAAACTAGAAGATGGATGCCAGCTTTTGGAAAGTCAAGTTGGAGAAGAAAACCAAGGTCTCAAATTCAGGTAATCCCGCCTCTTTTCAGTATGGTATCCCCACCCTCTATGTTCATAATGTCCCTTAGTTCAGAAAGTAAACTTCAACTTTCTGTTGCAGTGGAGGAAAACAACTTGCTGTTCCAACCTGGAGAGGAAACAAAGGACTTAACCCTGTACTGTCCACTACAGTAGCCACTAGCTACTGAAGTTATGCAAACTTAAAATAATCTAAATTTAAGTAAAATTTGAAATTCAGTTCCTCAATTGTACTAGCCACATTTTAAGTACTCAATAACCACATGTGGCTAATGGCTATTGTATGGGACAATAGAGATACAAAATATCTTTACCACTGCAGAAAAGTTTTTGAACAACGCCAGTCTAACTGCTTGCTTAGACTTCTGACCAATCCTCATGTTTCACCACACATCCATTGCCACTCAAGAAATATGTGGTATCCCCAATTCCTGCCCACTGGAGGTTTTAAGGTACAAAGCTGGATGATTTATTGGCTGCTTCTGCCAGAATGGTAACTTCACAAGAAAAGTGATCTTGGTTTTGTTCACTGATTAATCCCAAGGACCTAGAAGAGTGCCTGGCACATAGTATGTACTCCATAAATGTTTGCAGGATGTTAAATGTTTTCACCACTGTTGACTTAGGATTGAGATTTCTCAGATCTGCTAAGTCTGCTAAGGAAAAAGGAAAAATAAATTTAGAATGCCAAATTCTTAAAGGAAAAGATCATCCAGTTTTTCTGGAAAAAAAAATCTGAAACAGGCAGACCATCTCCACTTCACTGTCCTGCCTGCCACTCCCTTACATTGTATTCAATAAACTTATATTTCCTTTGTTCTGCCTTGGGTGAATTCTTTCACAGCCTGTGTGCCAGCTTGCACCCAATCAGGTCACCCCACATTGGGTAACCCATATCTGATCAGGAGGCACCACATCTGGTGGCCTGTACTGGGAGCCTTTGCCAGTCTGGGGCTCTCCCCAGATTCTCCAGGAATTTCTTTCTTGGGACTTTTCCTCAGTGGACAGACGTTAGTACTTTCTGGGGAACTGACACCCTCCACTGAAGCTACTCCTCCATGAGCTTCTGAAGCCCCAGGAGAGCAGACAGACCACCTTTGCCCAAAGGGGTGAGGGATTTCCCCTTCTGCCCTTCAGAGGGATCCTCCCCTCCCTCTCCTTTCTTTTTCTGGACCTTTGGCAGCCTGATCCTAGTACTTCCCAGATAACTAAAGATCTCTGACCAGGGAAGCTCATGGTGTAGTCTGAAGGTCTGGGAGTGAACAAGTTGGACTGTCCACACTTGTGAGGGTAAAGGACCCCTTTCTTCTGCTTTCTCACTCCGTCCCCCAAGGGCTGTTCCCAGTGTGTGGTGCAACGGGCAGCAGCAGCAGCTTGTCTAGGGTGAATATGCATGTTAGACTCAATTGGGACCCTTTCCTGACACTGGCTGACTCTCAGCCACCTTATTTCTTTTGGCTCCTTTCCCTTTTCCTTTGTTCCCATGGATCCAGCCACCTTGATCTATAAGCAAACATGTTCCTAGGATTCTGACTGGAACCCAGTATGCCAGTTAAACGTATTTTCTTACTCCTGTGAATCTGTGAAAGACCTCAAACTTCTCTTCAAGTAATGATGGTTGTACCTTTGTTTTTCAGTTTTCCCCAATTTACACTGATAATTCCTTCTTACAATGGGCATAGCATTAGGTTGAACTTCAAAATCAAACAGCATGCTGGATATGTGGAATTCTGCCTGTATCAGCATATCTGGTCTGCCTTGGTGGGTCTCCCCATTTCAGGGCACAGACTGGCATTTCTTTATATAAGACTGATCTATGACCCAAATAGTGCTATATTCTGTGACAGGTCTATAAAAATGAAATGTTACTCTCTGGCCTATGGTCAATGCCACCTGGAATCTCCCAGGCCACAATGAGACTATTTCATACTTTCAAACCATTAAGGTTTGAAAGTATGAATTCACTCACCCACAAATAAATGGAAACCAAAAGATGCCCAAGTTATAAAACCCAACTTCTCAGTATACACTGGATGGAATATATCAAATCTGGGATGACTATTTATGGCTTACCCCCACAATCAGACAGTTAAGTCAAAAGGCAATTCTATGCTGGGAACAAAGAAACCATGCTTACAAAACATGGGCAAAGAGCATATGGCAGTTAGGATGGCTATCTTCAGAAAAATGTTCACAAATCATTATTCTTCAGGCCACTGATTGGTTTGCTACTGACTGGACAAGGAGGCTCGGAATTAGATGGCTGGCTCCTAACATGACCTGATGGCTATGTGGGACCCAATGGCTATATGGCTATGTGTCCATGGCTTCCCCTAGGATAGATAGGCCACTGAGTTTTGCCTGGATGCATGAATACATTATTAAAATCATCACCAACCTAGCCAAACTTCCAAATTTAAAACAACGGTGGGAACAATCCATGTTTCATTGGTATGACACGTAGCATCCATCTTTATTCCCTTTTTAGGACTGGAGGATGTCGCTTGGCACATGGAAGCTCTTAATAAGTACACAAAGCCCTAAATGACACTCAAAATAGCATTTCCCTATTAAATACTGAAGTAACACAAATGTGTAAATAAGTTTTACAAAATAGAATGACATTAGATGTTTTAACTGCTCTACAAGGTGGAACATGTGCTATCATGAAAACGGAATGCTGGGTATACTTTCCAGATTACCACAAAAATATTTCTGGGTTTCTAACTGACATGAACACTCAAGCTTCTGCTCTGAAAGACCACTCCCTTTCGGTTAAACCCCTGGGCAGGAGGAGGATTTGTAACTATTAAAGGACTCTTACGTTGCCTTCTTTTTCTTCTTGTTATTCTAATCATGTTTTGCTGTTTTCTCCTATGCTTCTCCGCCTGGAGTAGAGACTCCTTCACTGCAGTAAGTTCAAGCCAACAGATGATCCTCTCTGCTCAAGGAGACTCCCATATATTATCAACTCTACACACAGCTGCCTTAGCTTTCCGTAACTCTTATTAAATTTCCAACTGACCAATGTTGATCTACGGGTAGGGACATCTTTATACCCCTCATTTAGCATGAAGCAGTTACAGAAGATAAGACCTTCCACCATCAGCAACCTTAAAGATTTTAAAAAATTTTTTCAGGGGGCAATGCAGAGGCCACTTTGAGGCAACCTACTTGAACAGTGGAAACCTGAGTAAGGCAGAAAGGCTCACAGTGACCCCCAACCCCCTGGGTGAATACAAACATGCCCATTAGGTGATCCACCTCAAAATATCCATAAGCCCTAGCTGACCAATGGGTTCCTTGTAACAGGTACCAAAAAAGGAAAATTCCATGTTCCCACACCTCCACAGCTCCCCATCACTGCCTTGTGGCAAATGCTCTCTTCTTTGAGGTCCTGCCCACTGCTCCCTTGTGCTATATTCAATAAACTTCTGTCTCCTTTAAAAAAAAAAATCTGAAGCAAATACCAGAAAAGCCAAAAAGATATTCAGACTATACTTTAAAGAAGAAAAAAATTGAGATAGCATTAACAGTAATCATATGAAAAAAGTCAGCATGTAGTTTAGGAAAATAATAAGTTTTTTATGGTTTTCTTACATTATGATGTAATACACATTTATTATAGAGCATTTAAGACAGTGGTTCTTTAAAAAAAAATTACAGACTTATTTGAGAATCAGAGGAAATTCATCACTTAAGGGACCCCATCCATGAGGGTCTATAGTAAACACTGGTAATTTATTTTGGCTGCCAATATCTGAGTCTTCTCACTATGCTTGGGAAACTTCATACCTGGTGGGTCAGAGCATACTCCACCACAGGAGACAGTCACCTTTCCGGATTTCTTTGCAGCTATGGTACAGAAATAGGTCAAACTTTGCTAATAAGATACATCTGACCTAGACCCAGAATTAGAAGCTTAGTGACCCAAAGAACTAGGGATGGCCCAGGATCCATATGGTCAGAGTGTCAGCAGCAGTGTTCTCATTTATCAGCTCTGCAGCCTCTCTGGAGATATAGTTTCTGGCTGCAGAGCCACCTCCAAACCTCTTCTTGGTCCTTATCCAATATCCTTTTAATAGATTCCTTTCGGGTTTAAAAGAAGCAGAGTTAGTTTCTGAAGCCAGCAAATAAGAACCTGAACTGATAAAGAGTTCAGACAACACATGGTAGAAACCTCTGGCTTAGACACAAAATATATAACCCAAAAATTTTTTTAAAAGTAATTTTCTATGGCTTCCCAGGGGAATTCTACAAACTATTTAAAGAAGAAATTAGGGCGCCTGAGTGGCTCAGTTGGTTAAACGACTGCCTTTGGCTCAGGTTATGATCCTGGAGTCCAGGGATCAAGTCCCACATCGGGTTCCCCCTTCTCTGTGGGGAGCCTGCTTCTCCCTCTGCCTGCCACTCCCCCTGCTTGTGCTCACTCTCTTTCTCTCTGTGTGTCAAATAAATAAATAAAATCTTTAAAAAATAATAAAAATAAAAAAGAAAGAAATTTTAAAGAAGAAATTACACCTATTCTACTGAAACTGTTCCAAAAAATATAAACAGAAGGAAAACTTCCAAACTCCTTCTATGAGGCCAGCATTACCCTGCTCCCAAAACCAGGCAAAGACCGCATTGAAAAAGGAGAATTACAGACCAATATCCCTAATGAACATGGATGCCAAAAAACTCAACAAGATCCTAGCTAATAGGATCCAACAGTACATTAAGAGGATTATTCACCACAACCAAGTGGGTTTTATGCCTGGGATGCAACAGTGGTTCAACATTCACAAATCCATCAACGTGACAGAGCACATCAATAAAAGACAAGAACCATATGATTCTCTCAATTGATGCATAAAAAGCATTTGACAAAATACAACATCCGTTCCTGATTAAAACTCTTCAGAGTATAGGGATAGAGGGAACATTCCTCAATATCATAAAAACCATCTATGAAAATCCTACAGCGAATATCATTATCAAATGGGGAAAAGCTGAGAGATTTTCCCTTAAGGTCAAGAACACTACAGGGATGTCCACTCTCACCACTACTGTTCAACATAATGCTAGATGTCCTAGCTTCAGCAATCAGACAACAAAAAGAAATAAAAGGCATCCAAATTGGCAAAGAAGTCGTCAAACCCTAGTTCTTCACAGATGACAGGATACTTTATGTGGAAAATCCAAAAGATTCCACTCCCAAATTACTAGAACTCATACAGCAATTCAACAATGTGGCAGGATACAAAATCAATGCACAGAAATCAGTTGCTTTTCTGTACACTAACAATGCAACTGGAGAAAGAGAAATTAAGGAATCGATTCCATTCACAATAGCAACAAAAACCGTAAGATACCTAGAAATAAACCTAACCAAAGAGGTAAAGGATCTATACTCTAGAAACTACAGAACACTTATGAAAGAAATTGAGGAAGACACAAAAAGATGGAAAAACATTCCATGCTCATGGACTGGAAGAATAAACATTGTTAAAATGTCTATCCTGCCCAGTGCAATTTACACTTTCAATGCCATCCTTATTAAAATAACATTGGCATTTTTCAAAAAGTTGGAACAAATAATCCTAAAATTTGTATGGAACCATAAAAGACCCCAAATCGCCAAGGGAATGATGAAAAAGAAAAACAAAGCTGGGGACATCACACTGCCTGACTTCAAGCTCTATTACAAAGCTGTGATCACCAAGACAACCTGGTATTACCACAAAAACAGACACATAGACCAACGGAACAGAAGAGAGTCCAGAAATGGGCCCTCAACTCTATGGTCAACTAATCTTTAACAAATCAGGAAAAAAATATCCAAAGGAAAAAAAGACAGTCTCTTCAGTAAGTGGTGTTGGGAAAATTGGACAGCTATATATAGAAGAATGAAACTGGACCATTCCCTTACACCATACACAAAGATAAATTCAAAATGGATGAAAGACCTCCATGTGAGACAGGAATCCATCAAAATCCTAGAGGAGAACATAGGCAGTAACCTCTTCGACATTGGCCATAGTAACTTCTTTCAGTACACATCTCCAAAGGCAGGGGAAACAAAAGCAAAAATGAATTTTTGGGACTTCATCAAGATAAAAAGCTTCTGCACAGCAAAGGAAACAGTCAACAAAACTAAGAGGCAGTCCATGGAATGGGAGAAGATATTTGAAAATAACATTACAGATAAAGGGCTGATATCCAAGATCTATAAAGAACTTCTCAAACTCAACACTCAAAAAACAAATAACCCCGGGTCACCTGGGTGGCTCAGTTGTTAAGTGTCTGCCTTCGGCTCAGGTCATGATCCCAGGGTCCTTGGATCCAGCCCCGCATCGGGCTCCCTGCTCGGCAGGAAGTCTGCTTCTATCTCCCCAACTCCCCCTGCTTGTGCTCCTGCTCTTGCTATTTCTCTCTCTGTCAAATAAATAAATAAAATCTTTAAAAACCAAAAACAAATAACCCAGTCAAAAAATGGGCAGAAGACATAAACAAACACTTCTCCAAAGAAGACATACAAATGGCTAACAGACACATGAAAAAATGCTCAACATCACTAGCCATCAGGGAAATACAAATCAAAACCACAACAAGATACCACTTTATACCAATTAGAATGGCAAAAATTAACAAAACAGGAAACAACAAATGTTGGAGAGGATGTGGAGAAAGGGGAACCCTCTTACACTGTTGGTGGGAATGCAAGCTGGTACAGCCACTCTGGAAAACAGTATGGATGTTCCTCAAGATGTTAAAAATAGAGCTACCCTATGACCCAGCAATTGAACTACTATTTACCCCAAAGATACAGATATAGTGAAAAGAGGGGGCACATGCACCCCAATATTCATAGCAGCAATGTCAAAAATAGCCAAACTGTGGAAGAAGCTGAGATGCCCTTCAACAGATGAATGGATAAAGATGTAGTCCATATATACATACAATGGAATATTATTCAGCCATCAGAAAGGATGAATACCCACCATTTGCATCGACATGGATGGAACTGGAGGGGATTATGCTAAGTGAAGTAAGTCAAGCAGAGAAAGATAATTATCATATAGTTTCACTCATATGTGGAACACAAGCAATAGCACGGAGCACCATAGGGGAAGGGAGAGAAATCTGAAGGGGGAGAAATCAGAGAGGGAGACGAACCATGAGAGACTATGGACCCCAGGAAACAAACTGAGGGTTTCAGAGGGGAGGGAGCAGGGGGAGGGGGTAATAGGGTGATGGGTATTAAGGAGGGCACGTATTGTGATGAGCACTGGGTGTTATACAAAACTAATGAATCATTGAACACTACATCAAAAACTAATGATGTACTATACAGTGGCTAACTGAACATGTAAAAAAAAGTAATTTTCTAAAATTTACATAATGATTTTCTAGGAAATTTAGGCAAAAATTTAAGAGATTATTTTAGTAGAACTTTTCCTCAGCATTAAAATGAAGAGTTGGTCTAGACTCACAAGCTAATAATATGAAGTTTCCCTTTGTGCCAGGAAACCCCTGGGAAAGTTGTAATTGTATGTTGGGGGTATTCTTGGCCATTTTCTTCACTTAGAAAAAATACATAGGCTTAATTAATTGTCACCAGTGTTCCTAAAGCCTGGCACCACAAGGCCTGGAGAATCTTATCCAAAATGGTAATTTATACAAGTTGCAACAAGAGACAAACACAGGAAAATGAAATGTTTACCTCTTGCTCTGTCTCAAGAAATTATTTATGCTTGCTACTTAATATTTCTTTAAAAAATAAAGTCTAACTCTCAATACCTCAAAATAGACAAAGTTGGGAATGGATGCCATCAATGCCAATTAAATAAGAGGAGGTATAAGTCTCTAGACGTAATCCACAGAATCTGGATATAAAGGAGTCTTTCTTTGGACCACTCCTCCTATGACGTGGATTTCAACTGCTCAACTTTCTTTTTTGTTTTTAGTGTTCTTTTTATATATTTTTTTAAATTACGTTATGTTAATCACCATACATTACATCAACTGCTCAGCTTTTAAGCCAAGAGAAACATTTTCAGCACAGGCTTGAAAAAACAGGAGTCAGTGGGTTACTACCCACTGAGCAAAAACAAAAAAACAGTAAGGGAACTTTTGGGGTACCTGGGTGGTTCAGTCAGTTAAGCATCCAACTCTTGATTTCAGCTCAGGTCATGATCTCAGAGTCTTGAGATCAAGCCCCGTATCAGGCTCCATGCTCAAGGGGAGTCTGCTTAAGATTCTCTCTCTCCCTCTCTCTCTCTGCCCCCTTCTTCCCCCATCACCTGCTCACACGCATTCTCTCTCTCGCTCTCTCAAAATAAATAAATAAATAAGGGCACTTTTATTGCCAAACTTTTCTTTTATTTCTGTTCTTAAGGTTTTGAATGTTCTATTTTCTGCCTTAGATAAATGAACCAATTTGGAGAAAAGGGATATTTGCATAGCCTCAAAGTAGCCTCCAAAATATTTATTAATCATTGTGGTGGTGTTAATGTATATCCACAAATTCTTTGATACACCTCACTCCAGGAGGTAGAGGTCTTTTTTTAAAGATTTTATTTATTTAACAGAGAGAGAGAGAGAAAGATCACAAGCGGGGGGTGGGGGGGCGGGGGCAGAGGGAGAGGGAGAAGCATGCTCCCTGCTGAGCAGGGAGCCTGACGCTGGGCTCCATCCCAGGACCCTGAAATCATGACCTGAGCTGAAGGCAGATGCTTATTAACCAAATGAGCCACTCAGGTGCCCCAGGAAGTAGAGTTTAATTCTCCTCTCCTTGAGTGTGGGCTGGACTTAGTGACTTGCATTTCCTGATTAGAATATGGAAAGGGAAAGTTATAATTTTACAGGGGAGAAAACTGGCAGACACCACCTTAAATAAATGATCAAGGTAGCATCACCAATGGTAAGTCATGTTAATAGCATCTATGCCTCACTTGATGTGGTAAGGATACCTTCACTTCTGTGTTCTTCCCAAAAATCCATAATCCAGTCTAATCATGAGAAAATATCAGACAAACCCAACCTGAGGGACATTCTACAAAAAAACCTAACTAGTACTCTTCAAAGGGGCCAACATCATGAAAAACAAGGAAAGACTGAGAAACTGCCACAGATTGGAAGGGACAGGACAACTATATACAAATGGTATCCTAGACTGTGTGCTGGACAGGAAAAGAACATTAGTGGAAAAACCAGTGATATCAGAAGAAAGTCTGTAATTTAGTTACTAGTATTGCATCAGTGTTAATTTTTTAGTTTTGGTAAGTGTACCATGGTTATATAAGATGTTGTTAATATCAACAGAAACTGAGTGAAGGGTATACAAGAACTCCCCATCTTGGCAACTTTTTTAAACCTGAAATTATTTTTAAATAACAAGATTTTTTTTTTCAAAAGAACCGATTTTTTTTTTTTAAAGATTTTATTTACTTATTTGAGAGACAGTGAGAGCGAGAGTGAGAGAGAGACCATGAGCGGGTGAGAGGCAGAGGAAGAAGCAGACTCCCCACTGAGCAGGGAGCCCGATGCGGGGCTCGATCCTGGGACCCCAGGATCACGACCCGAGCCGAAGGCAGACGCTGAACCGACTGAGCCACCCAGGCGCCCTGAGAACCGATTTTTTTTTTTAAGAGAAGGTGGGAGGCGCCTGGGTGGCTCAGTTGGTTGGGCATCTGCCTTCGGCTCAGGTCATGATCTCAGGGTCCTGGGATTGAGTCCTGAGTCAGGCACCTTGCTCAGCAGGGAGTCTGCTTCTCCCACTCCCTTTGCCCCTCCCCCTGTTTGTGCTCTCTCTGACTCTCTCTCTCTCAAATAAATAAATAAAATCTTTAAAAATAAGAAGAGGAGGAGGAGGAGGAAGAGAAAGGGGGAGCAGGGGAGAGGGAGAGAGAAAATCTTAAGCAGGCTTCCCATCCAGCGTGGAACTGGACACAGGGCTCAATCTCACAACCCTGAGATTATGACCTGAGCTGATACCAAGACCCTTAACCAACTGAACCACCCAGGTGCCCCAAAAAGAACCAATTTATTAAATAAGGTTTGGATAAGAGAAGGGATCCCTAAAATATTGTTTTATGGAGAGGTATTCCAAGGAACACAATTAAATTCATGCTTTATCCCAATTTATGACCTGCTTGTTAATTGCTTAGCAGTGCCTGGCTACACAGAAAGTCCATCTGTGTCTTTCTCTTTGTAGCATTATAAATATGTGATCTCTACACCAGGGCATTGATCTCCTCTGTCAAAGATCTATATGCTCCAAGCTCCAGAAGATGCACTGGAGAAAGACCCACATTCCAAGACAGGTTAATTTCCAAGATCCAGCTTATTAATTAAGATTATTAACTGTAGTTGGGACCCATTCTGTTCTGAAGTTCCTGCCTGCTACAGTCATAATTTCACCTGCATCTTCTAAGAATCCTTTTAAATAAAAAACCAATGATGTACTATACAGTGGCTAACTGAACATAATAAAAAAAAAAGGAAAGCAAAAAAAAATTTTTTAAAAGTGGTATGAGACCTTACAATTATATCACTCCTACCTATATCATTATTAAAAGGTATCATTCTATACCAAACTAACAGGCCTACTCTATCAGGTAGGTACTTTCCTATCAGGAAAAGATGCTTTGACTTTATTTTCCAGAGCTATTCATACATAAGGGCTATGACATAACACCTACTTTATCATTCTGTTTTCATTCAGTGAATATGTATTGAGCAACCATGTTTGGCCATTAACTATCCTAGGTACTAGGGAAAACAAAATAAAAAAGAGTCCCTGATACAACTACTTTGGCAATGTTTGGAAATATCTGGTAAAGGTGAGTCTGCATATATATTCTACCCAGATGTCCTGCTTCTAGACACACACACACACACACACACACACACACACACACACACACAGCTGGAATATATATATCTCCTAATGTCAGTCTTACATCTGTGCCAAAAAACATGGGCAAAAACCTTCACAGGAGCCTTGTTCCTAATTGCAAAACCTAGAAACAAGTCATCAACAATAGATTCAGTAAATAAAATAGGACGTATTTGTAAAATGGAATTTATACAACCATAAAAAAATGAATGAATCATGACAACACATAATCAAATAAATCTCATAAACATAATAATGAAAGCAAGTGATAAATGGATACAAATAGAATAATTCCATTTATATAAAGTTCAAAAACAGACCCAATTAAATAATATGTTGCCCAGGAATGAATACACACACACACACACACACACACACATACTCTTAGGTGTTACTATTTTAACTACAAAGAAAAACAAGTTAATAATTAACATGAAATTCACAATAATAATGCTATAGGGGGTGGGAGAAGCAGATGAGACCAGAGAGGGAAACAAAGAGGATTTCTGGGGGTTGTCAAAGTCCTATATCTAAGGCGTGGGTGATAGACATGTAAGTGTTTGATTTTGTAGTGGTTATTCTTTAAACTACACATATATATTTAACACATTCTTGTATATATGCCACAGTTCATAAAAATATGTTTAAAAGGTACTCTGATGAAAGTTAAAAAAAAAACCTGTTAAAAACTATGTACAATATAGTTTTACCAGCGCTTTAACATTTTTATACAAAGTCGAAAGGAGAAAAGAGTCAACTCTGCCTGAGCAGTCAAGTAAGACTTCAAGGAGGAGCTGACCTTTTAGCCGAGAATAGTTATCCAGACAGAGCACAGGGAAAGAATTCACAAAAAAGGCCCATAAAGTTAAGGGAATATGCCCCATTTGGGAAAATAAAGTAATGCCTTCCAGCTGCTTTTGAGAGACCAACGGATGTAGCTAGAGTTGTAGGCAAAGGAGGATCAGTAAAAATATTTTATTCCTTGCTACAAGAGGAGTTTGGACTCAATTCTGAGAAGCGATGAAGTTTATGCATCACAGCACTGCTCTGCTCATTCTAGGAGTTTAGGGCAGGACTGACAGTCCCTCGTGAGACTGGAGAGGGACAGCAGCCAGGACACTCCATAAAGGCAAGGAAGTGGGGACAAGGGAGAGAGGGAGTCTGGAGAGGTGTGCGGTACAACCAACAATATTTAGTGAATTGTTGGATGTTGAGGTGAGGAAGAGGGAGGGGATCTCGGATGATCCTCTAGAATCTGGTTTAGATCACGAATTAAGAAGGAAGGTATTCACAAGGAAGAGCAGGGGTACTGGTAGGGAGGGGTTTTCTTCCACTGAGGGGAAATAAAAGGAGAGAGATGATGAGTCCAACTTAGTATCTAATGGCTCACTTGGCACTGAAGTTCTGTGAAAGCAGTCATCTGATGCTCATTAGCCTACACCCAAGTAGAGAGAAGGAAAATTCACTGAGAAACCACTGGCTGGTCTGTCTCTTTACATACAGTGAGGGAAGAGACAGAATTTCATATCAATACAGAGTTCTTAGATTACCTCTGGTTTTAGGTGTCTATGTCACCTTTGATCACCTGGGTCAATCAGAGAGTGGGGCAGCAAATCATAGAGGGATGGCATACATCTCAACACCAAAAGAGAAGTGGGTCTCTCACTGGGTACTAACAACGTGGTTTTTTTCCATAAAGTTGTAAAATTATATAGACCAAATTATGGTCCTGATTTCAGGTGCATTTAATAAATGCAAAATTGTAAAGAATTCTCTAGGCACTTGGAATGAGTAAATCCTTCAGTTAAGCTTTGATGGGCAGTATCAACTTAGTGTTTACAATGCAGCTGTTATCCATTCACTCAACGCCATCCTCCAAAAAACTGCTCTGTGAAAATCTAAAGCATCTCATCTCTATTACTGGAATGGCTGCCCAGGCCCTGGGTTTTTTGGTGGGAGAACGGATGGAAAAAAGAAGGGCTGTACCACTGGCTGCTGCATAGGCACAGGAAGGTCAAAAGGGATGAAGCAAGCGGGTGCTGAAACAGTATATAAGGTTCAAAGATACAGAGCCTCCATTCCCCCCCACTGTCATCAGGACAGCGCAGCTGGAATTAGATCTATCTTCATCTCATTCCTTGATGTTTACTTTAACATTTTAGCTAAATAGTTTTGGGTGTAGAAAAACATATCAAGATCTTGGTAAACATCTGCATAACATGTTAAACATTCTAAACACTGGCAACTGATAAAAAGAACCATGAGGATGAGCAGCTATAGTGAGTGCGCTGAAGTAAGATGATTTTCCCTGAGCCCCATAAGTTTCAATTTATCCAAAATGCATTCCAAAAGTAGAGTACAGAAAGACTGAGGAACTTGGAGGGAGGAAGGGAAATTCTAATAATGAAGTTCCTGAGTGCTTTACATACTTGCTTACACATATTCATATACATACTCATTTCCTCACACTGTTGAAATATGTGGGCACATACAAGGTGTAATTATTTTTAACATGGCATTCCCCACACAACCCCCGCCTCCCCCCAAAAAAGTCTACTTCAAAACATTTACTGCTCTGCAAACTGTGACAGCACTATCCCCTCCATTGTTTTTATCTGTTTGGTTTTGGTTTAAATCTTCAATGTTCTACGGTACAGAGGTACCATGAGGCAACATTCCAACAGTCCCCTTCTAGGGGGTATGGAAAGTGTGAAACAAACATCAGAAAATAAACCAAAATAAATTTGATCCACTGCCTAGGTATGTGTGGCGGGTCATCCCTCAACATAGTACTGCTATTACCAAAGCATTAAGTTATGCCTTTTAATCATCACAACAAACCTCTTTTATTGTATTATTCCTGTTTTACAGATCAAGAAATAAGCTCAAAGGTGGTTAAATCAAAAACACGGCCAGGGCACCTGGGTGGCTCAGTCGGTTAAGCATCTGCCTTCGGCTCAGGTCATGATCCCAGGGTCCTGGGATCGAGCCCTGCATCGGGCTCCTTGCTCAGCTGGGAGCCTGCTTCTCCCTCTCCCTCTGCACCACCCCCCGCCGCCCCCAGCTTGTGATATCTGTCAAATAAATAAATAAAATCTTTAAAAAAACAAAAAAAAACATGGCCAACATCACACAGCAAGTAAGAAGTATAACTCAAACTCAAACAGATAGTCCATGGGCATGGTAGCCATAACCACTAGGTTTCATACGCTGGGAGATAGTTTCACACCCATGGAGAACAGGGAAGTGAGCATCAGGTGCACAGAAGTGAATCAGGACAGTGGGGGCAGAGGAGAATTACAGTGTACCAGGAAATATTTTTATTTAATCTAAACAATGGGTAGCAATGCAGAAGAAAATTGGGAGTTGGAGGACTAACTCAGATGAAGTCTTCCAAGCCAGCAGCAGCAACTTAAAGAGCCAGACTCTTCTGATAATAGGGCGTTATCCAAGGAGCCATTTGTTCTCAGAACTAAAGAGCACAAGGTGACAGACCAGGAGTCAACTAGTTTCTTGACTCAATACTAAACCTTCAGAGCTCAAAGATATCAATAAATAGAATCAATGAACTTTCAAAAACTTGCTTTCTTCAGGGTAAGTAGTAGAATGCTCAACCAGGATTTAGAAGATTGGGTTCAAATTCCTGTTCAACTGTCACTGGCTGTGTGTTTTCAAGCCAAATAGCTCAATGTCTCTGAGAGGCAAATTTTTTAGAAGAAAAAAATTTTTTAAAAGCACCAGACTTCAGAAAACTGGTCAAAATCAGTCACAGCTGAGCCTTTTTAATGGGAATAATGCTTACCTTACAGAGCAGCTATCAATGGGGGTAACAGATGCAAAGGCACTAGGGTAACTACAAAGGCTACATAAAATGATAGCACATGCCTCCACCAGAAAAGGGGGTAGGGGAGGAATCAAACCAGGAAATCCTTCAAAATCCCTTCTTGGTCAATCTGGTCGAGACTCTTTGGTGAGGACCCTTTGCTTGCTCCTGTGGAGTATCTACCAGGTGACAAGCAGGACCAGCTTCATGGGTGTTCAATCTGTGCAGCCACACAGGGCCCTGCACTTAGAAGGGATTAATGGGATTCACAATTAAAGGGAATTGGGATTAATGTCCTGTTGTCACTGTCTTCAAATTCTTAACTTTTGAACAAAGAGCCCTACATTTTCATTTTGCACTGAGTCCTACAAATTATATAGCAGTTCTGGTGCATGGCACTGTGCTTGGCATACAGAACACAGCAATAAAACAGACCGGCACCCTCAAGAAGCTCCAAGCAATTATACTACTTTAGAAGCAAATCCTCCAAAACAAAACCAAAAAAAAACCACTTAAGAAAAGATATTAACTTGCATTTTTTATTCCTCACCCCAATATCAGATTAATTAGCTAATTAATTAGTCTAAAAATTAAAGCAGTTATTTATCCTCAGGACAGGCCCTGGCTTGCCTGCAGATGAAACACACACCTACCCCTATAGACTCACCTGGCCACCCTCTTCTGAGGTGAGAAGGTATCTTCCTTGGATTCTTACAGCTTCTTGAAGCACATACACCCAGCTATGCCATGGACAACTGAATGCCTAAATTAGTGGTTCTTAAAGTGTGACCCTAGCCCAGCAGTATCAGCATCACATAGGAGCTTGTTAGAGATGCAAATTCTCAAGCCCCACTCAGAAACTCAAGGTGGCACCCAGAAATCTGGGTTTTAACAAGTTCTTCAGGTGATTCTGATGTGCGGGCTAAAGTCTGGGAATGACTGGCTTAGATAACCAAATAGAATCACTTTGAAATCTGTTTGATATCTTTTGTTTCATTTTGCTTTGTTTTGGCAAGGGAAAGTTTGTTAGGAAATTGATGGGGTTGGGCTCTCCCAGCATCCACTCCTCTACCACAATCAATAGCAATCCCCAAAGATCTGGATCTCTTTGTGTACAGTTTCCTGCAAAATTCAATTTAATTCACACACTTTGTTTTTGCCTGTTCATTCAAGACACAATGCAACCTAGAGTCCCTTGTGAACAAACATCCCATTTGCACATGTCAAGTATCTGGTTCATTTAGACTTATCCCAATTGCTTAAGGTCTGCAACAGAAACCTCCGTGATATTCTTCACCTAAACAGCTGAGTTAATGCCCTTAGACAAAGGGGGCCTGGTGTTTGGGTGAGCTCCCAAGAGCCTGACAGACACAAAGAGAAGCTTGTTGAATGCACACATAAAAAGAGGAGATAGGAGGCAGAGGCTCTGAACTTTATGGCCCTCTGATTATTCTATCAGTTAGTTAAAGCATAAATCCATCCACCAACCTAACAAAATACTATTTTACTTCCTTTTACTCCATATTTTATCTTTTATAGCCAATAAAACATAAAAACCTTACAAAGGTTATGTTCTCATCAATTTTTTGCAGTAAATGACAATAAATTAAGTGGAGGTTACTGCAGGAGCAACATAGGCATCAGCTTGAAACTTTCTGGAAAGACAATCCTCTCCTCCCACCACTGGCATTCACAGCTGCTAGTCAAAGACTTCATTAAAATTAAAGCCCAATTTTAATGGTATTGCCATTCTATTTCTTTAAGTAGTCTGAGTCTAGCCTTTTCTCTTGTTTCTTGAAAATCTGCTATGGGCATAGTAAAACAGCAAATAAAAAGGAATGTAAAAACATGAAAACTTAAATATTTGTCAGGTATGAGAAAGAAAAGCTACATTCTGCTGAATCACTTCGAGTCCAATGTCCTGCAGTTCTCTCTGTGATAAAATCTCCCAAACCTCCACAACACTAAATAGTTCCCAGATATATAAACTCAAATTTCTTTTTTGTTTACATAAAAGTCAATCAACCAATATTTGTCAATATTTGTAAAGCTGCATTACATGAGTTAGTATTAAACATTTACAACACTACCTGAACCACAGTAAGGGCTCAACAAGGATTCGCTACTACTCTTGTTCATTTATATGTGTTATATATAACGCGCTATCATGTGCTAGGCACATACAATGACAAACAAAACAGATGTGGCTCTCCTGCTCCCATGAAGCTCACAGGCTAGTGGCAGAGACAATAAATCAATCAGATAATCACACAAATAAACATAAGTTACAAACTGTTACAATTAAGATATATCCCCATTTGGGGTGGGGTACTAAGAAAAGTCCAGAGTACTTTTATATCATTTTATGATTTTGAAACCTCTTGGATATATAATTTGGACCAAATCATGACCCTTCCCCAGATGTTTTTCAAGATCCTTCTGTATTATTATGCAAATTCCAAATGTAAAGCAACCAAAGATTTCTAAAACAAATATTCGTATTTCATTACTATACTACTCAATACTAGAAATGTTTCCCCAATTTTACAGTAAGAACTTATTTTTTTAATACTACTAACATTTCCAAATACAGAAACTGGAATATCTCAAGAAACAAGCCACATACATTCAATGAATCTTCCATGAATTTTCTCAGGACTTCATGAATTAAAATTAATCCATAATTAAATTATAAGCCAAATTAAAGCTAGGGTTTACCTTTAAGTATGCAAACTACCGTCTTGAACTTTGACTATTTCTAACATGAATTACTTTATTAAAAATATTTTTTATTCTCCTTCTTTTAAAGCTATAAGATAGGTTTTCTGGTGACTTCACTGAGAACCAAGAGCAAGAAAGAAAATACATAACTACAAAATGTGGAGACCCATTCACAAATAAAATCTGTTTCAACAGAGAGAACTGAGGAAATTCAAAAAATCCCACAGACATCTCCACTGCTCTAAGTGTGTTAGAGCAGGAGAAAATCCCATTCCTCCAGCTTCTTTATAACACAGCAGGAGCGCCTGGGGCTCTGGGTTCAGGGTCCCATGTGCGGATTCCAGCTCTACCTCTTCGTGTCTGAAGTTGGGGCAAGTAGCTCAACCTTTTTCAGTTTCAGTCTCTTGCTCTATAGAATTATGGAACCATAATCTTATGCTTCCCTCATAAGGAAGCATAGGATTAGATCAAAGAATGTTTGCAAATGCTTCTTAGCATAATGCTGAAACAAAGTAAGCACTAGTTAGCAATAGTTCAAACCTCTCAAAACTCTGCTGCCTAATGAGATAAGACCTGAAGTTATAACTAGTATAACGAAACAAACAAACTAGGACCAGGAAACCCAGTTTCCACTACCTGTGAACTTCCCCTTGGGCACAATAGCTGTCTCCTAGGATTCCCCACTGAAGCAGAGTGTGGTTCCTCCTGGACATTTCTTCTGAGCCTTTAGAGGCCTCTATAGCCTGACCGCCTTACACATTCAGCCCTAGCCCACACCATACAGAACATTTTATTACCAGAGTAGAAATTGCAGCTAAACCAACAGCTCAGGCAGAACTTTGCCCTCCATAGCTGTCTCATCAGGCACATTACCTATATGCAGTAGCAATCAATCCCAGTGTGCTAAGAACTTTAAGCCACTCATGAAGAAAAAAATCTTTAGACAGTCATCCATTCATTCATCCATTTAAAACATATGTTAACTGCATGCTGAGTCCCAAGCTCCATGCTAGGCCCAAGATACAAGGATGCTAGAGACTCAGTCTCTGTCATCAAGGTGTTCACAGTCTTGGAGGAGAAAGATGTTTAATAGAAATTTTCAATATAGGGGCGCCTGGGTGGCTCAGTCATTAAGCATCTGCCTTCGGCTCAGGTCATGATCCCAGGATCCTGGGATCGAGCCCCACATCGGGCTCTCTGCTCAGCAGGAAGCCTGTTTCTCCCTCTCCCACTCCCCCTGCTTGTGTTCCCTCTCTCACTGTGTCTCTCTCTGTCAAATAAATAAAATTTTTTTTTCAATATAATGTAGTCAGTATAGTGAAAAAGTTACACACAAGATCTTAAAACATTTTCCTTTTAGGACTGTAGCTTGGGAAGGGAAATATTCAACATTTTTAAAAGAGATTTTATTTATTTGAGAGAGAGAGAGAGAGAGAGAGAGAGAGAGAACATGTGCAAGAGTGGGGAGAGGGGCAGAAGGAGAGGGAAAGAATCTCCAGCAGACTCTGCACTGAGTACAGAGTCCAATGTTGGGCTCAATCTCACGACCCCAAGATCATGACCTGAGCCGAAACCAAGAGTCAGATGCCTGACTGAGCAATCCAGGCACCCCACAATATTCAACATTTATTTTACTTTTTTAAATATTCAACATTTAAAGAAAAAAATGTTCTTCCAAAATAATAACTATATTACCACCTTTAATTAGCTAATACACATTAATCGTAAAAAAAAACCCATAAAATGAAGATAAGCAAAAAGAAACATATAACCTATAATAATACCATCTGAAGTAACTACTGTTAACACTTAAGCTTCACGGCCTTCTGGATTTTAAATTAATATATCTATTTCTAAACAAGATATGAGGCCATTTTATACAGAGTATGGTAACTTGAGTTTTTTACTTATCAATAAATATATATAAATGTATTTCTGAAGTATTAAATGCAACTCTAACTTATCATTTTAAGTGGCTGTATAGTATTTCACTATAGGTTTCATAATTTCCTTAACTATTCTCTATTATTAGATATTAAGCTGCTTACAATTTTTTTGAGTTATCATAAACATTATGACATTCTTATTCACCTACCTTTTCAAACTAGTCCAATTATTTCTCCAGAATAACTTCCTAGAAAGTAGAATTGCTGGATCAAATGGGTATGCACATTTTTTAAAAGACTTATTTATTTATTTGAGAGAGAGAGCATGTGAGCAATGGGGAGGGGCAGAGGGAGAGAAATCCTCAAACAGATTCCTGGCTGAGTGCAGAGCCTGACGCGGGGCTCAGTTCCAGGACCCTGAGATTATGACCTGAGCAGAAATCAACAGTCGGACGCTTAACCAACTGAGCCACACAGGTATGCATTTTTAAAAGACCTTGATACCTATTACCAAATTGCCCACCAGAAAAAAGTTGTACCATTTAATACAACCATTTCCCCCCATCTTGAGCTTCCTCCTCAAAAGTGCCCTGCAGGAGTAAAATTATTCTACCACTAACTCCTTACATTGTCTTGAACAATTCATTGAGCTTCAAAGGGTCTCAATTTACCCATCTGAGAAATGAAAAGCTTGGAGTAGCTGGCCTTTAATTTCCTTCCCATCTTCATTATCAAAGGAAGTTCTCCTCTGCCCAAATATAACTAGGTGCATCCTATATTCCTTCTCACTAGGATAATTTTGAATATCTTCTTCCTTTGATGACAAAGGATTGCACTTAAAAGTGAGGCCAAGCAAAGAGGTGATATTCAAGCAGCTGGTTACATTCAATGCTGCACCCCAAGGAAAAAAAGCATCCCTGCAAAGAGGACATTCTTCTCCAACTAACCTTTCTCCTGGTAGTGCCTGGTCATAACCACATACATATATTCTCTTCCATAAGAAAACATAAGTTTTCTTATGAAAGCTTTAACAGGAACCTAAGGCTAATTTGCCCATTAAAGGAGCAAAGAATGGAATAAGGGAGGAGACTGACAGAAATACTGCATTTGTAAATACCTTGCCAAAGAGCCTCCAGAAGTCAGCTCTTGAGGAGTTCCACTGCCCTCGATAACATCTCACTTGTAATGGCTACTCCCTTCTGTTGTGTTTTTCCCTCTTGTATTTTTGCAACACTGATAGGTGGGCCGAAGCAGAACATGATCCTTGATGCCTGAGCTGACTGAAGTGGTTATCTAAAATAAGGTAGAATCTATAGACATAGTTTCTTCTTTGCCAATAATATGAACACACTGTGCTTCTAGTCCTATAGGAACATCAACTATGCATTATCTACCCTAAGACAGGAGACAGATTTTAATGCCCTCTAGTTCAATTAAGCTACCGAGTAAGACCACAAAAATGGGTGCTTAACTCAGTTCTCTATTTCTGAAAGATTGGATCAAAATGATTTTTTAATAACAGTCCCTTCTCCCCCCAAACAACATTTTTCTCCTGCTTCTTTCCATTTGGTAGCAAAAATTATTCTGCTCATTTTAATTTCCTTTAGCTTCCTTTAAATAACTCCTTAGTTTGTTTTTGTGTCTTTTTGACTCCTAAGTGAACTTTATTAAAAAGATACCAAACTCCTTTGCTTTTTTCTTACATGAATTGTATCCTGTCCTGCTTCCCAGTGTCTCCCACAAAGTTGGGAGGCTTTTGTTTCTTAAATTAGGCCTGAATTAGGTATGTTGATCGACTCTAATCAAGGATATCAGCCAACTTCCCAGAACCTAAAACACAATAAACAAAAATAAATCAGCTAGCGTCTTCCGCTTTTAATATTTATGCTGCTAGACATAGCCCTGGACCCACTTCCATTCTGCAAGCCATGAGCCCCTTGTTTTAAGTCTCTTGCTCTCCTAGTTCAAGGTGGCGCTCTGGCCAGAACACATTTCTCGGAAGAGCTGCTGCCCTAATACCTCCCCATCACTTTGCAGCTTGTCAGCAGGACCCAACCAACAAAAAGATCAATAAGAAAACAAATCCCACCTTATTAGGTCTTGTTTGATCTTAAACCCACACCATTCAAGATTTCAGCTACTTAATGCTGGCTCCAGACAAGAGGAGCAGAGTTTTCTTATGAAAATAAATTAGACAAGCACACAGAAGAGAAATGGACGTGCAACTACTAAAATGTACGTCAGCAAGCTAAGCAAAGGGCAATGGTTCCTTTCCTCTTCTGTTCTCTATTCTCCGTGACATGCAATAAGACAAGTATCTTCTTTCAAGGAGTATTTTTAAGGTACTACTTTTCAATTAGAGATGGCTTTCTTTTATATGCTGGGGTTTTGTTTTTCACAGTGAAATTAAACGTATACTAAAAATGGCAAACACAAGTCCTAGGAATCGCGCTGCTACAATCCATCAGCCACAATAACAGCAAGATGAATATACTGTCAGGAAACTGTACGCGGCATTTCATTGATCCTGCTCCCTTCCCTAAGAGAGGCTCCACCAGGGATTACATTATTATTCAAGCTTCCTGGACTCACTCCAAATGCAGATTGCAACTACAACTAAAAGGGAAACTTACAAAAAGTGATAGCAAATAGACCTTCTGAAGAACTTAAAAAAAAAATTAACCTTCTCAGACTTTAATTCCATCCTACATACCCATAAATAGGCCAGCTTTCGGGAAATAAAGACTAATCCTACAGTAATAACACAAAGCTCAATTTCTTATTCCATAGATCATTAATATCACTTTAAAAATCACGAGAAAACTCTTGGACTTCTTAAGCTTTGTAATGCATTTCTATACACCAATTCAAGAAACCTCATTAATTTAGGTGGCCTTTTTGCAGTACCTCTGAGGCACACAAATATTTGGATTTTTTTTACCTTAGGTCAGAGTTTAAGAAAAAATTAACATTTTCAGAAAGGATTTATGAATGTGGAAAAATCATTTGACAGCAGTATGGCTTAGTTATCTAATTTGCAAATAAAATAGGCTACACAAAATATAAAAAGTAAAAATTCAAAGAAAAATAGAGAAAGGATTTATATAAATGGTGAGGGATTTTTTAAGAAATGCTTATTATATCCTTAACATTTATTCCTATAACCTAGTTTCAATAACCCAATCAAATGTAAGATGGAAGAGCTTTGATTTGGGAGGGAAAAAAAACCCTTTGAACATTGATCGATGTGCGATTTGTGCAATCATTTTACCTAGACTTCACTCCTTATGCTCTACTCTCCAATCACTGGATTGACTGAGATGCTGTTTCCATTGAGCTGGGTTTACAATTATCCTTAAACAAGTGGAACTTCAAAGTCTGCTCAATAGGTATTTTCTGTTCTTCATTAGAACTTGTAAATGTATAACCTGAACATAAACAAGTCACTCTACCTAATTAAATGGAATCTCTTCATCTCTATTAAAAATTTAGAAGTGCTGCTTAAGTATAAACATGTCATCTGAAAAGGGGGGGAGGGAGAATCTTGTAATATCGGTGAATAAACATCTGAATCTCCTTTAGGCAAAGCCATGTTAGTAATAGCACACATGCCCATAAATTTTTCTAATTATTTTATTATCAGTAAAGATTGTTTAAGTGTAAAGGATATTCATTGTTGGCAATAATGCCCTCAAGTATTATCTGTCCACTAGGGAAATGCAGTCCAGGTGTTTTAATTTATTTCAAAGACTATCACATAGCCTTTCCCCTACTTTCTTCCTCTACTGTCTGTATTCTGGGAGAGGTAACATAGCACTTTCTCTGACAGTTCTATCTAGATTGGAGAATGGATTTGTTTGGTTGTTTTCTTTTGTTGTTGTTGTTTTTTTCAATCATATATCTAGACTCCAAATTCTTGGGAAGATAATCCATAAAAGACCTAGTTTGGAAATGGAAATGGAAATGTTCCTAAAGTGTTTCTGAATTTGTGTTGTTTGGTCTGTCATTAAAGACAGTAAAGGTTTTTAAACTCTTTTGCCCCCTTCTTGGAAATTGATGGAGGAATTGTAAAGCCTCTCCAGGTAAACAAAGTAGTTTAACTTACGCTCAGGGTTCACTTCCCAAGCTCTCAACACTCTTAAAAAAATCTCTTTTCATAAAGTTTGAAACAATATTTGTGACATTGAGCTTTATGCCACAAGACTAGCTAGAAATTGTAGCATGTAAATGTTTGAGGAGGCCGATGTAGATTTTTGAGCTGTGAGGTGTTTTGTTAGAGCGCTCTCTTGTGGTAAAATGCCATCAGCACGATTTCTGTTCCACACTTTTTTTTTAAAGGGCACATTTAGCAATCCACAGCAGCCTAATTTTTTTTAAAGATTCTATTTATTTCTTTGACAGAGAGATAGAAAGAGAGCATAAGTAGGCAGAGAGGCAGGCAGAGGGAGAGGGAGAAGCAGGCTCCCCGCTAAGCAGGGAGCCCGACGTGGGCTCAATCCCAGGAGCCTGGGATCATGACCTGAGCCGAAGGCAGACGCTTAACCAACTGAGCCACCCAGGCACCACCCCCTCCACAGCAGCATAATTTTGACAAAGATAAGATGCAATGTAGGGTTGAACTTTCTACTATCTTGTTGGATTCTGGACCCTCCTCTTCCCCCAGAAAATTTTAAAGTGCATTCACTTAAGCAAACAGGAATGTATGAGAGTTCTTAAATTATGAGAACTCTTAAAATATACACACACAGTTAAACAGAAATGCAAAGCAATGTTCCTTAGTAACTGGTAAACAGAGAAGTCTTCATGAAATGACACCCATCCCAAATGTCCTTCAGCTGGCCATGGAAGGGATGGTTTCTTTCCCTAGAATCAACACTACTGTCAGATACTGACAGCATGAGGTTGATATAGTAGCTGCAGGCTAGATGGATAATGTCACCCATCACTGCCTGAGATATCTTAAAATGCTGCAATGTCAAATGCATGCATCTACAAGGAGAATATATCTCCAATGCAGCAAGGGCCCAGCGGCCTCAGTACTTGAAGTGAGTGTGCCTTTTCTCTGATATCTCATCATATAAGGGTTATAGGAACAAAGTGAGGAGAACAATAATGAAGGAGTAATTATATTCAAGTATTGATGTAATTTGTTACAATGTAAAATATAAACTATTTCCATGGCTTCGGAATATCTCCTTAAAAGCTCAGTAAAAGTAAGTATCTTGGGGCGCCTGAGTGGCTCAGTCGTTAAGCATCTGTCTTCAGCTCAGGTCATGATCCCAGGGTCCTGGGATTGAGCCCTGCATCAGGCTCCCTGCTTAGCGGGAAGCCTGCTTCTCCCTCTCCCACTCCCCCTGCTTGTGTTCCCTCTCTCGCTGTGTCTCTCTCTGTCAAATAAATAAATAAAACATTAAAAAAAATAAGTATCTTTGTGATAAATCCCATCCTTAATCAGGAAACCTGGGTTTGAATGAAATGTGGCCCTCTTTGATACATCAAATTTCAGGCCTTGAAGAGACACTGGGGAATATACATTTCAAAGTTGTCATTTCACAGATTGAAAAGAAAAAAATCCCAGTGAGATGAAGGGATCTGCCCAAGGTCTCACGGTAAAAAAAAAAAACAGTAAACCTGGAATTAGGAGGGGGTCTCTCAGCAATAAGTAACATGATCTGTCTTCCCTGGCTCCATCTTGCCAAAGAGCTTCCCAGCATCCAATTCCCTATCTTGGTCTGGAGTCCACCATCTGACTCAGTGGTCCTGAATTGCTACTAAAACTTCTGTCTTATTACTGAGTGGTCTGTCCTGGTTCTTTTCCCATACTGACAAATAAATAACAACCATACTCTTTAAGACAAGACTAGTACCAACTGAAAACCACAACCAAACTCAATATAATGCTGAATACAAAACATCCTCCCTGGAAATTTCTGAAATTCCCATTCCTTGTGGGTTCATGTACTAGGAGGCTTGTCAGCCAAACTGCTTATACAAAATGGAATGAGAGTATGTAAAGGAACTGATAATATGCCATTTTTTATTATAAATGCCAATGTCAGTACCCCTCCATGACTGACTTTACAGGTTATCAGGAAGTACCTTTTAGTAATTTATGAAAATAAAAGTCCATAGAATGATTCAATAGAGGTAAAAGAACTAAGAGAGGTCTTTAATCAGTTGCCCTCAGCTGATACATCAGACAGAGATGCGTTCCTATACAGACCGGTTCTCTAGGTTTGATGGACTTCCACCAAGATCTGATGAGATGTGGTAGTAACAGAGATGCCCACAAGATGGCATTCTTCTTCATTTTTCAATTCATCACAAGCAAAATAATAAATGTACGTCTGATTTTCACACCATCTCTAAATAAACGGGATTGTGAAGTATGTAGCTAATTTCACACGCTATCATATTTAATGTTGTAACATACATCACAGTTATGAAAATCTGCTCCTCACTTCCCTGAGGATGGGGCATGTGATGATGGAGAGCGTCTGTCTGGCTCTCTCCAAGACCTGGAAAAAGGTATTGATGGTGCTCTTAAAGAATGCCAAGCTTTAGAAAAAAGGCTGTATGTGTGCGTGCGTGCGTGTGTGTGTGCACTCACACACATGCAGGTGTATGTATGTACTGCATAATTCTGTATTTTTCCTAAGAGATGTTTGCTTCAAAAGTATGTTAATTAAATCCTATCCATCTTAAGAGTTTTCTATCTTCAAGGATAAAATAGAGGCTCTCCAACCACTGCCTCTTCCTCTACAAACTCCCCTCCCAAAGGGACTTTACTGTCTCTGACACACGCAGACAGCAATTCCTCTCTTGTGCATTGAAATAACAGTCTTTGTAGTTATCTTCAGTAGGCAGCAGGCAGCATTTGATTTGACAGGAAGATGGGTGAAAAGAAAACGGCATATGGAGGTTACAGGAAGACTTCAGTGACTAGGCCAGAGTTTTCAAAGCCTGCCTCCACAGCACTCTAGTTCCCCAAACTGGACAGAAATGTTTTTCTAATAAAATATATGTTGGCTTTCCAACAAATGGTCCTAGGACAACTGAATGTCCATATACAAAAAAGATGAACCTGGACACAGACATTACACCTTACATAAAAACTGACTCAGAATGGATCATAGGCCTAAATGTGAAATGGAAAAAATATAAAAACTTCTTGAAGAAAACATAAGAGAAAATCTACATGACCTTGGGTTTGGTAATGAGTTTTTAAATACAACATCAATAGCACAGTCTACGAAAGAAAAAATTGGTAAGTTGGACTTCATTAAAATTAAAACTTCTGCTCTGTGAAAGACACTGTTAAGAAAATGAAAAGACAAGCCTGGAAGACTGGAAAGAAAATGAGAAGATGGACTGAAAGAAAATATTTGCAGTATATATATAAACACTGTAATATATCCAAAATATGAAAGAACCCTAAAAGCCAACAATTAAAAAAAAAAGGCAGAATAAAAAGCAGGCAAAGATCTGGACACCTCACCAAAGAAGATATACAGACGTCAAACACAGAAAATGTGCTCAATATCATTTGTCATTAGGGAACCGCAAATAAAAACAAGATACTACTACACAACTATTACAATGACTATATCCAAAAAAACTGACAACACCAAATGCTGGCAAAGATACAGAGCAACAGAAACACTCACTCACTGCTGATGGGAATACAAAATGGTGCACCATCTTAAAAGACAGTTTGGCTGTTTCCTACAAAATTAAAGTCTCACCATATGACTCAGCAATTGTACTCCTAGGTATTTATCTAAATGAGCTGAAACTTATATTCCCACAAATATCTGCATGGATTGGAAGCAACCAACACGTCCTTTTTAACAGGTAAATGGATAAACCGTGGTTCATCCAGACAATGGAATACTACCCAGTGATAAAAAGAAATAGCCATCAAGACATGAAAAGACATGGGTAATTCTTAAATGCATACTGCTAAAGGAAAGAAGTCAGCCTAAAAAAGCTACCTACTTGTATGATTCCAATTATATGAAATTCTGGAAAGGCAAAACTATAAAACTAGTAAACAGATCAGTGGTTGTCAGGAGCTAGGAAGGTGAAGTTGAGTAGATGAAGTGCAGTGAATTCTGGGGGTGTTGAAACTCTTCTCTGTGTTACTGTAAACAAGATGAAAATTAGAAAAAAATTACTTAGGAGGACAGAGGATCCCAGAATGGAATACAAAATGTGACAAACCAACTATATTAACTATATTACAAATGTGTGAACCTCATTGAAGGGGGTGGGGGTAAATGGTACTGACTCAAGCAACTTTGGAAATAAGTAGAATCTATAACACCAAAGTGAAAAGGAACTGCACACAGCACTGTACTCCAGTTGGTAATGCTGTTTTCCTTGGAGATTTGAATCAAAAATTCTCATATTGCTATAACTATACTAGAATTGAACAATTAAGTAAATGAATGGTAAATGGCAGGAACCAGATTTCTCACTGTTAGAGTGAGCATTTACAGATGAACAAGGGAAGGAAGTTAGAATGATCCATGTAATAATAGAGCTGGAGATACTAATATGAACTCATGTTTAGTTTAACATACATACAGATGGTTACATATAGAAAAATGTATAGATGTGTACATACACAAGTTAGTATACACACATATATTTCCTTGCTCTTCCAGCTGAGAGGACCTAGAAGCAATGACATTCCAACAGCAATGAGCACACTTATGCGCATATCTTGGTTTCTAATACTAATTCTCCAGGGAAGGAAACCAGGGCTGCTTGGAGAAATGGCAGATTCAAGGACTGGAGCAGGAAATACACCAGATGATCCTGAAGCATCTTGTAGTGCCAGAGAGTAAGAAAGTGCTCCAAAAAAATTCTGATGTATTGCAGGGACACAGGAGCCAGCTGAAAGACCTCCCAGTAGCCACAGCTAAAACAATTTGAGCAATAAAATAAAGCTGTATTGGATTATAACCCAAAGTATGAAATAAATATCCATGAATCCATACTGACATAAATTAATGACTATATAAGAATAAATAAATAAGGAAACGAGACAAATTCACTGTGACAAATTCCAAATTACTTGTGTAGATACTCTATCCTCAAAGAGGTGGCACATAACTCCCAGCTCTTTAAGAGACAGCATGGAAACAGAAGAAAAGAATAACTTTACAGGGAGAAACCTGACAAACCCTACCTTAGCAAGATGATCAACATTAACATCAACCGTGATAAGTCATGTTGACAGGATGACCCTTGATATAAGATGATGAAAATAGCATTTTAGGGTGCCTGGGTGGCTCAGTCAGTTAAGCATCTGCCTTCAGCTCAGGTCATGATCCCAGGGTCCTGGGGTCGAGCCCCGCATCTGGCTCCCTGCTCAGCGGGAAGCCTGCTTCTCCCTCTGCCACTCCCCCTGCTTATGTTCCTGCTCTCGCTCTCTCTCTGTCAAATAAATAAATAAAACCTTTAAAAAAAAAAAAAAAGAAAGAAAAAAATAGCATTTTACCTCTGCAGTCTTCCTCCAAAAATATATTACCCAACCTAATCATGAGAAAAACATCAGACAAGTTCCAACTGAGTGACATTCTACAAAATTTCTGACAAGTAATCCTCAAAACTGTCAAGGTAACCAAAAACAAAAAAGTCTGAGAAACTGCCACAGGACTACTAAATGTCGTGTGATATCCTAGTTGGGAACCTGGAACAGAAGAAAGATGTAAGAGGAAATCTGAATAAGCTATGGACTTTAGTTAATAATAATATATCAATGTTGGTTTATTTATTATGACAAACACATCATTCTAATGTAAGTTGTTAATAAAAAGAGAAACTGGGTATAGAGAATACAGGTACTCTGTATTATTTCACAATAATTTTGTAAATCTAAAACTATCCTAAAATCAAAAGTTTAAGTTTAAAAAAGGTTGAGTCTTTTCCCAATTCACACACACACACACACACACACACACACACAATTAATGGATGGACTTTTCTTCCATTTTTATTAAAATTCTACTGCAGAGGCAGCAGAGTGCACTGATTACCAACAAAGGTATTAGAATAAGATATTTGGGCTCTGTCTCTCACTAGCTGTACAACTTTGAGAAAGTTGCTTAACCTCTCTGAACCTCAGCTCTCTAAGTCAAATGGACTCATGATAGCCTACTTCTTAGGCATACCATAAAATTAAATGTCATAAGCTGTATCAAACACAACACAGTGCCTGGCACAGAATAAGTTCAAGAAAATACTGCTCTTATTAGCTAGCTACTGTGGATTAATTGACAAAACAAAGGTCCTGGTAGTAAACTGATTTACGTTAAAAAAAAAAAAAAAAAACCTCAGAATGTACAAAATCTCTACATCAAGTCCCTTATTGTGGATTAGAGAATAAATTCTTAATCTTAACCTATCAAATACCAACATAAATTCCAGAAAAAACATTCAAACAGCTACTTACTCCATGTTCAAGCAATATATTCTAACTAATAGAAAGCCTTTCTGGTGAGAGAGATTTGGGGGTTTCTTCTCTAATTTCCTCAATTTGGCTCATGGGCTCATACAAATGGTTTTTAGTCCCCAGCTCTGTGCAGACACCCTGAAAAAGATGTCCACTCTCCCTTCTCTTCACCTTGCCCTATTGCCTTCTTTTGCTCTTCCTTGTCTTTTACTCCTTCACTCCCTTCTCTCTCCCCAAAACCCCTCCATAGCTCTCCTTCGATATACATGGAGCAAGTATCCTCTTGTCTATGTACAAGTCCAGAGAATGGAGAAAATGGAGAGGACTAAAAGGCAATCAAACCCTATATTCGGAAAAGGTTAACTGCCACTAGCAAACCTTCTTATATGTTACTGAGCGAACAGGGAAGTCCTCCACAGGCCTCCTTCTACAACCTAGCCTCAGTAAGAGCCAGCTCCAGGAAAGGAGGTGAGGACAGGTACAAGAAGGACCATCACTGTAGATATCATTTCCTATAAATAATTTATGTATACATTTTTGAGGCACGGAACCTGTACACATACGATTATAGAAGTTTCAATCAAGAAAACTGCTCCTGGATTATATATAACACATGTGATGTCCCCAGTAGTGACTCAAAGGGACTTGGTCACAAGAACAAGCCTAAGAGGTACCTCTGAAAATTAAGATTCACCATGCTGGTTTAACATGTCCATGCAGAATAGAAAACACGCTCTGATGGCTTCCTGGCCTTTTCCATGTTTTCTGATCTTGTGGTACCAAACTCCCCAGAATCTGGGCAGCTTGATATTTCCTACAGCTTTTACTACCATTATTTAATTGCAGTCATTGTCACATGTTTCCAGAAAGTAAGCCCTTAACTCCTCTCCCTAAAGGAACTGGTTTGATCTTTGACAAAGGAGGCAAGAATATGCAATGGGAAAAAGAGAGTCTCTTCAACAAATGGTGTTGGGAAAACAGGATGGCAACATGCAAAAGAATGAAACTGGACCACTTTCTTACACCATACACAAAAATAAACTTAAAATGGATTAAAGACCTAAATGTGAGACCTGAAAGCATAAAAATCCTAGGAGAGAGCACAGGCAGTACTTTCTCTGATAATAGCCTTAGCAACATTTTTCTAGATGTCTCCTGAGGAAAGGGAAACAAAAGCAAATATACACTACTGGGACTACATCAAAATTAAAAGCTCCTGCACAGCAAAAGAATAATCCACAAAACAAAAATACTATTAAATGAGAGAAGGTATTTGCAAATTACATATCTGATAAAGGGTTATTACCCAAAATATATAAAAAACTGCTACAATTCAACAAACACACACACACTCCAATCAAAAATGGGCAGAAGACATGAACATTTTTCCAAAGAAGACATTCAGATGGCCAACAGACACATGAAAAAATGCTCACCATCACTCATTATCAGGGAAATACAAAATCAAACCAAAATGAGATATCATCTCACACGTGTCAGAATGGCTAAAATGAAAAACACAAGAAACAAGTGTTGGCAAGGATGTGGAGAGAGAGGAACCAAACTGCACTGTTCATAGGAATGCAAATTGTTACAGCCACTACGGAAGACAGCATGGAGGTTCCTCAAAAATTTAAAAATAGCATTACTATATGATCCAGTAATTCCACTACTGGGTATTTACCCAAAGAATACAAAACACTAATTCAAAAAGATAAATGTATCCCTATGTTTACTGCAGCATTATTTACAATAGCCAAGATATGGAAGCAACCTAACCATCCCTCCACACATGAATGGATAAAGAAGACGTGGTATATAAATACAATGGAATATTATTCAGCCATAAAAAAAATGCAATCTTGCCATTTGGAACAACACAGATGGATCCAGAGGGTATAATGGTATGTGAAATAAGTTAGTCAGAGGAAAGACAACTACCATATGATTTCACTCGTATTTTACTCAATTTAAGAAACAAAATAAATGGACAAAGAAAAAAGAGACAAGCCAAAAAACAGACTTAACTCTCGAGAACAAACTGGTAGTTGCCAGAGTGGAGGTGGATGTGAAATGGATAATATAGGTGAAGGAGATTAAGAGTACACTTATCTTGATGAGCAATGAGTAATGTATGGGATTGCTGAATCACTATATTGTACACCTGATACTAACGTAACACTGTACACTAACTCTACTGGAATTAAAATTAAAGAAAGAAAAACCAATCTGTGTTAGGTCATCAAGTTAAATGATTTTCACAACAGGAGCGACTGGCCATCACAAAACATTTCCTACTCAACATCAGCTAACATATATTCACCAACTTGATAGGGTCCAAAGTTGATGGAAGCATGAAGGAAAGAAAAAAGTGGGGGAGGGATCCTGTCTCACTGCCAAGAATGTGAATGATGTTAGCTACAAAATAAATTCATCTATACTAAGATCCAAACACTGTACACTTCCTAGATGGGCTTGTATAGTCAGGTCTTGTGATGTGTTTTCAGACAGGAAGGAATGAAGTAGGAGGCACGTTCCAAGCTAACTATATGACAAGAGAAAAAGCCAAGAGAACCATGGAGGCGAAATTCCCAAATGGAAACAGGCCACAGAAGGGGAACAAGCCACTTGGGACCCCTGAAACTACAGTCCACTGCCCTGTGCAAATACCATACAGTGGAAAGCCTCTCCTGGGTCTCTGAGAGACAACTCTCTAATAATATTGTATGGTATTATTTATATACCGTCTACCTGATTATATTTGAAATTGATTTATTTGATTAAATACTTCCACTATACCAAGGACTATGCTAGGGACATCACCTGAATTATGTCATTTAATCATCACAACCCTATGAGGTAAATAGTATTATTCCCGGGGGGGGGGGGGCAGACCCATCGAGCAGTGGGGAGACTCCCGGGAAAGAATTCAGCTTACGTGAACTCCCAGGCTCACAATGGGGTTCAAGGGAAACAGAACCGTGCTGCGGATGAGCCAATCATCCTAAGTGCCCCATGGCCTCCTCACCAGGGACTTGCTGCCTCCAGACACTGCGCAACCACTGGGCACCCTCACACCTGGATTCTTAAAGGTGGGGGGGGAGGGGTGCTGGTGATATACTTAACTCATCTCTGAGGAGGAGTCCTCGAAACCTGTGGTATCTAAGCCAGAGTTCCATTATAAAATACACCAGAAGTATATTAACGACCCATCTTAACTGGCCCTTCCAGTTAAATGTCTTACTTCGACTTAGTTTGCAGTTATGCTGCACGTTTTGTTACGCTCATACCTCATTCAAGACTCCCGGCCCGGCTTCCGACGCGCGGCAACGCAAGGGGCGGGAAGGACCCCGTGGGTGGCTGCGGCCCCGCAGCTCGCCCTCCTGGGCCTCCCAGCCGGCACCCCGGCCGAGGGCACCCGCGCGCCTCGCAGCGCTCGACAGCGGCCCAGCTGGCTTCAACCGACCGGAACGTGTGCCTCTCGCTGCCAGCCAACCTCCTCTCGGAACGATGGCGGCCGGCGGCGCGGAGTCTGCGCACTCCGTGCTGCCCAACAGGGCGTCTGGAGGACGGCGGCTGCGTGGCGGCTGCGTGGCGGCTTGACGCTGCGTGAGGACGGCCCTGCGGGCACCCTACTCGGCACTCCGTCGGCCGCTGGCTCGCAGGCGTACTTCCCCAAAGCGACGCGTGAGACTTCCTACTCGGAATGTCTTGATTGTTGCGTGGGTGTAAAACCCACTTCACGAGAGAACGCTCAGCAGTCAGTGTGCAAAGCCTGTGCTGGACATCAGCTGTGGCCGAAAAGCTTACTGTCCTCTACCTTGGAAGTGCCCACGGTGTATCCAAGTGCCAGTTGCTCGCCCACCTGCACGTCACGGCCCTGCTGAACGTCTCGCGGTGAACATCCAAGGCCTGCATGACCCACGTGCACAATAAATGGATCCCGGTAGAAGACAGCCACGTGGCTGACTTAGCTCCCACTTTTAGGAAGCACTGGACTTCACTGACCATGTCGGTGAAACGGGAAGCAGGATCCTGGTCCCCTGTGAGGCTGGGATCTCCCGTTCAACTACCATCTGTGTGGCTTACCTCGTGAAGATCTAGCCCAACTTTGGCTTCATGGGCCAGCAGCTCCTGCAGTTTGAATCTGAGATCCATGCCCACCCCACAGGATCCCTCCAGCCAAGAGGAGGCAGCCTGCTCTTCATTTACAGCCCACTGGCAGACGCTGACAGCCCTAATGTGCAGGGTTCCTACTGCACACTCCCTACTTAAGTGCTGGTGACAGTGCCCACCAACCAGATGGTCTCAGAGCTCCTAGGAGCCGCATGGCCATAGCCATATCCTACTAAAATTGGGATGGGGGAAACAGCCCAACATAACAGTGATTTTGTTTTTTAAATTCATGGACATTTCGTATCTGTGCAGTACTGAAGAGCTCACACTCTCTTACGCTGCTCCAGTGGGATAGTGAGTGGTTACCAGGCTTGCAAAGGACTTCAGACAGCTCAGGAATAGGTTCTTGGGGTACAAGGGGAGCACAGCCTGTGCTGACTACTGCACTTTCAGACCCCCTGTCCTCTCAGGACTGCCCAGTCCTCATACCTCAAATTTTTTTGAGGTTTTTTATTTCAAGTGTAAGGCAATAAAACCTGCAGCAATGTGGGAGAAAGGGCTTGCTAGACCAGGAGAACAGGCAGTTTCAAAGCCAATTCATTTCTGAGGAAACACAATTTCCACCTTTTTTTTTTTTTTTTTAACTTTGGTAGTCTTGGTACCCATCTCTGTTGCTTCAGGGCATAAGCTGATCACCATCGAGTCAGCAAAGTAACCCTCTAGGGTTTGTAGGGACATGAGATATATGCTGATTTGAACTCTCAGATGTTTTTCAGACTCCCTCTTGGGTCCAGTGGAAGCAGTTGGTTCAAGTAGCAAAATGCTGACATTTCTGGGTTTCCTTTTCACTGTGTGTTCTTCCCTGAGTTTGGATTTTGATTATTATCCGTACTTTCTCATTGCACCTCTCCTCAAAGCAACTCCTGTGTCAGTTGAAAAGGGTTCTGCAGACCATAGACCAAAAATGACCCCATCAAGGTGGTGACAGAGGGTGCCAGGAGAAAAAGAGTACCTATTGTCTGGGTGAGTGGCGTTGAAACAGTCACTCCCCTAGCATGCTTTTCCTATATATGCTTGTCTCATCTCTCATGACACTTGTTTTCTTCCCTCCCCTGGGGATTGTCTTCAAGCTGTTGACTTCTGGGATTTACAGATTTTACAATGTGGTACTACTTTTTTTTTTGTCTATAGGTTAGTTCTCCAGGGGGGGAAAAAGCAATAATTTCCTAAAATCCATACTAATATGAAGAAAATCAGTATATTACTGGTTGTTGTTGTTTCTAGTGCAAAATAAAAACAGTAAAAGGAAAAAAAAACCCTCACATCCCACATCCCCATTCTTTAAGAGCCACATTCTCTTTCAAAGAAATGATAAATGGCTATAAAGTACGCTAAGAGATTAATTAGAACCACCCCTCCCAATTAATATGTTTGCATGGAGGCAATGTCTTAATGCAAAGACTAATGTTAAGGGAGGAGTTCCTGGTAGAGCAGTAGGTGGAGGATGAGAGAAGAGAGGAAAAAGTAATTCTTTCATCTCTGAACTTGTGTAACATGTTTTTGTGCCAAATAAACAAATTGTGTTACCATCTCTGAATTTATCATTGCTTGGCTGGTTATTTATAGTAAGGCAAAGCAAGCAAGGGACCATGGAATGTGTTCTAAGTAGAGGCAAATAGTTAACTGTAACAATGGAAGCAGACAGTAGTGCTCAGATAAAGGGAATATTCCAATCTGGGCAGAGCTCATCCTTCAAAGATGGCTGCCCCTGTTACATGGACATTCATTAAGGAACTGAGCAAAGTCGGACTGGGATTGGAAGGAATGTTTCCAGGATGTAGGGAGAAGGATCACGTAAACCCAGGGCTTAGGGTAGCTGGGAGATGAGGTCAGTTGACCGGGGCAGAAGACGAGTTATAACGATCTCAGCTCCTACCAGGCCAGGGTTATCAGAGCCAGGTACAGTGCTGGGGACAGAGCCTGAGCCCCAGGAATAGCTTACTCCTTCCCAGAGCAGTACAGAGGCCACCAGGTTCCCAGGACCTGCAGGAGACACATCCGGGTAAATATACCATGCTCAGGCCAGCATAGGTCTGAAACCAGGGATTAGCCAGGTCTGAATTTCCATGTGAGGTTTGGAGGCTGGGAACAAGACGGACACACCTTATCTGACTCTGTATTTATTAATATTAGAGGCCGGATAGTAACTACATAGAGACTTCGTATTAAAAGAACTGGCAGTTATCTCACCGATAAGCTGAAAAGTTTTTTTTTTTAAAGATTTTATTTATTTATTTATTTGAGAGAGAGAAAGAATGAGAGGGGGTGAGGGTCAGAGGGAGAAGCAGACTCCCCACTGAGCAGGGAGCCCGATGTGGGACTCGATCCCGGGACTCCAGGATCATGAACTGAGCTGAAGGCAGTCGCCTAACCAACTGAGCCACCCAGGCGCCCAGCTGAAAAGTTTTGATTCTACATCTTCCTTTTTTTAAATCTATGCTCTGAAATCACTTTCTGTTATTTTTTTTTTTCTAGCAACCTGGAATATGATATCCAGAGCACATCCTTCATTTTTCTTCTCTTGTTTTATGACTCTAATAGGATCCTGTTTTCCTTACTGATTTACAAAATTAAACTAATTTCGCCTCTTCAAAGCATAAAGTTAGAATTAAATTATAGAGCTCCGAGGGGTCAGGAATACCTCCTATGATTTATCTGGGATATATTATGTAGATCATAAAATGCCAGGAAGGAAAGAAGGAAGGGAGGGAGGGAGAAAGAGGGAGAGAGAGAAAAAGAAGTCAGAAATTAAACATGAAAAAGATTCCCTTCCAGCAATTCACCATGGGGCCTGAGCTCTTCTGGTAATTGAGGAAAGACGTGGATAAAATCAGGTGAAGACTGGAAAAAAGATTTCAACATTGGGCAGGGCCTCATTCACTATGCACCGCACGCAGTCACCGAGACATTCCCAGAGATAACCAATACTGTTGTGGGCAGTTTTTGACCCCCCCTCAGAGCTTCAGACACTCTCATGCACTGTGTGGGAGCCAGACACCATCCCTATCACCCGAACACTGTCCCGCTCAGTCTCTGGAGAGCCAGCTGGCCCAGGGATAGGATACTTGCTTCTTCCCTTCACCCAGAACTATCACCCAGAACAATCCAGGCCTACATCTGCTTGAACTAGACTTTGAAAAATCAAAAGCCACTTAACTCTTTCAGTAAGGAAAGCCTGATTTTCACTGCTTAAAGCCCAGCCCTCCCTCTTGAGGAGGAGGAAAAATTGCCTCTCTTTCTTGATGTGCTTACTGCCAAGGAAGGAAGAGCTAATTCTCAAATAGGTCATCCTGCCAAAATGTTAACAATAATTGGTTGTGGTTGAAGTTGATTTTCTTCTTTATGCTTTTCTTTATTTTCCAGCTTTCTACAATTATTATACATCAAAAAAACAAAAAACAAAACAAAACAAAAATAACAAGAAAACACTACCACCACCACGACCCCCCCCCTAATAAATCCTGCTTTGAGGATTGCCTCTCCCAGAAATCTTCCAGATGTTTCACCCTGGGGAGGATCAGCTACTATGGGCCGCCAAGCACATCACCTTGCCTTCCTCAATCTCAGCCCTTTCATTCTACATGGCCAGTGTTGCCTTGTTCTTTAATCTCCAGTGTTTAGTTCAGTCACCAGAACATGGTAGGTATATCTGTTCACTGAATTAATAAGTCAATGAATGAGTCAGTGAAAGAAGTACCATATTACCTGCTCAACGCTAGACTTTAAAAGTCTTTCTAGTCAAGGGCCATCTGGGTGGCTCCGTTGGTTAAGCATCCAACTCTTCATTTCAGCTCAGTGCATGATCTCGGGGTCATGCGATTGAGCCCTGGGTCGGGCTCCACACTCAGCGTGGAGTCTACTTGAGATTCTCTCCCTCTCCCTCTCCCGTTGCCCCTCCCCTGTTTGCTCATGCTTGCACGTGCTCTCTCTCTCTCTAAAATAATGATAATAACAATAATAATAAATCTTCTTTAAAACCTGTCTTGTCATATATGAGTTCATATCTACTAGAACCAAGGTGATCGGGGTGCCTGGGTGGCTCAGTCGGTTAATTGTCTGCCTTCAGCTCAGATCATGATCGCAGGATCCTGGGATCTAGTCCTGCACTGGGCTCCCTACTCAGCAGGGACTCTCCTTCTCCCTCTCCTGCTCCTCCTGCTTGAGCTCGCTCTCTCTCTCTGTCAAATAAATAAATAAAACCTTAAAAAAAAAAAAAAGAACCAAGGTGATCCATTAAGACCAAGTTGGTTCTCCCAAACTCAAGAATCCATGGTAAAATTTGAAATCTGGCAAACTCTCTGACATAAAAACCTAAAACTTATTAGAAACATTTCTCAATTCCTGATCCAAACTCCTTCCTAATTCTTAATTAATATTTAGAAATGTGCTTGCAAGTATAATAGCCTTGGGCTATAATGGATTATAGCTAGGAAAGTTCCATTTGTCATCACCTGTTGTTTAAAAATAACAGCCACCCCCACAGCCAGGTTCCGTTGACATACTATGCCTTTTCTGGTTTATTTCTTCTTTTTTTTTAATTTTTAAAAAATATATTTTATTTATTTATTTGACAGAGAGAGACACAGAGAGAGAGGGAACACAAGCAGGGGGAGTGGGAGAAGGAGAAGCAGGCTTCCCGCTGAGCAGGGAGCCGATGCGGGGCTCAATCCCAGGACCGTGGGATCATGACCTGAGCCGAAGGCAGGTGCTTAATGACTGAGCCACCCAGGCGGCCCTTCCTTTTTTTTTTTTTTTTTTTAACATCTATTTACTTGAGAGAGAGAGTGAGCGAGAGAAAGCACAGCGGGTTGGTGGGTGAGAGGAGCAGAGGGAGAGGGAGAAGAAGACTCCCTGCTGAGCAGGGAGCCCAATGTGGGGCTCCATTCGGGGCTCTCTCCCAGGACTCCAGGATCATGACCTGAGCCAAAGGCAGATATTTAACTGACTAAGCCACCAAGGCACCCCTGGTTTATTTCTTCTTAATGGAAAGCAGGTTGTTCAACTGCAGCAAGGAGGAGAAGGGGGAGGGCTGGTGATCATTCTAAATAGCTCATTTCTTCACTGTGATTTTAGGAGTCTAAGAAAGCCCTCTTGTACACAACTGCCTCTCATTCCTGTAGTAGGCAAACAAAACTTTCATTCCAAGATAAGGCTGACCCTATAAACTCACATCCAGGAAAGGGACATGGGTTAGCAGCCATACCAAAGCTTAAACAGCATCCCACTGACCCTGAAGGAGGGAGAGGCCCTGCAGAGACTAGGAAGAAAGTTTGGAGAACTTGAGTCCATCTTGACCGTCCCATTTTTGCCCAGAGCTTGCCAAGCTCGTAGACCGGGTACAGGCTATTTGAGGTTGGAATTGTTGGCTTTGGATTTCACCTAAATAAAGTGGCTTCCGGTTTACTCTCCCCTTGTGCTCTACTGTGGAGAACAAGACTGAGCAGCCTGATTAGGGACGCATAGCTGGGAACAGCACAAATGCAAAAGAAGACTTGCAAAGGGGGAAAGTGTGCTTTTCTGTTTTAGGAAACCTGCTGACGTAGGGAATGCTTCTGTTTTTCTGCAGAAATGCTGCCTTCAGTGGACAAAATTCAGCCACAATCAAGCTAATTGAATGCACAAATGTAATATTTTTCCAGGGCACCTCCAATTTAATGCTTGATGAAATCGTGTCTTTCGCATATATTTACAAAAGCTTTTCTTCATCCAGAAATGTCTGTTAAAATTGCTTATAGATGCTGAGATAGCAAATCACTCTCCTAATGTAATGAGATAAGTCATCTCTATAAACTTTGCTTGCTCAAATGTACTCGCATAAAAGAAATCAGGCTACAGGCTTTTTTCAATAAATAGAATGAACAACTAGAACTTGATGGCTATAACATGTTCTGCCTCATTGCTAAGGGATGTTTAAAATTGCTCCCTCACTCTCGAAGCCGAGTTTTCATTTTGGTAGTTGATGGAAAAAGGAGGTCAAATAAACTGATGTGGATAAGAAGCCAGAGCCGTTTGTCAAAACGTGGGGAGAGGCCGGAGATTGGAGTCATTTAAAGACTAAAAATTGATTTAAAAGCGTTCTGTCCTCAAATCATTTTTCTTGCCTAATGTAGCCACTTTGTGAGCCAGGTTTTCCCTGCTTTAGCTATCTTTACTAATAATTTACACTAGAGGAACTTCACATGCTGGGAAGATTTATATGCATAGCTGTTTGTGTATAGCCAAGTAAAACAGACCCAAAGATCAAGAGTCTATGGAAAACTCGAGGCCTTCAGAGGTTTAGCCAACTGTTTCCAAGTAAAATGTGTCTTTAATCTGGCAGCAAACTTTGTGACAAAAGATCTAATAGGCCATCTTATACATGCCTAGGGTTACCATATAGGGCTGTCATACACATATGGCCACTCAGGCTGTACACTGCACAATTGAAAGGGAGATACCTTCACATAGGCTACAATGTGTAGGGTACCATCTGGAGTTCTACCGTATGTCAGCCCTGCCCAGTCCCACCACACAGGTCGGGGGGAATAAAATTGTTCAGTCATAGTTCAGTAAGTTTCCATGGCTACACTCCATGCATTGTCTTTAATTGCTGAAAGAATAAAATCAAAGTTCTTATTATCAGCTGACAAAATGTTAAAGCCTGCCTGGTGCCCTTTCCCTTCTCTTTACAAAGTAAAATTGTTTGGAAGACTATTCAAATCTCCAGATGGTGAGAGCGGACACCCGGGACTCCAAGATGGCATCAGTCGTACCACTGAAGGAGAAGCAGCTCATGGATGTGAAACTAGGAGAGCTGCCCAGCTGGATACTGATGCGGGATTTCACCCCTAAGGGCATTGCTGGAGCATTTCGAAGAGGTTACTACCGGTATTACAACAAGTATATCAATGTGAAGAAAGGGGGTGTTGCTGGGATTTCTATGGTGCTGGCAGCTTATGTGCTTTTCAACTACTGTCGTTGTTACAAGGAACTCAAACACGAGCGGCTCCGCAAGTACCGCTGAAGAGGGCCCAGTGTGGAGGCACTTTCGGCATTCCTGACCATGACCTTTGCCTGGCACCCTTGAATCCTTTCATATTCTGATTCAGAATTAACATCCAATAAAAGATGACTGGTACTTGGTAAAAAAAAAAAAAAAAAAATCTCCAGATGGTTATTTATTTCAAAGAAATGGTTTGGACAGCTTCACTGAGGGCAGACTGGAACCCAGAAGAATAGACCAAAGTCTAAGCGCCGTCTCTTGTCAGTTTTGGATAACGTGAGATCCAAATCACTGCTCCCTACAGGGGAGAGACAGCAGGCAGCATTTGGAACAGTTCTCCCAGAGACTTTCTGGGGCCAGTCTGCCTTTTGGATTTTCCCTCATGCCTGCTGGAGGGTCCAACCAGCCAGACCAGTGGCCAGGGCGCCCTAGGCACAGTGGGAGCAGAAGCCTCCCCACACTCTGGCTGTACAGCCTTGCCTTCTTCTACCACCTTCCCCTTTGCAGCCCGAAACACACTTTATGATGGGAAGCATCAAAGCCCAAACACTTCCTGATATGAAACATTGCTCCAGACAGCCCCTGCCCAGCCCTATCAATTTTGAGTTCAATACCATAATTTGGGGTTTTAACCCCGTAAAGATCCTGCTTCTTACGCAGTTCCTTGAACTCTGCCCCAAGCTCATTTCTTGGGATTTGAGCGTCAGTTCGAATATGCATAGGAGGATACATTTGAGAAAATACTATTTTCACCTAACATACTTTTTAAACAATAGCTTAGTGGACTTACAGGCCCTTCACGGGCCACTCAGGAGCCATGCTCCATCTCAGTTTCTATCCAAAGTTTGCCAAAGATCAAAATGGAAAATCATTCAGCCCACAGATACACTTTGGTCAACATAGTGTCACTTTAATTGAATTTGAAGGCTTCAAGTGGGGCAGGTGGTCTTCATTTCTCCAGCCCCACACCCCCGGCCCCCCATTCTGTTCAACTAGCCATTTTACACATTTATTCCCATTATCGGCTTACTCCCTGCAGACAGTACTGAGTGTGCCCTACATCAGCCAGGTTCAGGAATGAGCAGTTAACACAGCATCCTCTGACCAGGAGGAAATACAGTGGAAGGGTTTGGGGAGAGTCATCGACTCCGCCTCTGGCCCTACACCCTGCTTAGCGGAAGGACGTGTGTAATCCAGCCGTCCCGTATCCTGGACTAGCAGCCTATGGACAGCATCTTTACATTACGAACAGTGATACAGTAATACACATCATGTCTTTTGCAGTCTATCCACAAAAGGATGGACCAGAAACCAGGTAGTCCTGGAAACAGCCCCTGGCTGGCTAGGAGGGGTGGGAGACGTAATTCTTTCTGTATAGAGTCTTGGTGCCTATAGCGCCAGTAATGTGAATCACCTATTATTCCATTATCAGAACCATAAAAATCTGGTGGAGAGCTTCCTCCCTGCCGTAAAAACTTCACCTTAGATTTTCAGACACAGCAAAAATGCTTCCTTCTCCTCTGGGTCATCTGCCTCAATCCTCCCAAAAACAATCACTTTCTTCTCTGTGCCCCCAGTCCACTTTTGTTACACCTCCCTACAAGAATACTGTAGCCTGACTCACTGACAGGTGTGTCCTTGAGGTTGGGGCAGAACGTTATTTATTTCTCTAAGTCTAATGGCTTATAGATGTATCTGCAGTATTTGCTAGCGCCTACGAGGCCACCCCACTCCTCTTCCCAACTGGAGGCCACCACTGACGCTGGTTTTCACCTAATTTACCTGTAAAAAGATGAGCAGATGGGAGTTTCCCCCAGAGGTACTATCATCCCCTGGGCATGAAGAGCTGTGCAAGAGAACTTTCTAGTATAATGGACATGTTCTGTGCCTTTGCTGTCCAATACACTGTCTGCTAACCACATGAGGCTATCGAGCCTTTGAAAGGTGGAGAGTGTGACTGAGGAACTGAATTTTTAATTTCATTCATTTATATTAATTTAAATGTAAATAGCCACATCTGGATAGTGGCTATCATATCAGTCAGCTGAGTCCCAGAGCTTTACTCCTCCAGCGGATAGCTTTACCAGCTGAACAATACAGCCCTTATGCATGCATGTTTGATTTTTATTTTTTATTTTATTTTTTTGATGCATTTGATTTTTAAACAATTAAGTCAAAAGCAAGGTCGACAAAGCACTTGTGTATAAAGTAAAAATTCAGTTTATTCATCTGTTTATGACACAGTACACAAGAGGCAAAGTGTTTCACATCATAGATTTCACTTCCAACTCCTTGGAATGTTCATTTCTTTGGCTAAAAGGAGAGACTAGACGTGAGAGGCAGGCAATGCTTAGGCAACTGACATAAGGATGGGGAGGGGGTGATGCTAACACCATCCTCGCGGGGACAGGCACAAGGGGTCTGTTAGTCACAAGCTATTGTCGGGAACTGTTAGCTGGAAACAAAGGAGCACCACTGCTGGGCGCTCATCCGCCGTGGGCCTCAGTCATCCCCGCCACACAGGTACAGCAGCGCCTTCTGGTAGTCGCCCTTCGTGTCTTGCTACAAATGGCCAAGGAGAAAAAAAGAAATTCAGCACCCGAAGAAAAGACCCCCAACTCTGCAATAGCGTAGAAGCAGGCTCAACGCACACAGAGAGCCTCCCCTGGCAGTAGCGAAGAGAAGGCTCCGCGGGACCCGCCCAGACACAAAGACCCAAGCCATCAGCAGCAGGCCCTCAGGGAGTCTGGCCCAGGGGAGACCTTCGAGTGACATGACCACAGGGCAGAGAGAAGGTGAGGTACTGGGGATCCACACAGCGAGGAATCAGACCCACACAGGCCGGCCTGCTCTTCCCGCAGTGAGGTCCTGCAAGCACCACCACTTTTCTCACCGGCCCTCACGCTTCCAGAGAAGGCGAGGGCCTTTCCTGCCTCTCGATGCTGTTTCCGGGATTCTTAAGGTCATGCGGGAATAAGCTAGTGAAGTGTGGAAACATGTGCCCTAATAAACCCGGGCATACCAAACCCACCTCAAAATTCATCCTTGGTTAACCACGGACATGCTTTTGAAAATGTCAGGGTCTTTTAGAAGGGGTGGGGGCTGCAATGCCTGTCTGACATACCCAGCCGGGGGCCACTGTGAGCAGCACCCCCTTGCATACGAAGGCTGCATCTCTCCAAATCAGAGACTAAACTGATGGGAGAGATGGAAGTGCTGAGTAACTAAACATTGCCAGGCCTATCGTAGAGGACTTTCAAAAAATGGAAACAGTCGATCCTGAAAGAGTGCAGGGCTGAGGGGTGCCAACCCCTGCCACCTCTGTTCCACCCTGACAAAAATCCACATATAACTTCTGACGCCCCCAAAACTTAACTATTGATAGCCTACTGTTGACCGGGAGCTATACCAGTAACATGGACAGTCGATTAACACATATGTTGTCTGTTAGGTGTATTACATGCTATATTCTTACAATAAAGTAAGCAGGCTAAAAAAGTAGTAAGAAAATCAGAGGGAAAATACATTTACAGCACTATACTGTATTTATCGAAAAAAATCGATAAATCAATCAGTGCTGTTCAAGCCTGTGTTGTTCAAGGGTCAACCGCTTAATAAAAGATAAATTGATCTCAGGCTCTTCAGGATGTCAGCAAGTCTTGCAGGATCACTGTCATGAACACCAATTACCACTATAGACTAGCATATGTGGGAAGGTATAAAAGCTTTGCCAGTCCCTCTAAGATTCTAGGACAAATCAAAATAGACCCATGGTACCTGATGACTAGCATCTCTTCCCCAAGGAATTAGAAAACCACCACTCTTGTCATCATTCTGACAGGCCCCTGGCCCAGGGACCCAGGGCCTTCTGGATGGCCAGGTAGGGCCAACACATCACCACAGGGCTTACCTGGATGTAGTAGTACAGGGACTTGCTGTACTTTCTCTTGAATTCAGACCTAATTTTCAGCATGTCCACTTCACTGCGAGAGACCATGATTCTAATCAGGACTTTATCACGAGTCCCCTTGCCCTGAAAGCCAAGTTGATGTTCCAAGTTACAATTCACTTGACAATGTTAATCCAGTAAGTTTTCTTACACATGGAACTCATCTGAGTTCTTGACGCTCCCCTCTAGGAAACCGCAAAGGTAATGGTGAACCACTCCTTTAAGAAAAACGATCACACTGGGGCACCTGAGTGGCTCAGCTGGTTGAACATCTGAATCTTGATTTAGGCTGAGGTCACGATCTCAGGGTCATGAGACTGAGCCCCACGTCAGGTTCCATACTGGGCATGGAGCCTGCTTGAGATTCTCCTTCCCTTCCCTCACCCTCTGCCCCTCCCTCACTCCCTCTCTAAAAAAATTAAAAAGAAAAAATAAATTAAAAAAAGAAAAATGAGCATCTTGGAATTCCAAACATGCCGGGATGAAATCAACACAAAGCCCCACTACGCTCACTCAATAAACTTGCACAAGCACCAAGTACAGCATGGCTCAGTTTAAGAAGTGTGCGGGTTTACACATGTAACAAACAGCTCTTGGCTCTCAGGGCTTAAAGAACACATGCCACCACGTGGTCATGGTGGCTCTGTGCCATTTTGAATGGTATGAACAGTAAAGACCACTGAGTTTACTTCCAGAGTCTTAGACCAGAGGCACCGAGGAACAGGTCCTATCTGTCACAGAACCCGAGGGAGATGGGAGTGGACAAGGGGTGATCCAGGAAGAAGGGCCAGGGAGCCAGAAAGCACAAGGGACATTTGAGGCATAGAAAATGGGACAGGATTGTGGGAAGAGACAGTCCATTCAAGAGACAGTTGCAGGGCTGCCTTCGGAGTCAGACAGACCCAAGTTCAAAGGTGGCTATGTAACGTCAGACTAGTTGAAGCTTTCTGAGCTCCAGTCTCCCGAGCTATAAAGAAAACAACACAGGCCACATGGGCTTTTTGGTAATGATTTCAGATGGAGTAAGTTGCACCACGTCTACTGCACAGTGGTTGCTTGGTAATCTCTCCCTTCCTTGCCTGCCTTTACTTTGGGGTAAGGGAAGGCAATCCCTGAGAAATCTAAGCAGGAATCAGACATGATTACCATCTGGTACTTTATTTTCTACCTGCACATAAACACATGTTCAAGTAGTTGGGGAGAGAGAGAGAAGACCGACTTGTGGTCTTCTGACCTGTCAAACACAACCACGGCTGACCAGTACACTCCTGCACCTGGAGAGGGGGGCCCTTCCACCATCCACTAGTCAAGGAGACTTGGTTTGGGGCACGAGAGATGAAAAGCCTAGTGTGCAAACATGGACCTCTCAGCTGAGTGCTCTTACCTTCATGGAGTCGTACAGCCGGTCAGCAAAATACAGGGGCTTGTTCTGAATGCACTGGACTGTGGAGGGAAGAAAAGGGGTCAGCTGCTCCTCTCCTCTCCTCTCCAGGGAGGGGTGAGACCCCGACAAACAAGATGACCTAACGTAACAGGAATGGGCTGCAAAATGGGAAAAACTAAGGGAAAACTGGGGATCCTCTGAAAGTCAGCTCCACTGTCATTTTAAACCAGGGGACACTAAGGGCTGCAGAAACCCAAGTGGATATATGAGATTCCCCAACAGAGCCCTTTTTCTCGTCATCTTATTCTTTCTGGGCAATTCCTCACTCTACCAGCTTCAAGCCCTCCTCAGTTTCATATCTTAAATTTATACAGTGAAGATTATACAACTACCCAAATCAGGTAAATGAGCCACACATCCCAAACACACTTGAATGAACAGGATGGCCACTTGTCACTTCTGCTATGGCACAGTTTCCTGAAAGCTGAAAGAGATGGGCCGGAGGCCGGGGCGGGTGCCCACACTTGCTCACCCAGGTTCAGGAAAGCATTTTCCAGGTCTCCTTTGACCTCCTTCTTGATGCTCTCCAGCATGTCATAAGGGCTGTAGCTCTTGTACCTTTCAAATACTAAGGAAAAGCAAAAAGTAATTACTGTAACAGAGTCGCTAATCAAAGCAGTCAATGATCGCTCACATGGTATGTACCATGGTAAAAATAACTAAACAACTGGGATGATCACAGCATCTTAGAGGATTAGGGGTTGTCATGGCGGACCAGAGCTGACATGGCACCGGGTGGCCTGGGACAGCTGTAGCAGGCACCTGTCCTGAATGGCACAGCCTGGGCCACATACTTTGACCATCTTTAACTCTGAGTGGAACCTATTCTACTTGGAAGCACTGAGAAACAGTATATAGTGTCCAGGAAACTCCATTACTTCAATAAATATGGTAAGATGAAATGATCCTGGACAAGAAGGAGCAGCAAGCTAAAGCATCAAACGTGGAGAACATTTAGGAGAAAGAAGGATCCAAAACGGGAGAGAAGGGCAAATGGATCTGGTGATGGAAAATGGATGAGATTATGGGGTGCAAAGTAGAGAGTGAACTTCCTTCTGGCAGACCCATGCCCCAACAGAGATAACCAAGAAGCTGGGCCGAGAGCACCATCCCTCGGCTCGAAGACCTCTTCAGTATAGAACACACCTTTCTGGAGGTGACACACACTCCGCTCAGTCATGATGCTGATCCACTTGGGTACATCAGTTCCCTTCCTCTTCACTCCAGCATCATAGAGATCCTACAAGTACAATCAACCAAGAAAGTTGACTACACGATCCAAGGTAAGGTCATAAAAAAAAGTCATGCAAAAAAACTCAAAACCCATACACTGAAAATGCCAAATGAGAAAGGATGATTGCACTAAAGACATGGGCAAAAATGTCGTATTTAAGTCAAAAGTCTTAAATAAGAGCAGTCTTCCTTAGGCACAAACACAGCATGAGGCTAGACTGTGAGGTGTGTGCTGTACACATCTACTTCCTTGAATGCCGAAGGAAGAACCGAGAGCTTCTATTCCTATACAGAAGGACAAGTAAATGTTCATTAGCACATCCAGCCCTCCTTCCTTTGGTACTGTTGTTTGCAAGCAAGCTAGTGGTTGTCTGCTGAAGACAGCTCAGATCAGGTGCCACACACACATTTCTTAGAGACTCAGGAAATCTCCCTTTTAGTGTCTGGAAAATTTAGGGGCTACAGGTAATGCTAAGAATGGCAGGGAGGGAGGGAGGAAGACTTACACAAGGATAAGATACTCACTCAATGACCACCCACTGTCTAGGAGTTGTAAAACCTAACTGCTATTACTTTATTTAAAACCCTCCTTTACCTCCTGCTAAAGGTGCTGTGTGAAACATAGAATTTTCTTTTATTTGTTAAAGAAATTTATTTATTTACTGAGGGAAAGTGGGAAAGGGGGAAGGAGCAGAAGGAGAGGGAGAGAGAGAATCTTAAGCAGATTCCATGCCAAGTGTGGAGCCTGATGTGCGGCTCGACCTCACGACCTGGGATCATGACCTGACCTGAAACCAAGAGTTGGACGCTTAACCAACTGAGCCACCCAGGTTCCCCGAAACCTATTGAATTTTAAAACTAAAATGAATTTAAATTAATTTTGTTCTAAAGCTCTCATAAAATGCTTTGAGATAGTTGTTGACCGTCTGGGAAAGGCACACAGTTCATAGTGATCTGAATTAGCTTAACCAACAGTTCTTAGTGCTTATGGGACTAGAACCAGTAAAAGTGCTATTCAACCAGAAAAGAAGGGTCTCTGCTATTCTCCCCCTTTTCCCTCACAACGAAGGGCAAAAAGTCTTCCTATCCCTGGCTGTGCCTCCACCATCTTTTTCCACTCTACCTTGTTGTTTACCGGTGTTTATTTGTAGCAAATGCACAGCAGTGCACACAGCCTTATCACACCCTGCAGAATCTGGTACTTTCACACAAGCAAAGCCTACAGCGGAGAGTCTGCTTCTCCCTCTCCCTCTGCCACTCCCCCTGCTGGTGCTCTCTCTCCCTCCCTCTCTCTCTGTCAAATAAATAATAAAATCTTTAAAAAAAAAAAAATGACACTGTGACTCCTGAGATTAGGTGATAACAAGCATTTGGCTTCCTCTCTTGGATCACTCACTCTAGGGAAAGGCAGGTGTGAGGATGCTCAAGCAGGCCCTTAGAGAGGCCCAGGCGGAGAAATACAAGGCCTCCTGCCAACAGTCACGTGGATGGGTGATCTTGAAAGTAGATCCACCTGATGCTATCAGGCTCCAGACGATGCAGCCCTGGTCAATATTTTGGCCCCAGCCTCATGGGAGTCCTGAGCTAGAAAAACCCAGCTAAGCCATCCTCACAGAAACTGAGAGATGTAAGTGTTGTTGTTCTAAGCCACTAAGTTTGGAGGTAAATTGTTAATACAGGATCGATAACCACTGTATAGAGACTATCTAGAGACCTGCTAGAAAACAGAAACTCAAGCAAGAAGCTGGGCACTTACCCGGGCATCTTGGTCAATCAGTTCATAATCAATGACAGAGCCATCCTCTGCTCTTCTACCCTACAGAAGAAAACAAAAGTAAAAACATCAAACAGGTCTGTGTGTTTTAATGTTGAAAATTTTATTTTCTCTCCAACTCATGTAAACCATTATTTAATTTATGGAACACACATATACTTAAAATTTTTCTTCACTTTGAAGTCTAGACCAGACCAAGATTGGTAAAATAATTGAGGCAGTGAAGTGGGAGGGGTGTGCCTCACCATCATCAACCCCCTCCTGGGACAAGCACTTTCTAGAATTCCCTCTACCTCCAAAAAAAATCACTAATGACACTTAGTTCCTTCCCTCAGAGAGCTTACCATCCAGACGGAAAAATAAGCATGGAACAAAAGGGAAAACAGCACAGTGATCCATGGCTTACAGACATAAAATGCAGAAGGGAGAGATCTGTCAGTAGGGTCAGCAAAGTCTGCAAGGTAGGGCCGAGGTGAACACTGAGGCCTGAGTCAGTGAGGCTAGTAAAGGGGTGGAGGAGAAAGCCATTCCCCACGGGAGGCAGAGCACAGGGAGGGGCTGAGCACACCACAGATCAGTGAGGTGCCGCACAGCTAGAGCCGAAGGAAGCAGGGAGGAGTCCTCGAAGGAAGAAGTAAGGGAGGGGCAGGGTTTAGGGAACTTTTATAGGCAGTTAGAGTTTGGATTTGATGTAGCAGAGATGGGTTTTGATCAAGGGAGTGAATCAGTGGATGTGGACTCCAGAAAGATGGGTGGCTGGTGGGACACAGGGCGAGGAGCCGGCGGGGAGGGCTGTATGGAGTTGTTACAGTAACAGAGATATGAGTGGGCAGGAGGGAGCATACCGATCAACCATTTGTCACTGAGGTTCCTGGAGAAAATAATTTCTCTTCCCTCCCCTGGCACATAGGCCTTATACTGCACACTGGTCAGAACTCAGACTCAGAAGGGAAATGCCTTTCGCCCACATTTCTGTGGTAACATTAGCAAACAAAGACCCCCTCTGCAGGCAAAGGACTACCTGGGCAAACCCTCTCCTAAGAAGTGAGAGCAGAGACAAGGAGAGAAAAACAAGAGAGTCACTTCCCACCGGGCCTTATGTGGCCACAGACAGAGGCAAAGTGACCTTCCCGGCACCGTGCCGTGAGCGCTGGCACACAATCCAGGCCAGGACTTGAGAGCTGCCTGTTCCTCCTCCGGCCCCAAAGTCCACTTGACCATGCGGTTTCCCAGGATAAGAAATTCTCTCATACAAAAATGACAACTGTGCAGTGACAGTGCACTCCCCCTGTCAGAAATGCAGCTGGAATCTCTGATGCAGGCACAGAGGACTGAGTGAATTCGTTCCCAGGTATAAAATGAGGTCTGGGACTTGCCTCTGGAGGAAACAAGGACAAAGACATAAACCGGAAACCAACCTTTGCAAGGGCAACCATCAGCTTGCGGAAGTCACCAGATGTGTCAGAAACGATGTCCTTCTCCAGATCAGTCTTGTACACTGGGAAAACAACACATCTGGTTTTATGCTTCCTGCCTGTGCAGCCAGCCACCCACCCACCCCAACTGCCCCCACCCCACTAAGCCTCTGAGAAGCAGAAACAGCTGTGGCAGCATGGATGTATCCACCCACAGGAGGGCAGATGGTCCGTGATTTATTTATGATTTTTAGCCTCATAAAATCAGAGCCAAGTGTTATTATCAGCGACAAGAGATAGAAAGGGCAGGTTCAAATCAGGTATCCTCAAGCTCACCTTGGATCAGTGACCTCTTTTATAGCTAAAATACTGTTTCTCAAACTTCTTGACTATGAAAACTCACTTTGAACGTGAAAAGAATTTGGAAGGCTGCATACACAAACACACACACACCCCAATTGTGCTTTGTTATCCACCGAATGAGAAAATGCACAGTGGCAAAAGCTAGTAAGAATTAAAGAGTACTTTTGAATGAATCTGTATTTTATTATTCAAAATAGCTGCTACACTGAAACCTAGGAAGAAATACACATGTAAGCTACGGCACTGATTCTACCCACAGCCTCCTGTAGTACTGGGTGCACACATAACCACATGCCTCTTGCAATAATTATCCACAATCCAGAGTTGGGAACTTTCTTAAGCAGAGACCAGAAAGCACCCAATACATTAAATCCATGTACAATGCTTTCCATTCCTCCCATCAGACCCTTAAGAAAAAGAAAAATTTTGCTTTCTCTCCTTTCCCTCCTGCTTATCCTTTTATAGACATTCTAGTGGAATGCAATTACCAAAACGGGCCACAAGACGACAGAGAAGAGGGACTTGGACCATGGCAAACCACCGGACAGTCCAGAGAACATTTCTGCATAGGTGATCTGGGCATCCTGTGCCCAACACATGGCCCAGGGAGCCATGATGAGGTTATAGAAATTGGGCTGGGAATTGCACTACTGGGTATTTACCCCAAAGATACAAATGTAGGGATCCGAAGGGGTACGTGCACCCCGATGTTTATAGCAGCAATGTCCACGATAGCCAAACTGTGGAAAGAGCCAAGATGTCCACCGACAGATGAATGGATAAAGAAGAGGTGGTATATATACACAATGGCATATTATGCAGCCATCAAAAGGAATGAGATCTTGCCATCTGCAACGACGTGGATGGAACTGGAGGGTGTTATGCTGAGCGAAATAAGTCAATCAGAGAAAGACATGTATCCTATGACCTCACTGATATGAGGAATTCTTAATCTCAGGAAACAAACTGAGGGTTGCTGGAGTGAGGGTGGGGTGGGAGGGATGGGGTGGCTGGGTGATAGACACTGGGGAGGGTATGTGCTATGGCGAGTGCTGTGAATTGTGCAAGACTGTTGAATCACAGATCTGTACTTCTGAAACAAATAATGCAATATATGTTAAGAAAAAAAAAAAGAAGATAGCAGGAGGGGAAGAATGAAGGGGAGTAAGTCGGCGGGGGAGACGAACCATGAGAGACGATGGACTCTGAAAAACAAACTGAGGGTTCTAGAGGGGAGGGGGGTAGGGGGATGGGTTAGCCTGGTGATGGGTATTAAAGAGGGCACGTTCTGCGTGTAGCACTGGGTGTTATGCACAAACAATGAATCATGGAACCCTACATCCAAAACTAATGATGGAATGTATGGTGATGAACGTAACAATAAAAAATTAAAAAGAGAAAAAAAAGAAATTGGGCTGAGAAGCTGCATCAAAGAACTTAGGCTACTCACTTTCTTTGTAGACTCTGTTAATTTCCTGAAGCTCTTGGTTGGTCCTTGAGCAGATGATCTCAATGAGGGAGTCCTCATCAGTCCCCAGCCCCTGTGAACCAGGCAAGAGACATCAGTAGGGAAAGTCCTCCTGGCCATTAGCCTACTTCTCTGATCCCAATCAGGTAAACTACAAACCCAGATTGCATCAGTTAGCGTGCCCCTTTCTAGATTCCTACTGAGGGGATCTGTCCTGTATTCCTCAGCACAACATAATGTTATTTTCTACTTTTTTAAAAAAGGCTTCACTAGGGGCGCCTGGGTGGCTCCGTCGTTAAGCCTCTGCCTTCGGCTCAGGTCATGATCCCGGGGTCCTGGGATCGAGCCCCGTGTCGGGCTCCCTGCTCGGCGGGAAGCCTGCTTCTCCCTCTCCCGCTCCCCCTGCTTGTGTTCCCTCTCTCGCTGTGTCTCTCTCTGTCAAATAAATAAATAAATAAAATCTTTAAAAAAATTGCTTCACTAGAATAAAAGATGGTGTAAGTGATACATCTGAGCTCAACTACATCACTATAGTTGCCTTTGGGTGATGGTTTTACAAAATGAGTAACTTTTTCTTCTTCCTATTTTTCTTTATTTTTTAAATTATTTTAATAGATTGGGAAATTTTCTTTATTAAATAATTCTGCTCAGTAATTTAAAATACAGGAATAGAGACAGTTTGTTGTCATTTGCAGCCAGCATCACTGGAATGGAATAAGTCTTTTGCCAGGGAAAGGTACAGATAAGACAAAATTTTTAGCTTCACCTCTTTGAAATGTAAAATTGGGTTAATGTTAAAAATTTCATTCTTGTACTTCCATTTTTGCTTGATTACTATGCACTCTTCAGGCATTTTAGGGAAGCAAGAGGAAATGATGAAGTGCCAAATAAACCTAGACACCAACACTTATTAAGGAATAAGAATTTGATGGGTGATGTATTCAAATTTAATACATACACTTTTGAACGTGCCAGATAGCTTGAAAGGACTCAATGAAACATGTATTTCAAAGCTGGCTTCATGATCAAAGTCAAGATTTAATAATCAGGATTCTCTAATAGTTGTCTTTCTGAATATGGAAATATCACTTTGAACTAAGCAGAATTACAACTGTTTAAAATGTAAATCAATTATAAGGTGTTAACACAATAAGAAACTTACTTATCCACATGAAAAGTGTGTCAGCTATTAATTAAACTTATTGGAGTTTCTATGCCCCTGAAAAGTGGTTTGTATAATAAGCTAAACCTCAGGTTAACGGTTAATTTTCAATTTTATTCTTAATCTAAATCCCTGAGCCAATGCCTCTTCTTCCAGAGTTTTTAATCATGATATGTAGACGTTCTAGCACAGCCAAGCTTTCTTCCCACCTGAGCAAAAGGTCTACACGACATTCTATACACATGTTACAGAGTGACTACTGAGTGTCTTCAAATATGTTAGGGGCAGGTTTTCAATCTTGAGATGATAGAAAGATAGTCTAGAAATGACTCATGCCTTGGAAGAAATGCTATGTCCTGACATAGTTACAGTGTAAACACGTGTGACACTAGAAGATGTTTTCTTCCACTGCTGATCTAGCAGTGTTAACATCCGAGGATTCGAACAGCATTTTTATCTCGGGATTCAGAGGTGACCTTGGCAATTTCCAAAACGTGGCCCACGCTTCCCCCAGACCGTCCACAATTCCTATCACAAGGACAACTTCTACCATAACATATGGCCAATCCTGCCACTGGTATTGCCAGAAGTCAAAACAGAGTTTTGTTTTTTTTTTTTAAAGCATAGCTCAGTTAATGTCACTTCAAGCTTTATGGATTTCAGAAGGGTGCTCGGCTGTGAGGGCTAATGGGAGAGCCAGCACAAGGTCAAAGATTTAGTAGTCAAAGCACCTTTCATTGGGCCCAGTTATGGAGATTCCAGCAGTGAGTGACAGCTCGAGCAGGTCCATTTCAAGTCACTAATACCTAGTAATAGATACTAGTAAAATTGCACACATCATAACTAAATAGATTTTTGACGAAAGTAAGATAAACTGATCTGAAGTGATGATGGCCAGGGACACGCTGACTCATCCATGGCTCCAGAAAACCCCAGATTTGGTTTTCAGGAGTGTCCTTTTTATCAAGCAGGATCATTAAATGTTGCTGCCATTTTGTCCTTCGTCATCATACCTTCTCTGCAATACAGCCTACTCAGGAAACTCAGAGCCAGTCTGCTCAGATAAGCTGAGCGCAGCTCGGGCTAGGCTGGAGAACTGAAGGAAGAAAGAGATTCCCCAACAAATCTTGCGGCAGCCCTGAGCTATCAAGTCCTGGATGGTGGAAATGCCTGGTGTGCGAAGCTGCCTCACTCTCGAGGTGCTCTCTGGGGAAAGAGATGCCATGAACCGTGACATGAGCTCTGGTGACAGGCTTATAGCTTGGTCTCTTCCTAATTCAGAAACAGGAGCATCACAGAAAACATACTTGGACTTCGAATAAAAAAATGAGAACCGTAGCTCTCCCCCATCCTCACTCTGGAGGCTTTACCCGGTTTTATCAGCAGAGGGCAGTATAAGATTAGTCAAAGTGTTCCAGGCCCATACTATAAAAGGGGTTATGTTTTGCTGTAAAATGCATTTATGCTTATGCATCTACCACATTTATATAATACTTAATGTTTTAGGTACACACAGAATTCAGGGAGTTTCTAACCTGGAATTTCTACTATCTAACGTAACCTAAAATTCCAAATAACTTTGCAAAAACAAACAAAAGAGTTAATCTGTGCTAGAATACTTTGAACAAAACATAGGTACCAATTACAACCTGAAACCACCCTTTATATGTACTGTAATGTCCTGATTTGCCTGAATTTAAATCAAAAAATGGGACTGACAGGAGGTCAGAAGAAGAAACACCCAAGAGAACATGGGCAGAATTTGCAAGCTTCACTTGACAAAAGCTATGAGTTTTACTTTTGCCTTAATGTCACAACAGATCTTTTTTTAAGGAGGAAGTGTAATCAAGGAAGTAGTTTTTCCAAATGGTATTCCAATTGCCCAGGTGCCAAGCAGTAGCAGCTGGATAACTGACTTCCCAGCATCATGAAATTTCTTTACAGTCTTAAAAAGAGTAATTGAAATATTTTTGGTACAAATCCTGAGACTTATAGCTTCAGTTCATTAGAAAAAAAAAAAAAATGGTTCCAAATGAGAATTCAACAAAACTGAAAATCACCTAATTATACCCAGAGAGCTGTAATTCACAAATATTAATGGCGGATTTGACAGAGATTGCATCTCACACATGTTTACCTTCATGGAGGCTTTCAGCTCAGAAGCATCATACTGAGCAGGTGTTTTCAATAGGCCCAAAATCACGGTCTCCAGGTGGCCGGACAAGGCTGACTTGAGTGCTGATGCAAGTTCCTTCAGAAAAACAGGCAAGAACATGGAAAACGTGGCTGGTAACCAACATTCCCTTTAAAACTGGTGAATAAAACAAAAGCAAGCAGGATGTGTTTGTAAAACGGACTGTGATTCCTTGACCGCTCTGGGATCTCAGACCCAACTGTCTCAACTGCATTCCCTTCAACAGACTCCAATGTCAGAAACCACAGGATCAGACTTTGTTCTGACAAAATCCCTTGACATCCAGGCTGACTGAGGCATCTTCTTCCAGTCGTTACAAAGAATCCAGGGCAGTATGCAACTCCTCAGAAAGCTAGGAGTGTGAGGGCACTTTACAGCACACTTGCAAGTGATAACCACTCATGGAAGATAGGGCACTTTCTAAGGTCAAGGCCTCTGCTAAGAAGGAGGTGGTTAGAGTAAAAGATGTTGGTGCAGCTGCGCCAGAGGTGGCTCCTAAAAGTCTCTGGAGGAACCAGAAGCCCCACCATGGGTGGAAGTTGGATTACGAAGTTTCCTATGCAAAATGCTTCATCTAAGAGAGAACATCTATTTATCCACACCAAATCGGGACAGAGTTGACAGAGACGATGGGAGAACGAAGTCCCTGCTCTGCACTATTTTTTAAGGTTTCCACTGTCACAACGTAGATTGTTAAGTCAGAGGTCTGAGTCAGCCCCCATGTATGCAGACAAATCCCCGAAATCAAGGTGTCTCTTTACAGCCACTTAAGCTGGCGATTAAACTTCCTACACATCATGAGCACGGCGTGATGCCTGAACTCTCCCATTGCAATTATTTTCCTTTCTTTTCACTTTTTCCCTCCATTCTCTCCCTTCCTTCTTTCTCTCTTGCTTGCCAGCAGCACCCCATGGCACCTATAACGGTTAGCCTCTAGAAGTATTTGCAGGTGCCAGGAGGTGATGTGTAGTCCGTTTCAGGGAGCATCTTCTCAAATCATTCCTAGGTGGTGAGAACTGAGATGGGTCTCGGAAATCACCTGGCCCACACCTTCCACCACCTACTCTCTTCTGATTCCCGATGTCCTAGTAACACATCTCTAACCACACTTAGAAAGGGACTTGAACAGCAACACCTTCCAATTATAGCACCAATTTTCCAATTTGGAAATCTGAGGTTAGGTCATTCCAAACTTAACCTACCGTTGACACCCCTCTACCCATTCTCTGTTCAAACCTCAAATTTGGGTACCTACTGACATCTTCCACTTCTATTATAAACTCCTATTGGCATTCAACTTCTTGCTTCTCATAATGTCTAGCACAGGGCTTTGCACGTAACAGAAACCCCAGAAATTTTTGATAAATAAAACACTACCATTCCTTATATGGAGAAATTTGGCATCTGCTTGAATGTGAAAAAACAGAAGACCAATCCTCTTCCTCAGCTGCTCTCCACTTCCATCAGCTTTGCCTGTGCTGTTCAAGGCCATGACAGAGGCAGCTTCAGTCCATACCCCAACGTACTCTCTAATACAGGGCTTTCTCCGTGATTATGCAAACAACTCATTCAAAACACTGATGTTCTGCTTCCCAAATCTCCTTCAGAAATGATCGCAAGTAATTATGTATCTTTCTATACATGATGACAACTTTCCTTAGCCCAAGATTGAGTGACATAAAGAATCAGTAGGACTGGGGCGCCTGGGGGGCTCAGGTGGTGAAGCATCCAACTCTTGACTTCGGCTCAGGTCATGATCTCAGGGTTGTGAGACTGTGCCCCATGTCAGGCTCTGTGCTAGGTGTGGAGCCTGCTTAAGATTCTCTCTTTCCCTCACCCTCTCCCCTCTGCCCCTCCCCCCCGCTCTCTCCCTCTCTTTAAAAAAAATAAATAAATAAATAAGGAGCGCCTGGGTGGCTCAGTCGTTGGGCGTCTGCCTTCGGCTCAGGTCAGGATCCCGGGATCCTGGGATCGAGCCCCGCACCGGGCTCCCTGCTCGGCGGGAGGCCTGCTTCTCCCTCCCCCACTCCCCCTGCTTGTGTTCCCTCTCTCGCTGTGTCTCTCTCTGTCAAAAAATAAATAAAAAATTAAAATAAAACTAAAATAAAAAGAACAATCAGTAGGACAGTAAGCTGTCCCCAACACACACAAAGCCTGTGTGGTCAATGAACCCTATCATGGTTCTGGTAATATCTTCCACCCAACAGAGTATGTGAGGGCTTTGTTCTTCATCTATCTAATTTGAAATCAAGATCCAGGCTTCTGTGTTTCTGTGTACACTTATGTGTACACACTCAAGTGTGTTCGAACACCCCACTCTAAGTGACAAATGAAGGAGCAACTACAGGCACACTATCCAAAGAGGTGAGCCTTCTGCTCCAACTGGAACTCGGCCCTACCAGGTCCCAGATCCTTTCAGCAAATGGAGAAATAAAATATTCCCCTCTACGCCTCACTACAAAAGATTATATAAGTCTAGTTGGAAAAAGAATTGTAATGCACGTAAGATGATAGAAGCTGGATTCTTCCCTATTTATGTCCTTTCCAACTGTTTGAGTAGGTGGGGGGGTGGGAGCCATAGCAGGGCTTGACCTGCAACTTTCAGAACCCTGGTGGTCATGTCAACCCCAAGAAAAGAAATGTCTTTTCCAGAATCCTTCCAGCTCACCTCCACTGTGGCTATGAGTGAAAGCCGTTAAGTCAAACAGAAGCTGCAGGAAGCCACGCTTACTGCACTGTCCAAGAATAAATCAAAAGCTTTTAATAGCAAGAAGTTAAAAATAAAGCATCCCGTCCTTAAAAATAAAATTTCCTAACACTGCAACAAAATAAAGGATGAACAAATGCTGGGTTGTTCCTGAACCACTAGTGCACAAGCAAGGGGAAAGCGCACAAAGACTCTTTAAATAGTGGGAGCACGGCGTGTTGAAGATGGCCCAGTAGACCCAATGAGCTACTAACTAAGCCTATTTGCAGCAAAGCTCTTAAGAATTCAAGTATATTTTTTTAAGAGTGAGGAGAGCCTATTAGGATCAATACTAACTAAAGGCTAGTGTCCTAAGATTAAATTAGAAATATCTTATCAAGAGCTAGCAGAAGTCATAAAGATGAAATGAGTTGCTACATGTAGAGAACTACATGCCTGGCACAAAGCAAGCATTCTAGAAATGATACCTGCTGTTGCTGATGTTCCCTAGTCCTTTCTAACTTTCTGTTCCCAGCAGTGCTCCCTCCACACCCTCTGGATGGAGGAGGGCACAGTCTTTATGGATGAGCTCCAAGCACTCCAGCGATCATGTGTGTATGAGTGATGACTCTTAACAAGGATGTAAAAGGAAAACCTTGGATACCCAAGAGTTCTAGAAGGCTCTTGCCAGGATGAGCCAGAATCCATAAAAGCAAAAAGCAATGGCTGAGGAAATGGAATTCAACAAGGAATGCCCTCCACCCCTGAAACTGCTTGTACCTTTTTGGTCCTTCTCTGGTAGGCGAAGGCAATATCCTGTCTCTGTTCATTGCTGCGGTTAGTCAAAATGTTGACAATGGTGACCTCATCCACACCTACGGAAATACAAGTTGGGAATAGTTATCACCCATGTGCTCTAGTCCTTTGGGCTTACACTGAGGGTTTTAAGCAGTATATACTGTTTTCCAAACCAAAATGCCAGGACATCAAGGATTGTCCTTGTCAGTACCCTCCACCAAATGTGTTTACTCCATTTTTATCCTGACAGCCACAAACCTCAAGCCTAAATGGACCTTTTGAATATCCGCATTTTAAAAAAAACGATTTTAGGGGTGCCTGGGTGGCTCAGTCGGTTAAGCGTCTGCCTTCGGCTCAGGTCATGATCCCAGGGTTCTGGGATCGAGGCCCGCATCGGGCTCCCTGCTCTGTGGGGAAGCCTGCTTCTTCCTCTCCCACTCCCCCTGCTTGTGTTCCTTTCTTGCTGTCTGTCTGTCTGTCAAATAAATCAATAAAATCTTCAAAAAAAATAAAAATAAAGAAAAAAAATTAAAAAACGATTTTAGGGGCACCTGGGTGGCTCAGTCGTTAAGCGTCTGCCTTCGGCTCAGGTCATGATCCCAGGACCCTGGGATCGAGCCCCGCATTGGGCTCCCTGCTCCGCGGGAAGCCTGCTTCTCCCTCTCCCACTCCCCCTGCTTGTGTTCCCTCTCTCGCTGTCTCTCTCTGTGAAATAAATAAAATTTAAAAAAATTTTTAAAAAAAATAAATAAATGAACGATTTTATTCATAAGTTGGTTTCTGGAATCAACTGTAGGAGGTGTGTTTGTGGGGCTTTGGCAGTCAGATGAACAACAAAGATTTAGGAGGATTTTAAATGAAGGTCCCCAAATTGCCATTTAACTGGGGATTTAATAGACAGTAACTGTGAACTGAATAGAGACAATTATTTATATTTATTGCAGGATTACGGCTATATATGCAGCTAGGTATAATTTCTATAATTATAGAAACTGTCATGACAAATGAGTCAGATTTAATATGGCAGTTGTATTTTAATAGCATAATTGATTAATACAATCATACTTACTGAAGACTAAATTGTTTTTTAAGGAAATAAATGTTCCACTGCTTTTAATCTTCAATAGGCAATTTTAATAATCAATTTTATAACTTTATTAAAAAGAGTAAGTGTTTTAATCTAAATTAAATCTAAATTGGGAGTTCTGAAGTGCCACCAAAATATTTTAGTACCTATTTTAATTGGAACATGTGTATTTACAAAGATAAGCAATGCCTTCTTGCATCTGAAAGTTTCCAATTTTATATCAGAAATACTCCTAAAATGCCATTTAACTGAAGAAAGCCTGATTTTAAGAATTCAGAGAGTCCTGATTTTAAGAATTCAGAGAGTGAAAGGTCTCCCTCCTGACCGATTATAAACTTTGTTTAATAAAAGGAAGACTCTTTGCCATAACTGGATAGGTAATTCCTGGGCGAGAGAGAGAGGAGCTAAGCCCACAACGTCACGTACAAATGGCAAACAGCCTGGCCTACAGGAAATCAGGGGAGTCCCCAAGCAACAGAAATGTCAGAACTGTAATGTTTTGAGGCAGAGGCAATGAGCAAACTGACAGGGGAAGTACCCTCAACTCTCAAGCATGTTAGATCAAAATGCATGAAGTTAGATTTTCTCGGTATAAAAATAAGTAACATTTATTTTTGTATTTATATACTACCAGTACGTTAATCATTTAAGTGCAGCATCTGTAACTTTAGCTCCAATTTTTAGAGTACCAATGTCAACAGAGAAAAACAATTGCTATATAGGAGATTCGGTTGCAAAGATGTTATTTCAGCATTATATATAGTATCAAAAAATAAAGGGGAAAAAAAGCCCTTATGTCCAATAGGAGTCTGATTAAATAAATGGTCTTCTGTCCAGATAATAGGATACTACAGTCATTTAAAATGATGGCATAAAATATTAACTGACATGGAAAAAATGTTCATGATATACTGTTAAGTAAAAACCAAAACAAGTGGCAAAGCAGTCTATACAGTATAACCCAATTTTTGTAAAATACACGTGCATGTACAAGAAAATAACTAGAGGCCTTTATACTAAAATTTTAATAGTGATCGTGTGAGTGGTAGTATTATGGACACTGTAAAGTTTTCTTTTGTTTGATTATATATACTTTCCAAGTTCACCGTAAGGCCATAAAAAGGGTTCTTTACATACACTGTGAATGACATGTAAGTCATTGATCTAGAATCGACTAGTGACTTCACCTCGAGAGAATCCTGGCATGGTTCTAAATGCTTTAACTAAAATAAAACACAATATGCATAACAATTACAACATCTATATAATTCTCTTTGGTTTCTGAAACATCCTAACACAGATTACTTTATTATTCTTCACAACTACCCAGTAAGGATAGGTGTTCTTCTTCCCAGTTTATAGACAGAGGAGCTGAAGCTCGAGAGACTGCAACTATTACAACTCTTACATGTGTAAACAGCTGGCCTGTTTGGGTCTCAGTTTCTACATTTGCACCTGAACAATGACCTCCAGTTCTGCTTCCACGAAACACTAACAGACACAGTCCTGCAAGTCTACACCCACACACGTGTTCTCTCTCTCTCTCTCTAAATATTCTATGGATCTAACTTCACGTTAGGAAAACCATTGCTTATAAATGTGTTTCTGCTTTACACTTAACTTTCTTCCTCAAGGGGCACCTGGGTGGCTAAGTAGGTTAAGCATCTGCCTTTAGCTCAGGTCATGATCTCAGGGTCCTGGGACAGAGCCCTGCACTCAGGCTCCCTGCTCAGCAGGGAGTTTGCGGGTGCCTCTCCCTCTCCCTCGGCCCCTCCCCACTGCTCATGTTCTCTCTCTCTCTCCCTCAAATCAATAAATAACATCTTTAGGGAAAAAAAAAAAAAAAACAACTTTCTTCCTCAAATCTGAAAATGCTGAAAACAACAAAATCAATGACATCCTCAAACCTCAATTCTAGTATTTTCTGAAAGCAATTTACCCATAAAAATTATTCTCCCTTGGAAACAAATGCAAAGTTTATGTTTGTGTCAAAATGTGGTTGTAAGCCCACCTGAATTAGAATCACATGGAGCACTTATTAAACACACAGTGCCCTGCGCCATACCTGAGATCTACAGACTAAAAGCCTCCTTAGAACTTTGGACCAAGGAAGCAGCATTTCAACCAGCTCCCTGGTCATTCTGTATTTGAGAATCACCAATAGAGATGGATAAGCATAAGGAATGCTTAGAAATCTGCTTACGTAGAAGACTTTTAAGTCACTTATACCAACTGCTTCTGTGAGGGACAGGGTCGACTACAATTTCAGGAACAGAAAGTGCTTACCTTTGTCCAAATAAACCACGTAAGAAAAAACACCTGACAGAGTTCACTGCACTAACTGCAGTGTAGTCCCACACTCCTAGTCAGTGAGCCAGCCTTTTGCCTTTCTGTTCACAGCAGCTAAGCGTCCAGCCAACAGAGTGAGAATTCAATCCAATTATTGGAAATCCCCGTAAAGAGCCCGAGTGGTTAACCTGAGTCTCAAGTAGATGGCAGCAACTATGATAGTCTGAGGGAATCTAAACATATTTTACCTAAAGTATTTACCAAGCAAACAGCCTGCTGACATGCAGCAGCCACCATGCTGGGACCCCTTACACGTGAACTATCGGATCCATTACCAGCAACTACAAAGAAAGGGGAGCTATCTCTGCAAGTGGACGCCCCCTCCCCCTTCTAAGAACCTCACCTAATTAGCTATTTCTCCCATACCATTGTCTGCAAGTTCCAAATGGAACTCGAAGGGGGGGGGGGCAAAAATCACGGCGCCCTGGATCAGTTGCCTCATCAAAGCCACTGATGGCACATCCTGTGTCGGAACACCAGAATACACATTTCTGCCAGTGGGATTTAACCATCTTATCTTCAGAACACTGCCGCTTCCTCTCAATCTGCTATCATAATTGGTGAGGCAGTTTATTCCCGTGGAAAATCGCTCAGTACAGGTTGAAGCTGCAAGGGTCGTCCGGTTACTCACCACTTCTGCCCAGGATGAGGACTGGGCACTCAGCCACCTATGTCAGCACAGTTGTCATCAACAATGCACAGTGAGCGCCAGGACACCGGGAAAGCTTTAAATTTAATGAATTTAACATAGGTGCAGATGCCGAGGAGATGACGCTCTGCCCCTCTGGATTTACACGTTCAGATCTCTCATGTTCAGTGCATAAGGAAGCGTCTGCTGGGCAGAAGGGGCCCAGGGGCTAAAAGAAACTGTGCGGGCAGGGCAAGAGCATAAAGAAAAAAAGCAACAAACCTGAATAAGGTTCCTTTTCCCATCCCATTCCTCTTGTGCTTCATGTGGAAAGTCAAAGTAATCTAAGCAAAGGCTCACAATGGGACACAGTGATGCGGGTAGGGGATCCTACGCAATGTAGGTGAGAACACAGTAAGGTCTGTGTTCCAGGCAGATTTTTTTTTTTTTTTAAAGATTTTATTTATTTATTTAACAAAGAGAGACAGCGAGAGAGGGAACACAAGCAGGGGGGAGTGGGAGAGGGAGAAGCAGACTTCCCACCGAGCAGGGAGCCCGATGCGGGGCTCGAACCCAGGACCCTGCGATCATGACCTGAGCCGAAGGCAGACGCTTAACGACTGAACCACCCAGGCGCACGGCAGGCAGATTTTTTTTTTTAATTTCTTTTCAAAACTGACAGAAGTTAAAAATTTCAAGATTGGTAAGGAACGAAGACACAGATTTACTTGGCTCCTGATGGGAAACAACACAGTAAATTTCGTAAGGATTCATTCCTTTTATGAAAATGGCCAGCAAATCTCATCAGCTAACTACGAAAGTGTTTCCAACAACACTCTTTAGCTGGGGCCTCCGAAAGGTCAGTCACTGTTCTGAATGCCAGTCAACATGAAGCAGTTGGCATACTGCTTAGCTAGAAGACTTTTAAGTCACTTCTACCAGCTGCTCCTGTGAGGTGCAGGGTCGACTACAATTTCAGGGAAAGAAATGCTTACCTTTGTCCAAACAACCCAGGTAAGAAATAATACCTGAAGAGCTCACTGAACACTGACACCTCTGCCAAGTGATACCACAGGGAGGCGCCGCTGACAGCACGGCTCAAGCAGAAAACTCTGGGTTCTCTGGTCCCTTAAACCATCCACCATATTTTTCAAACATAAAGAACACTTGTGGTCTAAAATAATGGTCAACTCCAAAATCATAAAATCAGCCTCCTGGAGTTTCCTCCTCCTCTCTGCGGGTAGAAACCCCAAGTCAGCTCCGCATCTGGCATTCCTTGGAAAATGTGTCTTTATTGTCCATGGCAAGGAACCAAGAGACCATTCTGGACAGGATGCTGACTCACATCTGCCAAGACACACTGACTGCACAAAGAAAATGGATTTCATTTTGTTTGATGAGACTCAGGAGGCCCTCAGGGCATGGCTGACTGGTCAAAAAAAAGAAAAAAGATTCCTTATCTAGATGATGGGAAAAACCATGCCTCAGCTTAGGTTACTGGGGATATGGGTATCAAACCTCAGAAGAAATCATCTGTGCAACACGAAGGTCAGCGGCAGGCCACCGAGAGAGGAGATCCATGGGTGTGGACATGTGGACATATTTTGTTTATTATAAATAGCATAGGCTACTCACTTGAATACTTACTATGTGCCAGGCACTTACCAAGTGCTTCACACAACTCTCCCATGTAATTTCCACCACACCTGTAAGAGGTGGGTGTTACTCATCTTCACCCACGAGGAAACAAATACAGATGCTCACAGAAGGCAGGGACATGCCCAAGGTCACACAGCAGTTCACCTGCAGAGCTGGGACGCAAACCAAGATTCAAGACCCAGGTTCACTGCACTGGGCTAGCCAGCCTCCTGGTATAGAAAAGTATCCAAAATTTTAAAATAAGGCAAAAGGAAGCCAGAGTGGCTAACAGGGCCATCCCAGACTGCCTCTCTGGGTTGTGCTCTCACTCAATGAGCTACTTACTACTGTTGGGCACAAGCTCTGTGCGGTTACATGTTAACTTGGAGATTATGGTCCAAAGGTTATGGCTTCAGTGCCCTGTAGGACATTAATCGTCACACTCTTCTCTCAGTGCCTATTAATACCCAGTCTTTCAAATGTCCCTTTGAACTAGTCTTATCTCCTTTGAGTTAAATTAAATGTTTGACATGTGTTCATCCCATATCTCTGTCATGTTGGTACCGTTCTGAAATACTTTGATACCTCTTCATACCACACTCTCCCAAATTGTTCCTAAAAAGGATTTGGGACAGTAACGTGTCCATATGTCTATAGAACTGGACTTACTATTTAGTGCATACAAACATACACACATTTAATAATCTGTAGATAATGATTTGCCACCCACTAATACTGCATGGCCACTGAAGAGATATCCCAACTGAGGTTTTTTTCAACAGAAAGAGCTAGAAACTCTCTTCCAGGGTTAGCCATTAATAACATGGTGAGACAGGGGCAGCTCCTCCCAACAAGGCTAATGTGCCAACAAGCCATCTGTCTACTGGAAGTGACTTCAGGGACAGAGTGCGTGTACGCGTGCGCGCGCGCACGCGCACACACACACACACACACACACACACACACACACACACACAGTTGCCCAGTGTATCCTTCCCACCATCAGCCACAGTGCTGCCTGGCCTGGAATTCCTGCTCTCGGAGTCACTCCTCGGGATCACTCAGCAGCCATGAGCACTCTGTGTCCAGAGGGTCCCACCAGGAGATGGACATTCACATGGGGGACAGGTGAAAAGGGGGGCATCTAGATTAGTGGCGGCAACAGATGCTTCAGAAATTATGTGGGGCTCAGAACTGTACTATCCAGGCACATTAGTTACCTCCCTGTGCCTTGGTTTCTCACTCTGTAAAACAGATCATGAGAACATTTAGGGGGATGCAGAAAGGATGGATGGACGGAGTAAATGACTTGGAACATGTCTACTACCTTCTCCACACTCAGCTTCTCTGTCGCGGGCCTGGCTCTTGGTTGTATTCAGTTTGGGGTCAATGAAAATAGAGGGCAATGGGGGCTTGGGGAACACTTCTGCCATTAGCACATTTTAGATCACTAGTCTGGTTTCAAGATAACCTGTGGCAGCTGCCTGAGAGATGAGAAAGAAAACAAGCACTGCATGGGGTGGGAGGTGGGCTGGTGAGCCCAGCACCTCCCAAGACGGGCACAGCACGGCTGTGGTCCTGACTTGCGCAAAGTGTGGTTTAGCTAAGTGCCTAAGAAGAACATTTGGCCCCAAAATCAAATTTCTTCTATTTCCATTCTGCTCTGATCTCATCTCTGCTGAGTCCCTTAGAAAGGATTTCAGTGCCCTCTATTTGGCACCCCGATTGTATACTTCAGTCATCTAGAACCCTGTCTGCCTTCCATGCATAATTATAGTTCTGAAATATTCCATAGGACCAGCAGGAAAACACAAAGTAGGCCAGCATCCAAAATTCAAACCAAATCAAGTTGTAAATGAAGGCTGACATGCAAAATGTAAGCACCATTTTGTGCCCTGCTACTCTATTAGCTTCATGAGACAGAAAATTTTAAAATCTGAACAGAGGCAAGAGGAACCAGCATCCCCACCCTTAACTCAATTGATAGTGAAGAAGTTAGTATTTACTGCTTTAGCACTGCTGACACCAGAAAAGAATCTGGTTACTACACCCAGTGTCCCTGGGTGGCAGCGACTGTTGGATTTCCTCAGGGGAAAGAGGTAACAGTTTAAAAAAAAAAAAAAAAAAAGGAGGAGGAGGAGGGAGAGGCAGGCAGTATACGCTAATGCCTACCATTAGAAAGGCACCAGGGACTCTCTCACCCATGTTTTATAGACTTCTTGGCTCAGGTTTGGCATCTATACACCCATGTAGACAAAGATCATTTTGAAGAAAATCTGAAAATCTGTGCTCAGAGTAGAAGTGGCCGTGACTCAGCACCGGTCCCTCTTTGTTCCCAGCAGGGCTGTAAGACGAGAGCTCAGTCAAAAGTAAACTTGATCACAAAGGGAAAGGCCTCAGCGAAGAGAAGGTTCCCTTCCTCCTGTTCCTGTAGAGGAAGGCCTGAGCTGCGCGAGCCGCAGGGACCTTTCTCACAAGTACAGTGTTTCTCAGACTTAAGGGTTCTTGTAGGTTTTGGGCCCTCTCCCCCCCCCGCCCCCCTTAGAGAGAAGCCACCTTTCAGAGCCAATTTGCCTCCTGGCATCTTCAAGAGAATACACTCCTAATTGCCATCTCAGCTGAATGAATATTCCTCCAGGTGTACAGGTGAAACCAAAAATACACGTCCTGGCCTGCTTTCCACTGGCGTGGGATGTTTGTATTTTTGGCCATGCTGGAAAACAGGGTTCCATTTTAAAAGTATAAGAAAAAAATAAATGCATAAACTTGCTGCAGTTATGCTTCTCTCTCCTTGTGCCTGTAAGAAGGGGGGGGGGAAAATCACCCGCTTCTGCATCCCTTCCGGAGAACACAAATACTGCTAAAATCAAAACTGGCAATAATAATAGGGCAACTCATTTCCCTCCCCTTCTAGAGAGAGAGAGAGAGACCAAAGCTGTATCAGTCTATTGGCACTTACACTAACTCTGGGGTTGTGCTGCTTCTAATTACAATCTATTTTATGTAGTCTGGATTCATCCTTTTCTAATTTAGCTGACTTTCCTTTCTAGTTATTTGGACCCATATGGTAAACCATTCACAGCTGTGTTGTACACTCCACAGTGTATATTTAACCCAAGGCCAATCTAGACCAAGAGACTCCTACAGATTTAAGTCTCAGAAACCTCTTGTCAATTAAGCAATATTACTACTTTTGCATGGCTTTATTCAGTTTATACCTAGACATAAATTAAGGTAAGTAATTGTATGGTCCACCTCAAGCCAGAGTATACACAAAACCACCATGCGTTCGGTTTAGGCAACATACTCAAGAAATACTGAGATCCCTTCAAACTAAAAACAAAGCAGACTTCTGAGCTAAATTCATTTTGTGAAAACAGATCAGAGCTCACTAGGGAACTGTTATCCTTTCTGGCTACTGTCCAGATTCTGGAACTGTCTCTCTGCTGCCTCATCTCACCAGCCATGTGTCCCCCTTCTCTGTCCTCACCTTGTGTGGTCTAGGATCTGTATGCAATTTGACTGCTATTTACATATAGGTTAAATATTTACTTTTTCACACAGTCTCAGGGGCTGCGTAAATAAGATTAAGTAAGTTTAATGAAATAAAATCCTTGCCCTCAAGGAACTCACATTCTGGTGGGAGAAACAAATCCATACATAAATAACTACAACACAACACGACAAGAGCTGTAAATTACTTACATGAAGCATCTGAGACAGAGACCAAGGAATAATTGATTCTGCCTCCTTCTCAGAGAAAGCGTGAAGAGGCTGTGTATGGGCTCACTCCGAGAGGTGAGTGGGAACCACGTGGGTGTTAGAAGTGGGCTAGCACTCCCACGAGATGGGGGCTGCACACCCCTGTCAGAGTAAAAGCTCCAAGTAGCCTGGAGATGAAGTTAGAGAGAGAATCTGCAATGGATGAAGCAAGGAGACCCATGAAGAGGACAGAAGCCATGACAGCCCAGGTGAGAGAGGATGTGGCTGAGGGGAAGGAGGAATAGTAAGTGTTTCCGGTCCTCGTGACCAGTCCAGATCTCACCCAGTTCTGCCCCTCCTTCTAATCCCCCCCCCGCCCCCTGCCAGGCCTGCTCCAGTTTACCACCCTGTTTCAAAGCAACAGAAGGACCCTCCACAGACTTGCTCCCTGCCGTCCTTCCTGAGAGCACTCAGACCAACAGGAAGTCCGTGGTCAGTCAGACTGAGCAGGTAACGCCCAGAGAGCTCTGTGCTTGGCACGCGTGGGCACGCGTCCTGGGCTACCCTACCTGGGAGGGGGAGGCCCACAGGGTCATCTTTTCATGGTCCTTTGGTCTTTGTTTATTATCAGCATTCAAGGTTTACCCTTTGTTTTCTTTGATGTCAAGGAAACAGCAATCACGGAGTATTGTGTTCTTCCATACAGGGCTTGAGACTGGAGTGGAGTGAAGGTGTGGCACAAGCTTCTTAATTACACAATAGAAGGGCTTTCAAACAGGAGGCTAAAATATTAATTAGCTCATTTTTAAAAGTGGTATGAGTGACCTACAAATATCAAGAGGAAGAGGAAAGGGACAAAGGGATGTTACTTTCCCAACTACTGATTTCATTTTTATTTGTAATTACATTTATTGCTTTCCATTTGTGAAGTTGATACATGTCATCACAGAAAATTTGGAAAACACAGAATACGCTGAAAGCACAAGAAAGGAAAAGAATCAGTTTCACAACTGACAACTTTTTAAGGTGAATGCATTGTTAAAATGAGCATTCTAAAACTGCGATAGTTGCACAACTCGGTGAACACACTAAAAAATTTAATTGCACATTTTATATAGGTAAATTGTATGAATGTGAACTATATCTCAATAAAAATTGTTCATAAATTTTATTTTTCACATTTCACATCCTACAGATACTCTATGTAACACAGAGGGAGTTACCATAACCTATTAAGTCATTCCCCAACTAGCTGGGTTTTTCACTACCATAACCAATTGCTGATATAAACACCTTTGGTACACTGAGCTCTATATGAGTATCATTTTCTTTCTCCTCAATAGTTTCCTAGAAGGATTTAAGGTTCCCAAACATACTAACAACCCAGAAATTATTTTATAAGACTAAGAGAATTAACTCCAGAAAACTCAGTTACTCTCTACAATTACTAGGCACCAAAAATAAGTAAGTGGTCCTAAGTGAAAGTCACTAGGCATTAAGTCTGAAGAGAAGATAGGGCACCTAAAGCTGGGCCACAAATATGACATGTATCTGATATCAACAGCACCACAACTGCAAAATTTTTTTCATGTCTGAAAATAACTTATGGCAACGGAAAAAAGTCCAATCCTCAACAGGTGGGTGGCACAACATCGGGGTGTTTAAGAACACAGGCCTGGGGTTGGACAAAGTTGTTCAAATCCCAATGTGAACCAAGGCCAAGAAACCTGGACCATGTTAATCCTAAACTGTGTCACCCACAAATTGGAGAGGATATAACACTACATCAGGATGAAGCTGAAATTCACCTAAGAAGAACATTCCTAAAGCGCTTGGTGCAATGCCTTCCCATAATGAGCACTCAATAAATAGTGGCAACCAGGATCATGGTGATGTCAGCTGCTTTTGACCAAACTGGAATGCGGGAATCCAAATCTAAGCCCTCCAGACGTCTCTGTTTAGAAACTACAGTATTTTCCGATTAACTCAGAAAGGGCCTGAAGGTATTTTTATTACCAGGGGAGTTTCAGCTGTGACTAGAACTCATTTGCGCAATCTTTACATTCCAGGGCGCTTAAAAGCTTTCTCATGCAAGGATGAAAGCAGCCTTTGTCGAACTTGTGAAAGGCACCTTCTTCGTCAGATAACTGTGAGGTGAGTTAAGCGTGTTTCTGCAGTGGCGTGTTCGGAAACCCCAGGAATGCAGGCACACCCAAATAGTGAGGTAGGGTGAGTTGTAGGAAAGTGGGTCGTGCGCATGTGTATGCGCACGCTCGTGAGTGTTAGAGTGTGAGTGTGTGTGTGTGTGTGTGTGTGTGTGTGTCTGCGTCTGAGTGTGTGTTGAGATAACACATTTTGAGCACCGTCTACATGGCAGGCACCACTTCATACTTCCCAACTGTGTGAGGTGGAACTTTGATTAGCCCTACTTTGTATGTGGAAGCTGAAGCTTAAGGAAGTGAAGTGTTTTTCCGGAGTCGGCTAGCTGGGAAACGAGCGGCAGAGCCAAGACGCGAAGAGCCGTGATTGCGCAATCTCTCATCCACTACACCCCGGCTCCACCAAAGAGAACGGTCTGTGGTGAGATAAGCCTGCACGGTTTAGTCTCATTTTCTGATTAGTGACTTCCTGACTTCTCAGCCTGGCCTTTGACAAGTATAGTCATTTGAAAGCCTCAATAAAAGAAGACTTTTGAAAGGTCTGATTCTCCCTCCAGCTGTCCGGGCAGTCATTCTGGGAGGTACCCAGTGTCCCCGGGGAGCGTGAGGCTGCTTTAGGATGATGCAAATCTTTGTGTCCTGTCAGAGCCACAGGACGTAAAAGGTCTTTCTCCTTTCCGTCCTATCTCTGGAAACAAAGTCACCAGTTTCTCCAAGCGTTTTGGGAAAGATGGCGATGGAATTTATCCCGCAAAACAAAACAATTCTGAGAGTGAAAAGGGGCACAATCAGTAAATAATGCAGACATAAATAAGCCAGGAATATGATCACCCCTGTTTTAGGTTCCTAGGGCATCCCGGTTCTGGTTCCCAGTCTGTCGGTGACCTGCATGTGAACTGTACAAGTGTGTTTGTCAATAAGTTAAAACACTGTACTTCCAAGGGAAGACTGTCCGTGGCTCTTCAGCAGAGGTATGAACCAGCATCTGCTCTGGTTGCTGGGGCAGGTCTGCATCTCAATCTAGCCTCACGGTGAGAGAAGGGCTTTGTCCAAAAGGGGAAAAAGTGCGGTGAATCACAAGCCTCACCACAATAATCACAATGTCCCAGGGACTCGGGGGATGGGGCAAGCCCAAAGACACACTCTTCATTAACATAAGCCAAAGAGTCTGAACATTAACTTTTACAGACACAGAAAACAGCACAACGATGGCCCGGACAAGTTCTTACTCACCCCCACCCAATTAAATGCTTTATCCGCTTTATTTCCAAGGGAAGTTCTTATGCCTTCCGGCCCTCTCTTACTCATCCTGGAACTCGAGGAAATACACTCATTCTGACACCTCTTCTAATTCAAGGTCCAGGTCTAAGGAGTGGTGTAACTAATAGGGTTAAAAAAAAAAGTCTGAGTTTTTTGTTCATTAGATCTAAAAGCAAATTAGTACAATTTTTCCAACAAATGTGTTGAAATACAGGGGGATATAGGACCGAAAAAAGCCAGTTTGGGATCACCCTGACCAACCTCTTCCTTATAAAAAGAGGCACAGAGGCTTCCAAGTGAAGAGCAGAGCCCAAACACACATCCAGGGAATCAGGCCTCCTGCTCTCAGCTGAGGCCCGTTTCCCTGTTACTACGCTCCTTGGTTAAAATACTTTCTCATGTTTTAAGTCTTCCCTCCAAAGAGAGGAAGGAAGAGGAAGAGAGAAAGGAAAGGATGGAGGGAGGGAGGGAGGGTGGGGTGAGATGCGGAAGGTTTAGACCCACTCCATTAAAGCTCGAGCACAATTTCAAATGACTAGTAAATGGAGATTTGAGGGAGAATGAAGAGACAACTAAAAATGCCTCAGTCATTGTCAGCCTGACAAGAGGACAAATGTCACCTACCTTTGGTCTTGATGGCCGTTTCAATGTTCAGAGCATCACGCTCAGCATCAAAATTGGTGTATGCTTTGACCGACCCGTACGCACTTGGGGGTGTGGAGTGCTGAGGTTAAAACACAAACATACTCAAGTCATACACATTTAAAAGCCTCCTGCTGAAATATCCCCGAAATAGATTTTTTTCTATTGTTTCTTTAAACAATTCAAATCCTTCATAGACTAGGTAACTAGGTAAGTATTAATGTGCCATCACACAGAGAATAAGAAACTTCATTGTTTCTAATGAGAATTCATCTTCAAAAGCTCAGCTAGTTTAGAAAATGCTGTTTGTATTTTCACTTATCCTACCTCTAGTGCAAGCTCAAAAGCAGACAGCCCAAAGCTGGGCACCGGAAACCACCATTTATCTGGGAAGGCTTTCAAAAGCATTAAACTGGGCCGGCAACAATTTGAAACAAGCCGAAAACGTGGAAATGCCTGAATGCCAAGTGTGTTTAGCCAAGTTTTTGCTACAGGCATCTGAATTTCCACCGGGCCTGTATCACTGAGCGCACAATTCTTTAAAATGCAAATGTCTAATGCTGGCCTGCTTGTTTCAGACTATCAGATAAGTGAGGGAAGCCCGGGCACCAAGGCAGTCAGGCCTCCTGGCCCACATCCTCTTTGTGTTCGCTAAGTTCCTGCTTCCTGCTCTCTCCTCGGTCCTCTCCTCTGCTGTCTGTAACATTATGCTTTTAACTCTATGGCTACCACCCTTCCTATTTCTTTTAAAAAAAAAAAAACTTTTTTGTGGGGCGCCTGGGTGGCTCAGTTGTTAAGCCTCTTACCTTTGGCTCAGGTCATGATCCCAGGGTCCTGGGATCGAGCCCCGCACTGAGCTCCCTGCTCCACGGGAAGCCCGCTTCTCCCTCTCCCAATCCCCCCTGCATGTATTCCCTCTCTTGCTGTCTCTCTCTCTCAAATAAATAAATAAAACACCTTTAAAAAAATTTTTTTCCCCTTATTGCCTTTTAAACCATACTCTCTTCCTTTTCCAATGCTTTTCAAAACCCATTACCTTGCCTGATCTGATGGACCCATTTCCATCCCACCCCACCACCCCAGATTGATGTAAGGACAGTAGTATGTGTCTACATCAGTTCTTCTATCCAAAGTGTTAATTAATTACTCTTCTTCCTTGAGAGCTCTTACAGCTTCCCTCCTCCCTGCTACCCGGTCCCAAAGCATAGGGCAGGCAAAAGAAGATGGACAATGTGGTTTAGGTTGTCAGTGGAACCATCCACCTCCAACACCAAGATTCGTCCATCCACGACCTCCCCCGAGTACATAATGCCCATCGTAATGTGATGATTTTTGCCTTAGCTCAGTTTCTGGGGAGAGTCAGAGTCTGAGGTTCCCTGACTTACCTCTCCACCCACAGGCAACACATTAGGAGACATCCCAGCACCCATTTCATTTGGTTTTATTAGGAGTGCGATTATATGTAAGTAACTAAGATGACATCCTCTCAAATGTTTCCCAGGGCAAACCAGAAATCTAAGTTCAGGACTAGACAGAGTATTTCAAAATGCACTTGGGACCATCTTGGCCAAATAGTGAATCCAGTTAACATTTATAACTCTGAAGCACAGTGGATTACTAAAGTATTTCCCATCTAATTTTACTGAACTTTCCAGTAAGATTACACCAATGGAAATGGAACATACATTTAGGCAAAGGTAAGGACAAAGGGTTATTCTGAAATACTGTATTTGTTATGGTGGCTACAAAATGTGGATGGAAATCTAAGAAAAACACTTCCCTATTTATTAACAATGCCATCAATTATTTACAAAGGCAGGCAGTCTGGTCATTGAGCCATATCACATATACGGCTTCATTTCCTAGACGCTATGTCGTTTTATTCCAAAAACAACAGTGAGTAGGGAAAGTTTTGCATACCTTTTATAAAACTTCTAGAAACAAAACTGAATGGATAATTTAACCTATTATCTATAGAATCCACTTGTCTGAAAATCAAATTATTGTGGAAAAGTGTTTTTTTTCTTCCTCCAAAATATGGGGGAAAGTATGACATTTTCTATTGCAGTCCCATCTCTCCAAACAGAGAGATGCATTATACTAAAGTAACTTCAAAGGCTACACGAAAAGCCCTTTTCTGAAATCTGATACTAAAAACAATCTAATCATCAGATCCATTAAGAAAAAAAAATTATTGGGGCGCCTGGGTGGCTCAGTCGTTAAGCGTCTGCCTTCACCTCAGGTCATGATCCCAGGGTCCTGGGATTGAGCCCTGCACCGGGCTCCCTGCTCGGCGGGAAGCCTGCTTCTCCCTCTCCCACTCCCCCTGCTTGTGTTCCCTCTCTCGCTGTCTGTCAAATGAATGGATAAAAATCTTAAAAAAAAAAAAAAAAGAATTATTTAGCTCTTGGACTTGTCTGGACCTCAACATGCAGCTCCTAAGTGTTGCCAACAACAGTGTGCACAAGTTCCATGAGGAAAGATTAAAAATATACAGTCTCTATAGTCCATACAACCTGTGTTCGCATATACGCAATCTACCTGAACATTTGATGGCAAGCACCAGAGATAACAGAGGGTTCTGTACCACCTAATCCAAACTGCTGTCAAGTGACTTTTGAGTGCTTCTGTGTATTTCAGTTTCCCCCGTAAGAGCATATTTTGCAGTATCTGCAAGATATGCCTATCACAAACCAGTGTTACTGCTGAGTTTTTGTAAAAGCCATTTTTGCCAAGATGACCGGAAAGATGTATGGTACTATTAGATATTTTTACATATTCATAATTTATATTCTACTTGATTTTAAAAGTATTTGCAACAACTTATAATTTCACAGTTTAAAAAATTTTTAACTGTAAAACAAAGCAGATGCATCAGAATTTCCAGGCTCACTTATTTCCTGTGAAAGACAATTAGATACAATTCTGAGCTCCCTGATAGCCAAAGCAAAAAAAGGAAACATGATGAATTAGAATATTTTCTTATTTAGCTAAAAACAAAACAAAACAAAAACACACAACACACACGCACACACACACACAAATATTCTAGTTCTTCTGGAGAAAAGAAATTAAAACAACAACAACAACAAACACGTAAGTCCTTGTCTAGGACACTGTAAGAAGTCCAAAATGCAAGGATCATTTTTGATAGGGCTGTAGCTTATGCCAATCATTAATAAAATGCCAGGGTATGACATTAAAATTCAAGTATCATCATGACAATTACTACCACTGACACACTAAGTATATAACAGAATAAAACTCCAGCCACCCCGGTGTCACTAATGCCTGTCCAATTTTAATGTGATGCTAAAGAAGTTTCTAGTGCCATAACATGTCTGTCAAATTGAACTACTACTGGGAACAGTACAAGTAATGGGGAAGAAAAGTGGAACAAAGAGTGGGGAATGATTGTCTAAATTTGTCCGTGTTGTCCTTAGACGTACAAGGAAAGAGAGTAGCACAGTTATCCAAAGATGTCTAATTTGCAAAAATTACGCAAAGTGAAAATGATATACTCACATCACCCTCCAAGCTGAGCTTGCAGAGAATTTCGTGAACAGTAGACATTTTGAAGGAAGCTGGGGGGAAAAAGTACAACAAAAAGTATTTATGAAGAGGCTTTCCTTTCCCCTGAAGCGCAGTGATCCATTATACTAATCTCTATTTCTTGGACCATTTCATCTAAGGATAGTAGAGTAATTTTTGCAAATAGATGCAATTCCTATCTTATGATTGGGCAAATTAAAGCTGGGAGATGGTTTTTAGGTTTCGGATGGACTACAGAAGGAGCCAGTCGGGGCGCGCCTGGGTGACTCAGTTGGTTAAGCATCTGGCCTTCGGCTCAGGTCATGATCCTGGGGGTCCTGGGATCAAGTCCTGCACTGAGCTCCCTGCTCAGCAGGGAGTCTGCTCCCGCCTCTCCCTCTGCCTGCCCCCTCATGCTCTCGCTCTCTCTCAAATAAATAAATAAAATCTTAAAAAAAAAAAAAAAAAAGACGAAGAAGTAGCTAGTCTTTTCATGCTCTGTGTAAAGAGAATGCTGGGAGACTGATTTGTGAATACAAAAACAAAATGCTCCCCAAGGCTCATGCAACTTGTTCGAACAGGATAAGACTGAATCTTCCATTTCTCGTGAAAAGTGATAAGCTTGTCCAACAGAAGCCACTGCTTCTGTGTTTCTCACCAGTAATTTACCCCACTGAAAAGGACCTGAAATCAATAGCATTTGCACACTGGCCCATTCCTAAACAGAACCTTTATCACTATCCATGATTTTCTTAGCTCACCAATGCTTACAAGATATGCAACTGTTTATGAAAAAGACCATGAACAGATTTTCTGACATTAACTCATTCCAGAAAAGACTGATCCCTTGTATTTAAGATTCAAAAGGGATGAGATGAAGTCATCTTCCAGTTAATACACTTAATCGGGCAGTGACACTAGGCTGATGAATTGGCTTTCCAGCTTTGCAATCACAAGTTCTTGGAATTGATATACCAATCTCGGCCAATGAAGAGTGCCCAAGTAGCAGGAAATTCATTTCAACTGAGACAAGATGGGTCATTCAGCAGCAGCATCCCCAAAAGAAGGAAAATAGAGCAGAGCTGTAATCTGAAACAGCGGGATCGACATCTGAATTGAAGTAACTCCTGCTTTGGTCTCTTTGCTTAATATTCTTTGATCAAAGAAATTATGCCCATGCAAATCCAGCTTTCCATTTTCCCAACAGTTTGCATGGTCTAAATATTTTCATAAAACTGGCTTGGAGGAAGTATTTAACACAGACATTTGCTAACTTATCAGAACACTGTGGACTAAGCAGATTCTAGGCTCTGCGTCGGGTGGAGGTGGGGGAATGTAAGAAGATTCGCCTTTATTTGTGTTTATGGAGATCTTTCTGCAAGATTTTCATCCTGAGCTCTCTCCTAGACCACCCCTCGCTCTTCGTGATTACAGTATAGTTTTAAGCATGGCAAAAAGAAAATCAAAGCTATTCCAATTACCCCACACTCCCACAGCTCTCAGACACCCCCAACCCCGAATATGTCCCGTGGCTGGGATGTAATCCTGACTGTAAAAGGTCTTGCTCTATAAATACAACTGTGCTACATCCAGACAATGGAATATCATTCAGAACTGAAAAGAAATGAGCTATCAAGCCATGAACGGACATGGAGGAATCTTACAGGCATATTACTAAGTGAAAGAAGCCAGTCTGAAGGGTTACATACCACATACATGGTATGATTCCAACTATATGACATTCTGGGTAAGGCTAGACCATGGAGACAGTAGAAGGATCAGTGGTTGCCAGGAATTAGAGGGAAAGGAGGAAGGGATGAAGAGGTGGAGCACAGAGGAGTTTTAGGGCTGTGAAACTACTCTGCATGATACTATAACGGTGGATACATGCCATTATACATTGGCCAAAACCCATAGAATGTACCGCACTAAGAGTGAACCCTAATGTGAGCTATGGGCTCTGAATGACAGCAATATATCAATACAGGTTCCTCGGTTGTAGCAAATATACCACTCTGGTGTGGGAGGCCATGCATCTCTGTAACTGGGCTGTCCAATACAGCAGCTACCAGCCACACGTGGCTATCAAGCATTTGGAAAGTGTCTTGTCCAAACCGAGATGTGCTGTACGTGTAAACTACACACTGGATTCTGAAGATTTAGCATGAGCAAAAGACTATAAAATTTCTCCGTTTTTTATATTGATTATATATTGTATTTATGACATGTTGGGTTAAACAAAATAAATTATTTAAATTTAATTTCACCTGTTTCTTTTCCCTTTTTTAATGTGGCTGCTAGAAAATTTACAATTGCATATGCAGCTCACATTCTATTTCTGTTGGGCAGTGCTGGTCGAGAGGGTCCCAGGGTGCCATGGTCCAATCCTAGACCAAAAACGTCTGCAGTAGCCGGGTCATGTATTTCTCGTCAGGACAGACAAGTTTGAGTCTGTCTTGATAGAGCAAGAAATATCCTACTTCTGGGGCGCCTGGGTGGCTCAGATGGTCGGGCGTCTGCCTTCGGCTCAGGTCGTGATCCCAGGGTCCTGGGATCGAGCCCCACGTCGGGCTCCTGGCTCGGCGGGGAGCCTGCTTCGCCCTCTCCCTCTTTCTCGCCCTGCTCATGCTCTCTCTCTCTCTCTGTCTCTGTGTCTCAAATGAATAAATAAAATCTTTAAAAAAAAAAATATATATATATATATCCTACTTGGGCCAAGAAATATTCCAGAGGGTCTCATCAGTATCCATCAGCCTGAGAATCACCAAAGCGGAGATGAATTCCATAGCACACCACCCACCCAATCCTGACCTTGACCATCACCCCTGAGCCTCATCAGAACTGCAGCAGGTCTGCAGTGAGGGGTAAACTGTTGTCATCTGCCTTACAGAATTCTAGTCCCCACTGTAAATGGCTAAGAAATAAAAATGCCACAAAAAAGCAAAACCCCAAAGAGAGGATCGGTTAAGTCAGACTTGCAAACAGAATTGTTTCTGCTCACAAAGAAATGTGGATTAAAAGTCCACTTCATTCTTCAATCAGGTGCCTCAACGCGGGTTCTGCTGTTTAGGGAATCTCGACCACAGAGGCACAGTAAGTTTTTGTTGTACAGTTCTTCCAAGCTGCCTTTCCAGCCCTGAGCACTGGTTTTGCAGACAGCTGCCGAAGCTTGTCTCACATGGGACCCTCGTCACTGTACAAGCCAAAGACAATCTGACATACACTCTCCATTCCTGTTAATTCTTCTCCCACAGCTGCAACACACTGAGGAGAGACAGAAAATCGGGGTTTTTAAAGGCCCCACAAATCTTTCTTTCCCTTTTATTGTCCACAGTTGTCCTGTTCTTTCATCACATCAACCCCACATGCTACTATCAATTAAATTCCTACACATCATCTCGTCGAAATAGTTCAAAACCCATCCTTCAGTAGTAGCCTTCTTTTATTCCAGCTAAGGCCAGCCCTCAAAGATTGGCACAGAAACCCAGCCTCAGCGCCTTCTATCTACTCCCCCAGCAAAAGTGGACTTGAGCCTAACAGTTACTTGCTTCTCCCCAAACGCTGTACTCCTTTCATCCACAGCGCCCTGACCCCTGCCTCCCCCCCATCTCCTTACCTTCACCTCTCCTTTTACTTAAGGAGGCCGTGCCCATTCCGGAAATCACCACTGCTCTGGCCTCTGCTCATGGGCTGGCTGTAGCTGCCATCCCATATGCTCTCTCCCACCTTCCAAGGCCAAAAGCACTTTCTGGTGGCAGCAGACTTCTTTGCTGAGCACACCGTACTGAGTTCCCCCATGTACCCAGTATCCAAATGGCAAGTGCCTAAGTACAATTCAAAGCAGCAGGGGATATCTTTTACCTCATCTCCCTCACAGCGTCCTGGTCCCCCACAAATTTAGGAGGGCCTCTGCACACTCCAGGGGCTAAGTAAACTTTCAGAATCAAGTTGGTATTTGGCATAATTAACATTTACACTTGCATTATTTATAACCATTCTGCAGAAAAAGCAAAAATGTCACAATAACCACAAAAGAATCTCCATGAAGCTTACTATAACTCTGTGCAAGCTGTTTTGTATCCAATAAATATTTCCTATTTTATGCAAGCTTAATGGCAAACAACTTTCACCTTCCAAATAAAATACGGCCCTCGTGTCTTCACTACATCTGATCCCCTGGCAATGCAGTCATTTTGTGGAGGACTGGTTAGCCTCTAGAAGAAACAGTCGGCTTTGCCACTCATAACATTTGTTAAAACATCAGCTTAACATAGTACGTTTGACTAATGAGAACACATCAGTGCAGTGCTACCCTTGAAGGCAGGAAAAGAAAGTCTTGGTAGGGCTACTGCAGGTTATAAACACTGGTAACCTTCGAATAATCAATCAACAAACCCCTGACAAGCACACACTCTTGGCTTGCAGGCACACCCTCCCACAGGGCTCTCCAGCTCTCTTCTCGTCTTGCCCCAGTGAGACACTTGAGGCGATAGCCCAGATTACTCAGCTAATGAGAATCCAGGCAGGGCCAGAATCTGGGTCATCTTGACTCTTAGGTCTTCACCCTGGCGGCTTTCACAATGGTTCTCCATTCCAAAAGATGAAGACTCAGAGAGAAAGATAAAAGTAATAGGAGTGAGATCAGCTAAGAGATTAAAGTTGAGGTACTGACAGGTTTGAGAAGGGCCATTACCCTGGAAGCTTCCAGCCAGACAAACATGGGGGAAAGGCTGGGGAGAAAGAATGGAGGAGAATGTCCGTCCCTGGGTGTTGGGAGAACCAAGAAGACAAGTTTAAAACAAGCCGTGTCTACTGTAGTGCCCTGTGGGGGGCCTAAAATATTGGTTTCTGAATGGTGCAAATTTAAGCGTGGCTGTGGAAATAGAAGCGAGCCTGAAAGTCAAAGTGATTTGTTCCCCAATATTCATCTAATCTGTTCACCACATTTGCTCTGGAGGCTGAATTTTCTTACTGAAAGCAGGAGCTCTGCCTTAATTTACCCAGTGCTTTGAGAATAAAATGAGGTCTATGAGCCATGTGACAATTCCACCCCCACTGATTCCTCATCACAGTGTAAAATTCTTAAGTGTGTTAAGAACAGAACAACCACTCCTTTCCTGGCAGACTTCTAACAGAACACGAAAATGGCAGTCTGCATCACTCTTTCCAGCACTTCGACCTCACCCAGATCTCCAACTGGTTTCAACTTGTAAAAAAAAAGAAGGGGAAAAAGTCAGCAAATTCAATCTGTTGATGAGTAGTATCTGCACACACCAGTACCTTCCATTCCCAGGGAAGGGCTGGCTGACTAGACAAGATCATTAAAACGGCCCTTTATTGGGCATTTTTTTTTCCTTTACGAAAATAACTAGCGGGGCACCTGGGTGGCTCAGTCAGTTAAGCATCTGCCTTCCACTTAGGTCATGATCTCGGGGTCTTGGGATCAAGCCCCACATCTGGCTCCCAGCTCAGTGGGGAGATTCCTTCCCCTCCCTCTCTCTCTCAAAAAATACATAAACCTAAAAAAAAAAAAAAAAAAAAAAAAAACAACTAGAGAGGTACAGAGACACTTAGTAAAAGAATCATACCCACTTCAAACTGGTTTGAAATAATTCACCACTGGGGTGAGAATGGACTCACTCGTTCCTCGAAGCCACCCCCCCCACCGCCCCGCTGCCGCCGCCATGAAGGGAACAGTTTTCTCCTCTGGCCTTGAAAATATTAATGAATGAAGACTGTTAGCCACCTGACTAGAAAAGCCCTTGGAGTACAAAGCTAGACATTAATGAAATCTGTGCAGCTGTTGAAAAACATTTACATTTAACGTAGGACTGTCTTTAAAAGATACTTAAAAGTTTGTCCTTTTTTTAAACTCTACCTATTTTTTTGTCTTTTATTGTTTCACTTCAAACACACAGTAATAAAAACAGTACAAGTGAAACAGATTTAACTTCTTCCCGAAAAAGGAAAGTAAAACAAAATTTGCTAAAGAGTTGAGACAAAGCAAACCCAAAAGTCAACACTTTGCAAACAGCAAAAACAAGCTTCTACTGAAATGAATTAAGAACCAGCTCCAGAGAACCCAAATACTAATTCGCACAAACAAACAAACAAAAACATGTTGAGACAGGGCTGGTCTGCACAGCCAAATCTGAAATCTGAGCACAATCCAGCAGTTTCATGGACACACCCACTTTACAGTTTAAACGCGGTGTTGATATGTTACCACAAAACACAGCCCTAGCAACCATGCTGAATCAATCAGGAACCGGATGATACAAACAAGGATTTTTAAAGTGAAAATGTGTGGGGGTGGCAGTGCAGAGGGTTGGGTTTCCCCACCAAAACCTTCCCTGTGCAAAGTTCCTGGTCTAAAGGACCAGTCTGGAATTTTAAACCAAAAGGGGGCGGGGGGGAGGTTGCATGAGTGGGATTGGTAGTGGAATTCATATTGTGCTCCATCTACTCCTCACCCCCCAAAGCATTTTTTATTCAATAGAACTTTCCTGAAAACACATCCTTTTCTCCTTGACTTTATGGTCTTGATCAATGCCTGAGTCACAAGGCCAAGTCATCCTGCAGAAAGCCTGGAATTGTGCCCAGTGGCCTTGATCAAACTGAACAGGACTGACAAAATAGCACTTGCCCTGGCTTATACCTTTTGCTACCTGATCTGAATCAATGTGTATTTGTTTGCTGCCTACAGACTTACATGGCAGCCTCTTGTTCTCAGAGTTTCTCTTGTCAGTTCCTGGTCATGGGTTTGGAGTGGGTGGAGAGACTGGCAGGAAGAATGAAGTCAGCTGGCATGGGACACTTTTAGGGTTGGGAAATCAAGGTCTTTTACAGCTACAGCGCAATGTCAATGTTTTATGGCCCACTTACTGTGTTTCTAATGGAGACCTGGTGCCTACAGAAAAAGCCTGAACGGGGAGCCTGGATGGCTCAGTCAGTTAAGCCTCTGCCTTCGGCTCAGGTCATGATCTTGGGGTCCTGGGATCGAGCCCCATGTCAAGGCTCCCTGCTTGGCTGGGAGCCTGCTTCTCCCTCTCTCTCTGCCTGCCACTCCCCATGCTTATGCTCTCTCCATCAAATAAATAAAATCTTTAAAAAAAATAAAATTTAAAAAAAAGAAGAAAAGAAAAAGCCTAAACTTAGCCTTCAAGATCTCCCACACTTTGGACTTTACCTCCCTTTCCATAAATATCTCCTACACAGCCGCGCGCACGCGTGTACACACACACACACACACACACACTGCAGTGACACTGGGCGGTCATTCCTCTCTAAATACACTCAGAACAGTTCTACCGCCTCTAGGCCCAGGTTCCCTGGAAACACGCAATCTTGATCAGCTGATGTCCCTCATGAGACTTCAGGATACAAAAAATACTGTACTTTTTCTCCTGCACCTCTCCCTGCTCTGTGCTCCTGTCTCGGTGTGTCTGTGAAATAGCAAAAATGAGTATATAAAGGTGGTCTTCCATTTTATCTGCCCATAGGGTTTCTGTCACATTCACTTCTGTTTCCTTATAGGTCTGAGCGCGGTGCCTACCAAACAGTAGGCGCTCAATCGCATATATGGACGGTTTACACACACGTGGTCTTTCCATATCATTATGGCTTCTTTTTCAATGCACTCTTGCTCCATTTTCTTTCTCTCCCTCAGACTGAACATCCTAAATGCAGTTCCAGTTCCATACAATCTGGGCTGGATGCTTAAGCTGCCAGCTTCCTTGCACATCTTCACAAAGCCTGGCAGGTCACTTCACGGGCAGCCTCTTCCTCATCGTGATAGACAGCCCACTCCCACCCCAGCACCCCACCTCTGTACTGCCAGGGCTGCCTGGGTCCTAGCTCTGTCCCCTGGATAACATGCAAATGTAACCTACATCTCCTAGGGCACTTGGAATGCAAGGAAGGAGCAGAAAGGAGGAAGAACTTGCAAGTGACCTTGGGACTCCGATTTCCTCTGAGCTATGAGTGTGTACACTGGGTGTGGCAGGGAGACAAAGAGCAAGGACCCCAGGTCACAGCCACTCCCCTGATTCAGAACTTTACACACCGAACCTGGGATTAGAACTCAGACTACTTGGATGTACTGACTTCTCTCTGACAAGACTGAGCGCAGACGTCTTCAAGCTTCAGGGTGTACCCTAGAAGGGAGACTCAGAGGTACTCTCGGTTTGGATCCACCCAAAACAAGCCTGGGCATCTCCTGACCCCTACTGCTGACCTGCTTCCCAACAAAGTAGACAGAGCCCGCCTCTGGCAACAGAAAGAAAAGGGGAGGAAAGAATTTTTTTAAAAGAACTGGAATTTCCTGATGTAGCCTCTGACTAAAATAGGGTGTGGCACCAAGGAAAATGAGGGAGGTAGATTCCCATGTGCAAATTAAAAAAAAAAAAAAAAAAAAAAAAGGAGCATTCCATTTCTATTTAATTCTCACAATAAAATCCGGAAGGCAGGTTAAGTCACAGTAACTTTAAAAAACCCTACCACAAGGCAGGCTAAATACGACATTCAGATTTGTGGAACAGCTAGGTTAAAGGGGAAATGAGCCCCTGCCAAGTTTGGAAACTAAAATATTAATTTGGGAAAATGTAAGGTTCAGAATCCAATTACTGTCTATACGATTCACTTATTTGCTCTATTTTTTTCTCTCCTCACCAGACTTCAAGTCTAAAGAGCAGGTTTTTGGTTTTGTTTTGTTTTTTTTTTCAGTCTGTTTTGTTCACTTTTGCATACCCAGTACCTCTATCTGCGAGTAGAACAGGATAGATGCTTAATAAATATTGTGGAATGAATAGATGTTCAAAGCAGCCCAGTAGAGACGGACTCCTCCTTGAGACAGGGCCACTCTCCATTAACAAAAAAATGCCTCAGCAGGCCACACAGCCCTGCATGAGGCTCATGAGTGTGTCAGTGCAAGATCCCAGGCCCAACGGTGCAGGATGAGCCTAGAGCCCCCAAAATCAATAGCAATTATAGAAGGATACCTACCTTGCCAGGAAAACTACTTAAGTCAGAAATTAGTCAGGACACTAATGGCCGTGACATCCAGACTAATGTCAATCAATACAGTACTTTAATAGCTCAGAGACACAAGATGTTAAAATACTGAGACACAATCCAAGAACAAGCACCTAATCAAAGCCAGTGAGTAAGCAGGATTTCCTGGGCATTTGCCATAGGCAGTCCACTTGGCACTGCAGGAAATTACAAAATCCAGGTCTCCAAATCGTGAACTCTTAACTAAAGAAATGCACATCGATGGTCACACCCTTGCACTACAGATGTGACAAGACACTTTCGGAGAAACCCTTGAAGTTTTTAGATAATCGATGGACTTGGAAGAAGGGAGGGAAGTGCTAAGCAGGAATGTCTTAACAACACTGGCCAGCGGACTCCTCCCCGGAGTTTGCCTCTCTGAAGCTGGCCTCATCGGAGATCCTTCACAATGCCTGAATGTTATAATTATGTGGCTCCTTAATTCCATGTCCCCTAATTTCATAAAGCACAGATCTGTTTAGGTTAACAAGGTTTTCTTGGTTTTTAAATAATACAACTCTTCTGTGTTGCTGAGGATTTCAGGACCACCAACCGTACCTAACTTAATGGATATTGATTTGATTTCCTAGTCTCCAACTGGGAGTAAGTACACTGAAATAGGAAGGAGGGACAGCAGCAGAAATGGATAAGCCTAATGGCTTTTATAATATGTCAGAGAAGAGCGATGCTTAGGACATAGGAGGAAGGTGGAAAAAACAAAGTGGGGGGAGGAACAAAGATACAATTTTCCAATTAAAATAATCAGGGTCATTCTTAAAACCAAGGAAAGTTCCAGAATAATATTTCAATGATTTATTCTTCCTACCCACATACCCTCATCCTTTATCCTCCCACCTTTCCTCCTCACTTTTACCCACCCCCCACCACCAAATTAAGCACGTACTATCAATACTTAGATACAGTGCACGTTAAGTAGGGGGTACGTTAAGCAGGGGTTTCTGGGCTAACCTGGGAACCTAAACAGCTTTATAACATTGTTTCAGTGAGAAAGTACGTTCTGCATTCCAAACCACCAAGCTCCAGACCAGCACAGTAGCACATATTTCTGGATAGAATCCATCAGTAGAGTTAGTCTGAGCTCAGGGAACAGGCTCCTGGACTCTAGGATCTTAAGGCTCTAGGTAAAGACCCAGTGTGCACCCATGAAGCCCCCGCTCTTTTACAGATTCAGAACACCCACAGCTTAAAAAGGGCAAATCTTAACATAAAAGTGACCATCTGCATTGGTACGGCACCTAGTGTTTTCAGTGTGCTTTACATACTCATTTTTGAATGAACATGTTTTTTGAAGTCTTCCATAATAACTGTGTAGGTGGAGGTAAGAATTGGCATTCTTAAGCCACTTTCCCAGATAAGGAAATTGATTTTCTCCTCCCACCTTCTCAACAGCCAGTTGACGGAATCCAGCCCTCCACACCAGAGGCTGAGACCGCCACAGAGCTCTAGGAGCAACGTGGGGGGGGGCACGCCCTTTTCTGTACCCTCGTCCCTGACTCACTGCTGCATCACCACTGGGAGTAAAGTCAATGACAATTCTCTTCCTCCCCTTCCCCCCAGACTTGGGGGACACTTCTTTCCTGACGCAAAAATGGTCAACCAAGTGGCAAACTCCCCAGATAACCCTGAAATCAGAGGTTGTTCTCCTAGAAGATAATCTAGACAAAGGAGAATGAGCTGAGGGTTTTTTTCCCCTTTTTTGTTTTGTTTTATTGGGGAGAGAGGTTGCTACTACAAACTCCCACCTCTCATCCTCCCCCCCACCGCTTCCTTCCAGATGGTCGGTACAAGTTCCACAAATGCGCGGTTTCCCCCACCCCCAAATAATTTAAAACTGAGGGAGATTACTTTCTAGATGGCCGTTAAGCTTTTGTTAAACGTGAAGGGAAATGCCCCCAAGACTGCTCCGCCCGGGACCCAAGGCTACCCGAGCAGCCACACCCTGCCCACCGCGGCAGCCGACACGTCTGGAATGTGGGGCCTCCCTCCGTCCCCCCCGCCCCCGCCCCCGCCCCCGTCTCGGAGCTTCCTGGAAGCACTTCGGGGGGGATGCCCGACCCCCTTCCTCTGCCTTGCAACCCCAACGCCGGGATACAACCAGTCCCCCTCACTCCTACCCAGACCACCCTACTACTACGCTGCTCTCCGCAGAACCCCTTGGGTGGACCGCCCTTCCAGCCCCCTTCCCTGGACGGCCTCCCGGGTTCCTGTGGCCCAAGGCTCTTTGCAAGGCCGTCTTCCTCTTTTCCCGCTGCTCCCCGCCCCGCTAGCGCGGCGGCCCCGGGGCCATAGCGGGAGGGCGGGGCGCACCCCCGCTTACCTGGGCCCGGCGCAGAGAGCTGCGAGCGTCCCCAGTTGTAGAGCAGAGCTGGTTGCCCTGGGTGGGGCTTTTATAGCCGCCACATCCTCACTGTGCAAGGGAGGCCCGCCCCGCCCCGCCCCGCCTCCCCCTGCCCGCTCCCACCCCGAGTCAGGGTGACTCACCCCGGCCGCCCGCCTACTGGGGGCGGCCTCGCCCTGGAACGTTCCCGAGCCGCGCCATGAGGGAGCGGCCCCCGCGCCCACTGCCCTGCCTTCCATTAAAGCACTGCCAAGGTTCCTTGAGGCCCATCGGCGGCCTCGTTTCTTCCACCCTTGCTCCTTTTACTTTTTCAGCGCCATGTCAAGTTCTCAGCCCTGACTTAGGTTTATAAATTAGCAACACTTTAATAGACGCAGAGCTTGGTTAAGTTACTTTTTTTTTTTTTTTAGGGGTCAATGAAATGGAAGAACTAATTGTTCCAAGAAACATAAATCGAGATTCCCCTGAGCGGGGGCCGTTGGCATCCAGCTCCAGCTGCCAGTTACCGTCTGCAAACATATTAGCTTAACCTCTAACCAACAGTTCCTGCGAGGAGAGTGGGGCGGGCGATCCGCCGGGTCCTGCCCTTCAAAGAGTGGCTCACGTGGGCCTCGCAGCGCGCAGCCAGGCCCGGAGCCAGGGTTGGGATGAGGAACAGGTGGGGAGGCCAAAGCCAGGCTCCAAGATCCCACCCCCCCTCCCGCCCCGGGAGGAGCCCATTCTTCCGGAGCGCGGTCCTCTCAGCTTCTCTCCACACCTCCCACAACCGGGCTCAGCACCCTGTACGCCTGGCAGCGCTGCGCGTCCTCGTGGCAGGCCATCCGGGCTGGGTGGGGCCGGTGGCTTCGAGCCTCGAGTTCCAACAGAGAAGTTAACCTCCCTTCCTTCTTTCATAACTCCCGATCTTTTGCTGCCTCTTTGCTGGCTCCCTCTGCTCGGTTTTGCTCAGTTTCTCGCTTTTCTCTCCTTCTCTATTTCTACGAACCACAGTGGCAACATGTAAGCAAACATGTTTTTGTGTATGGCTGCTCAAATACTGTACTCACACTTCAAACTAGCAAGAATGTTTGGCTAAGAATCCTGAAGACCTCTCCCTGCACCTTTGAATTCTTTCACACATTTCACGGAGCTCTTCTCCTACTCCTGTTGCTTATGTGTTTTAATCTTCCACCTATCTGGAGGTCTATTTTTACTTTCTAGTTGATCATCATTTCACTTCAGGGAACCATAAAATTAAAGGAAAGCCAAAAGACGTCGGTAGCCATGCTCATGGTCACCTAGCCAGCTAGCCACAAAGGCGGGGCGGGGGGGCGCGGGGGGCCTCTGGACACTCAGCCCTGAGCTCTTGGTTACCCAGTTCATTCACTTGTAATGATACTTAATAGGCCCTATCAGAAGGACATGTAGAAAATAAACCAACAGTTTCTGATTTACATTTTTAAAAAAGATTTTATTTTTAAGTAATATCTACACCCAACATGGGTTCGAAGTCACAACCCTGAGATCAAGGGTTGCTGGTTCCACTGACTGAGCCAGCCAGGAGCCCCCTCGTTTACATTTATAGCTCAATTTAGGCTGAAAGTCTTACAGGCAGAAATCGTGTTTATCTGCCTACTCCTCTGAACATTTTGGAACAGAAGGGAACACAGGCTGACTATTAATGGTGGACAGGCTTCTGCCTCCCTTCTATTCCTTTCAGGACAGGGTGCACAGCCCCTTACTCCTACTTGTGTGTGGTGGGCCCTCTACAGAAGATAAGATTTAATTCAAATCCTATGGAATGCATAAAAGCCACCAAGTCTCCAAAAGAATGTTTTTTTGTTTATCTTGGGACTCTAGCAAATTCAGACATACAAATCTGTGCAACAGCTTGTTTGCTTCAAGCTCCAGAACTTTACACTGATGTTATAAAAATGAAGCTATTAGAAGTCATGGTTTGCTATCCGAGGAATGTGGGGCCAATTCTGCCAGTATAAAAGAACTTTTTTATCTCTTTGTGCAAAGATTCTCTTTTTCCTTTCTTTTTCCCCCATAGCTGGGGAGAATGTTTACTACAATGGATCTCAGATTATGTCTACTATTGTGCATACTGTCCTCTAAAGCCTCTATTTTATTCACACTTTGTCTGCCATATCTGAACACTGCTAATAGCTAGCAATGATAGGCACTCACAAAAATTAAATAATAGAATCATTCGCAGAGTAATAGAATGTTAGAGCACACTGAGGTTTTCAGACTAACTTGTCTGATCCTTAATTTTTATAGATGAAGCTGGAACCCAAATAAATTCTTCTGCCCAGTCCAGAGATTAAATAATGCACTCAAGTTACTTGTTGCAGTGTAACAAGTTACTACCAGTACTTAGTGGTTAAAATATACATAACCGTTTATTTGCTTGTGGTTTTGCAATCTGGACAGAATTCAGTGGGGACAGCCCGACAGTTCCACATGATGTTGGGTGGGGCAGCTCAAATGGGGTTGGAGGATCAAAAGTGGTTTAACCCATTTGTGTAGTGCCTCAGCTGGGCTGCTAGAATGTCTGAGAGCAGGCTAGGTCTCTCCGTCCCTTGGTCTCTCATCCTCAAGTTCTTCATCTCTATACCAGGGTAGTAATGGTGTGGCTTTTCAAGAAGAAAAGCTGAACCTGCCAAGACTCTTAGCTTGTCGATTATACAAAAACAGCAACAGGCTGGATTGGCATTATGGGTCATGGTTTGCTGATCCTTGCTTCAGGTCTGATCAGTTTTGGGCTTTACACACTGACCTCTTCACTACACTGTCCGAAATATCTCCTTTTCCTTAAGAATAGCCCACATTTGTAGCCGATTAGCTCTCTCAGTCTGCTTCATACCAATAGAAACCCAAAGGTCCAGAAACTTCTCATTTTGTCCTGTTTTTGTGTCCAAAAAAGCTGGCAATTCTTTCATTAACACAATTATTTAAAAAAAAATACAATTATCTTTAAAACTAAGTGGATTTTCTATAAATCTTATTGAGGTTCATTCTATGCTCCATAAATTTATAACCAATACCATTTTCTCAAAAACATTATGGGTTTTCTGTAAATCTTAATGAGGTTTAACTCCATGCTCCAAAATTCACATGTATTATTCTTTCTAAAAACAGACCTCTCTACTTTGTGCTTGTCAGATTAGAGCAATGCACTTAAGATTCCTAGAAGACCTGAGATGGTCTTCAACATACCATATTAAATCTCCCTAGAATCTATTTTTTTTAAGATTTATTTATTGATTTTATGGAGAGAGAGAGAGCTCACAAGTGGGGGGGAGGGGCAGAGGGAAAGGGAAAGAGAGAATCTCTAGCAGACTCCCCACTGAGTGTGGAGACCAACAACGCTGGGCTGGACCTCAGGACCCCATAAGATCACTACCCAAACAGAAATCAAGAGTCTGACTCTTATCTGACTGAGCCACCCTGGCGCCCCTCTGTGGAATCTTAAAAATAAAAAAAGGTTTTGTAGCCCCACATGATTTGATCTTTATCCTGAGGCCATTTCTCACATCTTTTACTGGCTAGCAATTCTGCTTGAAAACCAAACATCTTTCTTTAGTGCATTTTTCTATTATACTTTATCATAAGCAGCTAAAAGAAGACCACTGGCATTTTCAGGATTCTGCCTAGCAATCTCCTTGGCTAGATTCAGAGTTCACTGGGCATATTTTCTATCATCTATCATTCATGTGACCACAGGCAATGGTAATGTTAAACATTCTCCCAATTCATAACCTAGGCTGCCACTTCAACCTCCTACTGCGATTTCCTCACCACCCTTTCAACCTCCACCAACTGTCTACTCTCTGGTTACTGCCTGGCAGTGAGGGTCACTGTCACATATTTTAGGTTTTTGTTATAGCAATACTCCACATCAGGGTACTAATTTGCTTCACTTACTATTATTAGGAAATAAACTACCTCCACATCTTACAGGCATAAAACAACCACCACCATTTGTTCATGATTCTGCAAAGGGCAGAGTTCACTGGGTCAGCTCATCTCTGGTTTTATTTAGCATTGGCTAGGAGACCCAAATAGAGTCTGGAAGATCCAAAAGGTCCTCTCTGCAGCAAGGTGGTTGATAGTGTTCAGGAATAAAAGTGGAAGCTGCCAGGCCCAGAATGCTTCCTCTGTATTGCACTGGTCAAAGCCAGTCATTTAACATAGATTCAAGAGAAGGGGAAATAGATTCCACCACTTCCTCCACAGAAGTGACATGTGTTGACATGGAAGGAATGGTTGGCAACCACTTGTGCAATCTACCATAACCCTTAGACCAGCAAGTGGCAGACCTGAGGCTAGAATATATTTTTTTCTGCATTTCAAATCACTGCTTTTTCCATCATGCCATATTTTCCATATACTACCATTGCTTTGGTGAGACACAGGCTGGTCCCAAGTCCTCTACATTATATGGTTTAGGCTCTCTCTAGCTGTATAGCTGTTATATCTTTGAGCCTTGTTATATACAATCAGTATATAATAATGTCTTGTATTTGAAGACTTGGCCAGAAAAGGAAAAAGAACTATTTGTAAAATCCAACATCCAAATAATAGGAGTTCTAGAAAGAAAAAATAGGCAAAACTAAGGGAAGAAAATCATCAAGAAATAACTGAAGACCATTTTCTAGAACGGATGGCCATGAGTTTTTATACTGAAAAGCCATAATAAATAGAACCAACCAACCAAACAAACCCAAGGCACGTCACCATGAAATTTCAGAACACTGGATGCAAACAGAGAGAAATTCCTAAAAGATTCCAGAGATTTTAAAAGGTCATACATGAAGGATAAGAAATAAGAATGGCATTATACTCAACACTCAGATCTTAGTTTCTAAATACCATTCTCCAATAAATGAGAGTTCGCCTAGGAGAAAGGGTTGGTTCCAGAAATGGGGCAGAGAAAATACATGGTGAGCTTTGTGCTAAACAACTTATGAAGAAGACACAAAGCCAATTAGAAGGAGCCTCTCCTGGTTAAAACTGGGGTAATCTGAGCATCACACTGAATGAGAGGAATTGATTACATTACATTGAATTGTCTAAACTGGTAGTTTGAAAAAGTACACAAAAGATGGGATAAGGGGACGCCTGGGTGGCTTAGTCAGTTAAGCATCTGCCTTTGGCTCAGGTCATGATCCCAGGGTTCCAGGATCAAGTCCCGCATGGGGCTCCTTGCTCAGCGGAGAGTCTGCTTCTCCCTCAGCCTGCCGCTCTCCCTGCTTGTGCATGCGCGCTTTATGACCAAAAAAGAAAAAAAAAAAAAGGTCGGATAAGGAAAGCTCTTATTTATAGAGGAATGCCAACTTATAAATGTATCAGGAAAGAAATATAAAGTCACTGTTTTGCTACTAGAATTCCATATCCATCCAAATTATAAATCAAGGATAAAAATATAATAAACATTTTTCAAAAATGCTGTTTATGTTCATGTACCCTGTGTTAATTTGCTAAGGCTGCCATAACAAATTACCACAATCCTCATGATTTAAAACAACAGAAATGTATTCTCTTACAATTCTAGAGGCCAAAAGTATGAAATCAACAAATCAGCAAGGCTGTGCTCCCTCTGGAAGCTCCAAGAAAAAACCCTTCCTTGTCCCTTCCAGCTTCTGGTGGCTGTCAGTGTTCCTTGTGGCTGCATCACTCCGATCCTTCCCCATCTTCACGTGGCCTTCTTCTCTGTTTCTGTGCCTTCTCCTCTTCTAAGAACACTTGTCATTGACCTCGGCCATAGCAACTTCTTATTAGACATGTCACTGGAGACAAGGGAAACAAAAGCAAAAATGAACTACTGAGACTTCATCAAGATAAAAAGCTTCTGCAGAGCAAAGGAAACCATCAACAAAACTAAAAGGCAATGTATGGAATGGGAGAAGATATTTGCAAATGACACATCTGATAAAGGATTAGTATCCAAAATCTATAAAGAACTTACCAAACTCAACACCCAAAAAAACAAATAATCCAATTATGAAATGGGCAGAAGACATGAATAGACACTTTTCCAAAGACATCCAGATGGCTAACAGACACATGAAAAGATGCTCAACATCAGTCATCATCAGGGAAATACAAATCAAAACCACAATGAGATATCATCTCACACCTGTCAGAATGGTTAAAATTAACAACACAAGAAACAACAGGTGTTGGTGGGGATGCAGAGAGAGGGGAACCCTCTTACACGGTTGGTGGGAATGCAAACTGGTGCAGCTGCTCCGGAAAACAGTATGGAGGTTCCTCAAAAAGTTAAAAATAGAACTACCCTATGATCCAGCAATTGCAGTACTAGGTATTTACCCAAAGGATACAAAAATACAGATTTGAAGGGGCACATGCACCCCAATGTTTATAGCAGCAATGTCCACAATAGCCAAAACTATGGAGAGAGCCCAAATGTCCATTGACCGATGAATGGATAAAGAAGATGTGGTGTGTATGTGTGTGTGTATACACACACACACACACACATGCGCACACAATGGAATATTATTTAGTCACCAAAAAGAATGAAATCTTGCCATTTGCAGCATCATGGATGGAGCTAGAGTGTATTATGCTAAGTGCAATAAATCAGTCAGAGAAAGACAAATACCATATGATCTTATTCATATGAGGATTTAAGAGAGAAAACATATGAACATATGGGAAGGGGGAAAAGAAAAAGAGGAGAGAGGAGAAACAAGGTATAAGGGACTCTTAATAACAGAGAACAAACTCAGGGTTGATGGAAGGTGGTAGGTGAGGGAGGGGCTAGATGGGTGATGGGGATTAAAGTGGACACTTGAGATGAGCACTGGGTGGTGTATGTAAGTGATCGATCACTGAATTCTATTCCAGGAACCAATAATGCACTGTATGTTAACTAACAAAATTTAAATAAAAAATAAAGTAAATGAATCTGTGTAGAATATTATCAAAATAAAAACTACAGGAAAACTGTTGAATATTTCTAATGCTGCAGAGGAATTTAGATTTCTAATACTGGGAACCTGTGATATGCACAGGTAACTAGATAAGGGGATTTACACTGGGGACACATGTATGCAGATGCTGTCACTATGGAGAGGGTACCATATTCCTCCCCACTATGTAAGAGGACATTAGCAAAGAGCAAGCAGGAGCCGGTTTTGTAACCCAAGAGACCAGTGGTGCATCAGGATGTATGGGAGGACTGCCCAACGACAGTGATACCTGAGGGTCAGGCTTGCTTGACATGAAAAGCAGCCACCAATGGTAAATCATTTGTGCCATTTCTTCAAACAACAACACAAAAGAGCAGGAGGAGGAGAGGAAGACGGCAGAGCAGAGCAGAGCATCACAAGGGAGGACACTGGGCGATTGTGACACAGAGAGAAGCGGATCGAGAGGCCTATCTTCCTGACCCCGGCATATCTGTAATCTCTTACCGTCTCCATCCTAGTTTCTGCATCTGGGAACTCCACATTTTAGCCCAGATCATCTGTAAGTTCTTTACTAGCTCTTACATTTGTAAGGTCTTGCTAAAACAGAGTTTCAAATTCTTTAAGACTCTGCTAAAACAATCTTTGGAAGATTCCTAATCCAACTTTATTACTCAGGCAGTACAATTCTAGTTCAGCTCCTTAACACTTTGGCATCTGGTGCTCCTAGGATCCTTGAGAAGAATTGCTGATTGTGTTCTAATAGGGTAGATAGAGCTCAGGATGCTGTTAGAAGCAAAAGGCAAACAGATGGGTGAGCTGCTCTGAGCAGTGCTAGTTGCGGTTTTTTCTTTTCTCTTTTTAAATGAGAGGTTAGTCTTCCCCAAATCCCAAGGCTCCACTCCCTAATTTGGAGATGAACCAGATGATTTCACTGGTCTTTCCCTTCTCTGGTTTCTATGATTCATCAGCTATAGCAACCAGGGTGGGGTAAAGAAAACAATTCTAATATTCAGTTATGTTGTAGCTCAAAAGGAAGGAATCTAAGAAAAACTATTAAGATTGTAAGAGAATGAAAAAAATATAACTCATAATACTCCTCAGAAATTGTTCCCAGGAGGTGTCACTACATTCAGTGCCCTGATCTCACCTCTTTAAAATATCAATTACATGAACATTTTTGTTCATCAAATGTTCTACACATCTTTTTCTATGAAATTGGTAAAATGCTTAATGTAGTACAGATAAATGCCTAGTTGGTTTTGAACACCCATGTCTCTGAAAAAGCTGCCAGTATCTAACTATAAAAATCAAGGAACTCCCAAGACAAATGCACTCAATTTAACAAACACTGAGTATTCACCATATGCCAGGCACTAGGGCAGGACTGCATAGCAGATGCCTAATAGGCAAAAACATGGTAACTCTGACCTCAAGGTCTAGTAGAGGTAAATAAGTAATTCTTATTTGACAAATGTATCAGAAATGAAATCAAAGTGCAGGGGAACCCAATAAAAGAATGACTAATTCTGTCAAGGGCAGTTAACCAATAGAGAAAGGAAGTAAGACATTCTGTCTTGGCCAATGCATTTAGTTACTCAAAGCTATTTGAAGTAATTGTGAAACCATAGGAGAGGAAATGTAACATACACCAATGTATTCTATATCCGTGGACAGTGTCAATGTAGAGGTGTGACTTTTTTTTTTTTTTAAACAAACCATTCCAGTATAAAAACAGGTAAAGAGGAATAGTCACTGGAGAAGATATATTATTTGGTTAATTCCACTCATGTGAAAACTTGAGAATATTTTTGGAACTCCTCTACTTAATTCCCTCAGAGCCCAAGGCAAATCTTGGTCAACTGAGAGGAGTTCTAAGCAATAGCTAAAGGTCATTCTGAGCCAAGGCTCATGACTAAGTGTGCAGAGGATAGCAGGAGTTTCAACTGGGGTTAAAAATACATGAAGCCATGAATAGGACCTCATTTGATTACATTGTTTGATGGAATCAATGGTATTAATTTTCTGGTTTTAAGGAAATTTGATCATTTTGATATGATGTCTGAAGTGGATATCTATCAGTCCAATAAAGTTTTTGGAGTTCTTAAGATACTAAATATTCAAAATCATGTAATCCAATTTAAAGGTACTTTTTTTGGGTGAAAATACCCAAAAATATAGTGGGCTGAAATGGAATCTTCAATAATGACATACCTATGGATGAGGTACTTATACATCAAAAAGAATTTCAAAAACCAATTCTCCATGGCCAAGGAAATAGCCAACCAAGTTGGTTACAGTTTCCTATGAATGACATTGGCATCACATAGGTCTCTATCAAAATGGATTAACATCATCAGTCCCTTTTCAGAGCCAGTGGCATTGTTGAGTATTCTGGATAGCTAGAACAAACTTCGACATGACCTCACACAGCTGAAGAGGAAAGAAGAAAAAGCACAGAGTTAGTGGATGCAGAGTGTGTCTAGAGACCCTTGCCAACCACTCCTCACAAAGGCTGACCACTCTCCTGGTGTGGCAGTTACTCTTCCTTCATAAAAAGAAATCCTTTCTCAGAGTCATTAACTTTGCTTCTGTTAGTCTCTTAACAAATTAGTCTGTTAGTAAGTTGTGTACATAATAAAATTACCTGCACTGTACTGTGGAAAAAAAAATACATGAAGCCTTCATACCCTTTTCAGATATCAAACTGAATAGGTTTGAGGGGCAGAAGGCATGGCCTGAGACCCACATGGACTGGCAATGCTGGTCTACATATTTCATTTTAACTGGGTAAGCCAATTTTCTCATTCAAAGCTGTAGTATTCATTTTAAACTTTTAAACATTAACATAATTATCACACAAACATTAAAATATTCTGGGGAGGAGCTCATGCATGACTTACTCTGACCCTCAAGTTTCTGAAGGGAGGCAACTTAGGTTTCAGTTTGGGCTTCTGGGCTCAGCTACTTGGCTCATTTTATTTTTCCTTCTTATACCCCAGAGTCTAAGTTTTAAAAGGTTAGAAAAGAATCCAACTAGGTAAAAGTGACATTTAAAGAGTTAACCATCCTTTTTAAAGTGACTTACTTGGGAGGATACCAAACTTTTTTCCAGATTTAGAGTGTACTTCCAAATGATACAGAGTTTAATTCCCCGAAGAATAATTTTTGCAAAGGAACCCTTACTCCGTTTAACTCTGGGCTTTGGAGGAGAGGCACCTGACCCAGTTTGTGTGAGGGTCTGCAGCACTTATCACTCCATTTCTGACTTGTCTAACTCCAACAGATTTAAGATCAGCAACTTCTATCTCATGGGCTTGACCACATTCTCACAAATGTGGCAGGCATTATTTGGAATTGCAAGAACAGAGGTGACAGATGGCCAAGTAAGATGGATCACTAGAAGTTTTGGTTTGGATTGAAAAATAGCCTCCCCTGATCTCCCTGCTTTCAGACTTCCCTAGTTTCCATTCTGCCCCCCAATCCAGCCTACATATTATATATTACCATAGTTTCCATTATGGAAGTTTAACCTTGTTGCCCATCTCTAGTGCCACCCCCCATTAAGAAGCTTCTCCTTATTCCCCACCTCAAGACAATGCCACAGTCTCTAAGTCAATCACAGCTTTTTAGTGCTAAGTTCTCCCCAGCACACTGTCTTAGATCCTTTGGGTCCCTTCACCACAGGCACAGTGGTCATGTCTTAGCCACACGGATGGCCTGCCCTTCCGACATGCTATGCATGTTTGTACCTCTGAACATTATACTTTGTCCCTGAGTTTGAAATTTCCCTTCCAGTCTGGCAAACTCCTTTCGTTTTAGGTCAGATGACATTGCTCATTGATTTGATCTGACAATAATTCACATTTACACAGGGACTTGCAGTTTAAAAAGAACTTTTATATCCATTATCTACTGGAAGGCCACTAAAGCCTATAGAATATGCTGGCAAGGTATAAATATCTGGATTTCACAGATGAAAAGACAGAAGAGCAAAGAGGGGAGAAATACAGCCTTAGCAAATGGAGGAGCTGAGACTCTAACTCCGTACTCCCCACTTCCCACCCCCTTCCCAAACTCATGCCTCTTCCATCAAACTCCAAATCTGGGCTGCCTACTTCTGAGACTCAACTTCACATACTTCTCTCCAAGTTGTAGCAGACAGTCTTAACATTCTAAAGACATCCCCAAATGCTGGATGTGAATTAACTCTAGCACAGGCTCCTGGGAGGCAGAAGGCTTGGCGGACAGCAAACTCAGCACTCCCTTATATGCAAAATGACATTTTGGCCTTAGGCACTTAGAGTAAGTTACATAGTCCTTGCTCCTTAAGAGTAAAAGTTTTCAGGCACTAGAGTGTAGCATTAAAAAAAGCCAAACTGAATTAGGGACTGACCCACCACTTTATTAGCCTCCCAACATGCACAATATACAGAGATATTCAAGCCTCATGCACTGTGATTTCAGTTTCCCTCACTCTCTTCCTGAACTCAAACGAACTCATTGTGCAATTCTATGAGACTGCATTTTGGAGCTGGACAGAGACCACTTCCAGCTGCCCATTGTGGCACTTGGGAAACTATAATCTGCATCACTTTTCGTGGGACAGAGGGCAGACATTATACTTGCAAAATGTATTCCATTATTTATTTTTCACATTAGTAAAACTGCTGTTTGCATATTGTTAGGACCCATGACTAGATAGTTAAAAATAAAACACAAACTCTGTAAAATACATTCTATATCTTAGTCGTCTAGCAATGTTAACTTTAAACAGACTGCAATCACTTGATTATTTATTCTGGACTCATTTCTCACTTTGGGTTGAAAACTTCAGGAGCAAATTTAAATATTATCTCATGGATAATAATGCAGTCAGTAAGACTGTCTCTGGGCACAATAGCCTCTTTATTTATTTGGAGTCTAACAGGTTAAACCAAAAAACCCTACAGTTTATTTCTGGAGCCTAAGTTGGGTAGAGGTTTGTTGAAAGAGCAACTTGAAAAACTGTGGACGGTTTACGTTTACTTGGCATTGGAGAACATTACCTGCAGATTATGAGACCTCAAAAGTTGTGTGAAAGAAAAGGCTTTTTTTTTTTTTTTTTTTTGGCCACATCAGGAAAAACAGGTTTGTCCAGACAAGTTTTGGCTGCCAGGCAGAATGTTTTCAAAAGGTTTTGAAATATGGTATCTTTAAAATTGTTTAATATGAATTTGTATGTCCTTTGTTGTTCTAAAATGAAATAGAGTAACACTGGGTGAGTCAGACAGTAATATACCACCTAAGTAATGTGCTCTTCCTAGTGCATAGCAAGAAACACACATTGTTGATTTGTCTCATTACTGCTGATACTAATTTAATCACTTAGTTAAGATAGTTTCTGCCAGATTTCTTCTAGATTAAGTAAACAAATAAGTATGTTATACCTAATAATAACCATCTTCTGGGGAGATTCTTTAAGACTACATGAATATTCTTGGGCTCCTGGGTGGCTCAGTCGGTTAAGTGCCTGCCTTCAGCTCAGGTCATGACCCTGGGATGGAGTCAGTGGGGAGTCTGCTTCTCCCTCTACCCCTCCCCCCTTCTCATTCTCTCTCAAATAAATAAAATTTTTTTAAAAAGCCTATGTTAATTTTCTTCTTTGCCATCAAATTTTCACCCACCATATTTAGCATCCTTTGAGGATTCTTAGCTAAGTAATTATCTCTATAATGATTGCAAGTTGGTTTTTCTAATTCCATCATTCCCTCTGGATTTATTGGTTGGCAATCTACTGTAGAACAGAGTATTTCCTTCTTCTCCATTTATTTATTCATTTATGCCAGCATGAGCTTGTAGATTACTATTTTACTTAAAGCATTATAATGTTACTATCATTCTTTCATGCTCAAATTTTCCCAGACCCAAGAACTCCTTTAAGCTAGTTCCTATGTTCTTTTAACATTCATCCATTACTCTTTGAGCACCTTCTTACTTTCTGGTGCAAGACAATGTTCCAGGTTCATCTTGTATTTTCCCTGCCGCAGTCTTGGGATAATATCTCCAAAGAACACTGATTTCTTTTAGTGAAGGATAAAATTTAGAAACCAAGATCTGGGTGCTAAGTGTGTTCATTGCTATGTGAGTGTTACTGCTTCTAGGCACTATCAGCAGAATTAGGAAATATGTATGCATATGTACACATAACAGACAGCTGTATCTGTTTCTCCGTCTCTCTCTTTATATATATTAAGTGCCACAAATTCACTCTGATACTTCCAATTCCAATCCAATACTATGGGGTTTATTCTTGCCTCCCTCTTTCCCATTATTCTCAATGTATTTATTTGCTCAGTTAATCTAGTATATAACCAAACTCCCTGTCCCTTGGCCCTAGTAAAGAGGAAGTAGAAGAAAGAAAAGGCCAGTGTGGTCCAAGGCATGCCAGCCCCGATTTCCTGGTTTATCAGCCCAAAGGTGGGACCCAATCTTCCTGTCTATTTCTCTCCTCTAAGTTGTAGACCCACATTTTCAGTTTACAGATTCCATAGGACATTATCACCTTAATTGTACTGTTGACATTTGGTTGAAAATGTAAGTAGTTGTCTTTTTATGCCATCTATATTCTTCCTCTAATATTTTCATTTAAGTCAGTGGCAGCACTCGGGCTAAAAATTTCAGTTGTCTTTGAAACCTCTACTTCATAATTCCAACAAACAAGCTACTTCATGTGCCATGACCTTTAGTTCTTCTTTGTATTCCCAAGACCTAGTGCCTATAAACTACTTGTGACTCTATGTTACATGAGGTAAACATTCATTTGGTGGACAGGATCAAATCTCATAGCTGCTAACTAAATAGCTTTCCAATTTACACCTTTCCATCCACCTGCTATTTTATAGAGTTACCACCTCCTTGCTGTAAGTCTTTCCTCTCTCTAAATAATCCTTTATATTTTAAGTTTCCTAAAATTGATGTCATTTTACTTGAAAAGCCTCCAATGTCTCCTCACTGCTTTTAGACGAGATCGGGCGCGTTCAGGGTGGTATGGCCGTAGACCTCTCCCTGCTTTTAGAATCAAATTAAACTATCTGGGAATAATAATCAATACCTTCCACTATCAAGCTCTAACTTACCTCTTCACTTTATGTCCCATTTATCTTCTTTTACCCTCATGCTTGTTACAAGAGCCTATTTGCTATTTTTTAAAATCAGCACTTTCCATGAGATTTTCCCTAATGCTATAATGCTCTGCCTTTTCGTCCATATTAATATTTTACTTGCCTTTCAGAACAAGCTTAAAGGTCATTTTTACCATGAGTTTCTCTTATTTCCAAGCACCCCCTTTTCTTACTCCTATGCAATACTGTGCCACTTAAATTCCGCTCTGTATTATAGCTCATTGCATATATCCATCTCTCCAACTAGATTAGAGAATACCCTTAAGACAGAAACCAGTATTATTTATCTTTACATCCCAAGAAATTGGCATAATGTACTATATACCCAGTAGATGCTCAAAAAAGCATTGTCAATTCATTTCCATGTTTTGCAGATCAATTGGCAATGAAGAATTTCATTGTTTCCACCTTACCTTCTTAGTCCTTGATGTTTATAAATCTGATTTCTATACCAGCTACTTTAATGAAACTTCTATAGGTGATGGTAAATCCAAGCAGATATAGCTTTATGAGCAAAAGCATGCAGGTAGGGCCTAGAATGGCTAATCTGTGTGTTGGTAAAACCTGGCTGAAGCAGATGTTGTATTAATGCAGTGCTCGGAAGAGAGGTAAAACCCATGGAATCAGTGTAGCATTGCCTTGTTACACTGACTCTTAAGATTAACATGCACATACTCTCCTGTGCTGTACATTTTTGGACAAGCCAAACCTAGGATAGGGACTACAGAAAAGATTTCCTCCTTTTCCCCTCCAAGAAATGCATATTCTCAAGAAAAGGGAAGGAGGAATTCAACCCACTAATCACAGACTCTTTAGGTTTCTTCACTTTCAAAACAGTAAGTAATTCACACTGTGGCTTTTCCTCCCATTCCTTAGAGAATTAGCTGGACTATACCATGGATGTACAGCAATAAAACACAACCCTTTTGTAGCTTCTTGCTTGATCACTTTCTAAAGTAGTTCATATGTTAGAAGCAAGCATGTATGCCAAGGCAATAGTACATTACGCCTGTACTGTTTTATCTTCCTTTTTGACGAGGCAATCTAAAATTCCCATCCTAGAAATAGACGTCTGAGCCTCAACTCCTTCAGTAAGATTTACCTGGCAGATAAGACCCAATCCTCAGATAGATGCTTTGTGTGTCTGCCCCTACGTACCTTGATAAGTCTAGACATCACCCAAGGGGAACATGGCAAGAGTGGAAGGACCAGTGAAATACATCTTTATTCCTACATCTCAAGGAGAAACTTAATAAATCTTGATATCAAATACTTATGGCTTGATTAAAAGGTACCTGTAACACATAACAAGCATCTTAATATGTGTATCAGAAACTTCAGATTTAGCAGGTTCATAATAAAATATTCAAGTGTTTTCTCCCCTCTCCACCCTAAACCCATACTTCCTTGTAATGTCTAAAATGTTTACAGTGTCCAAAGCTAGAATCCAAGTAGAATGGAAAGGAACAGGTTAACTCCCTTTGCAATTGCAAAAGAAGATCCAAATAGTGAAACTATTTCCAAGTTTTGCTAATCAATTGGCAATGAAGAATTTCATTGTTTCCACCTCACCTTCTACTTACTCCTTAATGTTTATAAACCTGATTTCCATACTGGCCACTTAAATGAAACATTTTCTCTGGGGCTCCATTCATGATCCTTCTCTCATTCTACTAATTTCTGCTATGTTACCTTATCCATTTCTCTCAATCACCACATACCAACAATTCCCAAATCTGTACTGATGAGATCAGGCTTCTCTTCTGAGTTCAAAATTCAAATTATCAACCATCTCTATTAGATTCAGCATATTGGTAATAAGACATTAAACAGGGTGTCCTTTCTCTTCTCTCCACCCTAAACCTAATTCTTTTTCTATATCCTTAAAATGTTCATGGCATTTGTGGTAGTTAAAAAATGTTCACAAATTCTTCCTTTATTCCTCAACAGGTGGAGCTTGAGTGTGCACTTACTAATTTATATCTAATGAGGGAAATATGGCAGAAGTGACAGTATTTGACTTCCCACAAAAAGACATTGTGGTTTCCTCTTTGCTCTTTCTCTTGACTAGCTCACTTTGGGGTAAGCCAGCTGCTATGTCATGAGGATACTCAAGCAGACCCATGAAGAGGTACATACAGTGAGGTTTAGGCTTCCTGCCAACAACCAGTGAAAGACTGGCACCACCTTTTTGAAAGGAGATGCTCCAGCCGGTCAAACCTTGAGAGGAATGCAGCCTCAGCCAACAGGTTGACTGTAACTTTGTGAAAGACCCTGAACAAGAGACACCCAGCTAAGCTGCATTTTCTGATGCAGAGACTCTAAGATAATAAATGTCTGTTGTTTTAACTAAATTTTGGGGTAATTTATTATGCAGCAATATATAACCAATATTGCATCCAAACCTAGAATCCAAGGAACAAATATGGTGAAAGGAAATGAACATTTTATTTTTTATTTTATTTTTTTAAAAAGATTTTACTTATTTGAGACAGAGAGAGAACAAGCAGGGGTAGGGGCAGAGGGAGAGGGTGAAGCAAGACTCCTTGCTGCGCCAGGAGTGTGATGCAGAGTTAGATCCCTGGACCCTGGGATCATGACCTGCGCCAAAGGCAGACCCTTAACTGACGGGGCCTCCCAGGCGCCCAGGAAATGAACATTTTAACTTAACTCTTCCCACTCTATCCACACTCATCCTCCTACTTTCTCAATGAGTAACACCACTATTTACCCCATATCCGAAATAAGAAATTGGGATTTCTCTGGAAGCCTTATTTAACTCTTCCTACCAACTGTTTCACTAAGTTACCATTTTTTTCTCCTGTTACTTGAGCCCATCTCTCTTACTGCTTTAATTCCAGGCCTTTACCATTTTTCAATTATTATAACACAGCTTTCCAACTTTTCTCCTTCCCTACAATCTTTCCCAGCTCTATTTCATTCTTTAGATTAATGCTTACAAGAGCTTTTTAAAAAGCCTACTGATCATTTTTTTTTTTAATTTAAATTCACTACTGATTCCCACATTGCACAGGACAACATTCATATGTCATAGCATGGCATGTCTGTCCCTGTCCTACAGCTTTTTCTCTCAAATCCAAGTTCAGAGCCTACAATCTGGCCAACTTCCACCTTTGCATATGCTTCTTTCTTTCTATGTTGAAGACCTTTCATTCTTTCCTTATAATTCTTACACTTTTTTTTAAAAGATTTTATTTATTTGACAGAGAGAGAGAGAGAGAGAGAGAACAAGCAGGAGGAGCAACAGAGGGAGAGGGAGAAGCAGGCTCCCCATGTGAGCAGGGAGCCCGATGCAGGGCTCGATCCCAGGACCCTGGGATCATGACCTGAGCCAAAAGCAGACGCTTAACTGACTGAGCCACCCAGGCGCCCCTCTTACCCACTTTGAAAAGACTCACCTCAACCTTCATCTCAACTTTCCTTAATTATCAGGTTCAGGTTATATGGCTTTCTTATATTACTTTATCAGAGCACTTACCCATAGATCAGTATTGTGTCCTCCATTAGAATGTGAGCTCCTGGAAAAAATAAAATCTATCTTTGATACCTAGACATTCATTTAGTCATATATCCAACTTATATTTACTAAGCAACTAAAAGACCAAGTTAGGTGTTTGTTATATAATTGTGAACAAAACAAGTATGTTCCTGGCCTTTGCAGAGCTTATAGTCTAATTAAGAAGAAAGACAGTAAGTCAAATAAACAAATACTGCGATATGTGAAAAAGGAATATTGTGTGAGTAACAATGCGGACCTACTTTGGATTGTGAGGCACACAAATGCAAACATTTATTGAACTCAACGTCTTCCAAGAGGTATGTATAAATTATACCTTCACCATCACATCCTTGCCAACACTGACTCTGCTTAACACAGGGTTGCCACAAACCTTCAATTTGTGAAAAATGTAGTATCTGCAAAGTGCAATAAAATGAGGTATGCCTGTACTAAAAATCAAGGGAAAAAACACAAACATGATCAAATACATGTTATAAAAGAGGCTTGATTAAGCACAAGTGAAAAACCAAGACTAGATTTATATATATTATCAGGGTTACTTAAATATATGTCTAAGATAATTTCAAAATAATTACTTGCAAGACCACACATTTTACTAGGTAAAAAGTAATATTAAAAATCAAAAGCCAAGTCTTTCTGGTATTCAGAAGTCTGAAGAAATCACTTTCTAGCTTTTTTAAAAGAGCAAATTCCAAGAGAATCCCTGCCTCTCCCTTGGTTCACTGCCAAATGATTCACAACTAAAATATTTCTAGGATATGGGAATACGGGACAAAGTTAAAAAAAAAAAGATCATGTCCATTAAAAAAAAAAAGCATTGTTTTAAAAAGGGAATGGAAGGCAGAGGAAATTACATATTAAAAATATAAAATAGTTTTAATAATTGCTTAATTTAAAAATATAAAAATTAATAATTACTTATTAATTTAAAATTAATATAAATTAATTTAAAAATATAAAATAATTGAAAACAAAACTTGGTAGTTGAAGATAAAAATAAATAAAAAATGTTACTGATAATAAAAATAAAAAATAAAAAATGTTACTGATAATAGTTGAGAAGATTTCTTGGACTAGTTTCTTAAACATTAATATAAAACACATTAAAAAGTTCCAAAAACAAAGCAGATTACAAAACTTGTATTTTACAAATGATGCATATGGGGCGCCTGGGTGGCTCAGTCGTTAAGCTTCTGCCTTCGGCTCAGGTCATGACACGGGGTCCTGGGATCGAGCCCCGCATCAGGCTCCCTGCTTGGCGGGAGGCCTGCTTCTCCCTCTCCCCGCTCCCCCTGCTTGTGTTCCCTCTCTTGCTGTCTTGCTGTCTCTCTCTCTGTCAAAATAAATAAATAAAATCTTTAAAAAAAAAAAAACAAATGATGCACATATTTCTGAAACTTTTAATGCACATTAAAGGACAAAGACACAAAAATTAAATAAGTCCATTCCTTCTTAAGTCCAAATTGGCTACAGTAACATCAGGTGATGATAAGCTTTCCAAATTCAGCTATGTGGTCCTAGGAAATTTAATCAGTATAGATGAGAAAAAAATAGCTTATTTTTTAACATGTTAACCTTGTCAGTTGAAATGATGAGATTTTTCTGGAAAACACATCTGCTTTCAGTAGCATTATTTCAACACTCAGCTGAAATTTGTGCCAAGAGATAGAGGGATCTATCACCAAACCTGTAACACCGCAGAAGGTTTGTTTTTTTAAAAAACTGATGGTTGACCAACAAGTACTTGTTAACTTGTGACTTTTCAGGAGCATGAACTTTTTTATTTTTAATTTTAATTTTTGGCTTGTGCAATGGAATTTCATCAAGTTTTTAAAGATGTTAACTTTATTAACTTGCAACAATCATCGTTTTAAAATAGTATATAAAAACTGTCACAATGGGTCAGAAGCAAGGTTTACATTGGCTCAAAATTATCTCTGATAGTGGCAAGATTCAACTTTTTGAGCCAATCTCAACAGACTGGTGATATAATTCAAATTGCTAACATAATACACAATGATAAATATTGCTCTTGAAAAAAGCAAATTATTTTCCTATTTAACAGTTTTTGGAAAAGGTCTACTATAAAAATATTTCTCTTCTCTATGTTTCCCTGCCATGATAATGTTAAAACATAACTGGATTCTCCTCAAACATCAAGTGTTAAGAGTATAACACTCCATTTTAGCTGAAACATTCCTTCACATAGCCAATATATTTTTTCAAGGCACTCTAAGAACTCTCAAGGACACTAAAATGTTCATCTTGTCCACTGATCTTCTAGGCATATTTCCTCTCAAACTTTTCTAAATTGAACGTTGTTACAACTAGTTTTTCCTCATTTTCCATAGTAGAGTCCTTAAGTTATTTTTCTTTTATTGGGAGCTTCTCCTTCATTTTCAACTTGCTGAGCAGGCAGACTTTTTGTTTCCATGGAAACTGGATTCCTACGGCTGCGTGTAGGCACTCTTGTTCCACCAACCTAAGAGATGAAGCAAAGAATAGTTTAACATGTTTACAAAATATTTATATATGGTCAACTCTGCTCTGTATTATTTATACTAATTACCTTGCAAATTGTCCTTTATGTTTTTAATCTCCAGCTACCTGGCTGCTTCTAAACAAGCTTTAGTCTGACATAGTTTAAGGTACTAAACTTTCAAATAGCAATCAGGGAAGGAATCGGTCAGGGCAGATGGAGAGAAGTGAAGGGGAAAACCACTCTGCGTTAAATCTGGAAGAGGCTGAAATGTTAAGATGATGGAAGGACAGGACTTTTGAGCAATGCGTTTGCAATAATGACGCTGAAGGGCAGAAGAAAGGAAGAAATGAAAAATACGAAGGGAGAGAAAGGAAATACAAGAAACAGGTTGGAGGTGGTAAAGGGGGAGAAAAAAATTACAAAATGGAGAAAGAGACAAAGACTAAGAAAGACAAGTCTACAGAGAAAAGGGGGAATAATAAATGTTGAAAAACAGAAAGGCAAAAGAGACAATAACCTAAGTAAAAAGGAAAAGTTGAGGGACTAAGAGAAGATTCTTACAAGAAAGAAAAGAAAGGGGAAGAAAAAACTGGAAGGAGGCTACAGAGGAAAAAAGGAAGAAGGGAAGTGGGAGGAAGAAGGTTTGTTGGGGTGCTGGTTCTACCTTAATATCAACTCCTCCTCAGTACAAGTAGCTGCCCACCCTCACTTTCTAGCCAACACAGACTACAGAAATGAGAAGGCGTATTCTTAGGATACAATCCCTTGCTAACTATAGTCCTGCTGAAGATGAGATCTGGAAATTCTGTCATCTCCTTGGCCACTGAGAGAGCATAGTTTTATTTAAAAGGGGGAATGGAGAAAGTCAGCCCTTGGAGAGAAGGGCCAAAGCTGTCCAGCCTAAAATCATTTGCCCAGAACCTGTCCATTTCTGCCTCTATTTCCCCTGGCCACCTTGCACCCTTTGTTTCTTCACAAGAAACAGTGAATTACAGACCTGGTGATGATGGGTGATATTGTTACTCCAAACACACTCATATTTCCTAATATATCAGACATATTAGCATTGCTCCAAGGGGCTACTGACTCACTAAGAATGAATCAGACTCTAGCTTCCCTAAGCTAATATGTTATCTCTTCAGGGGCATTTTTTGGTGTACGATCAGGTGACCAGAAAGGAAAAATTCCAGTTGGGATTTGAGTGTGCCAGTGTGTTTGTCTGAATCTGATGAACTTTTCTAACACAATTAGAAAAGAGCTGTGATTTTTAAATTATCTATACTACTACCCACTCAGCTGGTATTTACTATAAGACTATACTAACCATCCTGATTGTATCTACTATATCGCTGAGGAAAGCATTTTGAAACTTCCACTGTAAGATTGTGAATGTGTATGTGTGTGTGTGTGTGTGTGTGTGTGTGTGTGTAAAATGAATATTTGTTACAGAAGTTGCAGAAGGAGAAAGGGATGGGCACAGAGTCTTTGCAACAGGACTGGAAGTGGAAGAAGTCAGGGGTAGCATAGGAAGCAAATGGGATTCCCCTATTCATCTCTTCTACATGCAGCAGGAGGTAGACAGACTCTAGTCGGGTATTTCTCAGGGTTAGTACCCAAGGCACTACACAAAGATGAGAACTGAGTTCAAGCGGACAGGGACTAAAGGATTGTATCAGAGGCAGAAACATTTGTTATATGAGTTTTTACACCATGAAATATGTGGATGATTTTTGTTTCATACAGGGTCTTACTTCCTCAGGTTTCCTGAAACTTCAGTCTTTTCCTAGTGCTGCTAAGGCTAGAAACCCTATCTGTGCTCACCCTGACTGGACTAGAAAGTCCCATTCCCATGGCCTGGCTAGGAGGAAGTAAGGGAGGAAGGTTGGGTAATTCTCATCAAACATAGGGCTAGATTGTAGGGAGATGTGCAAGAGATCACCAAAAACTTACAAGGGCTTAAAAACATACCAAACCAAGCATTAATTATCTACCTGTCTACTCTACCTAACAGCTGGGTTTTAGATAATTTCATTAAGGATTTGTCCCTGGCACTGAATGCGTGAAGTGTCTTAAAAAATACAAATCAGCAACTGCTCAGTGGCATACATATAATTGAATTGTTTAATTCTGAATTTATGTGGCCAAACCCTGAACATATGGCATTGTATCAAAGTATTAAACAAAAAAAAATGTCATCCCCATACAGAATTATATGTCACAGGTAATAGACCATAACCAGAAAATTTTTTTAAAAGATTTTTATTTATTTGACAGAGAAAGAGAGAGAATGAGAGAGAGCACAAGCAGGGGGAGCAGCAGGTAGAGGGAGAAGCATGCCCCCAGCTGAGCAGGGAGACTGATGCAGGACTCGATCCCAGGACCCTGGGATCATGACCTGGGCTGAAGGCAGACACTTAACCAACTGAGCCACTCAGGCGCCCCACAGAATTTCTAAATTAAATTAAAAAATCATTATCCTAGAAAGAACATAAATCTTTCCAAAGAAGTTTTCAATCATTATATTTAAGTTAGTGAAGAAAATTTTGCCTTAATATAAGTTATAAAAATCACCATTCAAATGAAATTTAAACTGGAAATAACCAACCAGAACTGCAGATAAGATGGTTTAAAATATTAACAAGTTCATCCACTCTTTCATTTGTAGCAACTAGTTAACTACATTTATATATTCTCATGGCCAAAGTTAGCTAAGAATGTGCAAGGAGTTCTCACTTCTAAAAAGAACCTCCCAAACAGTAACATTAGGTTGTAAAGAAGTGAAAAATATAACTTCATTCACTGTAAATTATTTTTAAAAATCCTCAATATTTGCATTCCAGCTATTTCTAAAAGGACTTGAAAACATTTACGGATTAATATAACACAGAAAGAAAAAAAGAACAGAAGATATCCACAGGATACACAATTGATAGATGTTCTGGGACACACATATTGAGATTATGGAAGAAAGACAACAATTTTTGACTCCCCAAGATTTTTGGCAGCACAGAAGGAAAATACACTCAGTTTTTATTTCCTGAACACTCAGTCTCGTTTGTATAGAACAAAACTTTTCCCACAGCTAAACCCAAAGTGGAATATTTTACATGATATAAAGAATGAGTGACATGGTGAAGAGTATCTCTAGCCACAGCCTTACAGAAGTTTCAGGCAGGGAAAAACCATTCAATTGGTATTTCTGGGAAGGAGTCTATAAAGAGAGTAATTTTAATTATAACTCAATAAATACTGAGTTATATAATACTTAGCATACAATTTAGTCCTTAATAGTTTATTGCACATTTAATAAGGTACTGCATTCACTAATTACTAACACTTACTTTTTAAGTTTTCTATATCCTACTTACCAATTTTTAATTGTATCATAATTTTATTGTAAGTATTCTTCTGCAAATTGCCTCAAGTATTTAATGAAATGAAACAGTACACATAAATAAGAATCACCAAAAAACTGCTTTTCACAAGAACACAGGGATTTAACTACGTGGATGCATTACTCATGCTCCCACTGGGTAAGCTGATAGACTTTTCTTTAGTTGAATTATAAACATTAGAGAAACTTACACCGACAATGACTGGACTCAGTAAAGCATACAACTTTATCTAACCTTCTTATGATACAGTTTTTAGATGACGTTGTGATTAATGTGGACATGAAGTTGAAATATTGTATTGTCAATGACACAGATGAATAATAAGCAACCTAATGCAACATTTAATTGCAAAAAAGATCTTACCTTTTGTTGTGGTGTGGGACCTAGTGATTTAGGTGGAAAAGTACAAGGTATTCTTCCATGATGGATATGATACGGTAATAACAGACTGGGATCTAAAGGGACCCAGGGAACTGAGAGACTAGAAGGCACACCAGGAAGGCCGCAATGTGTTTTATGCAAATTGTAGGCTGTCCTAGTAACTTTTCCATCAGAGGTCTTGTAGATCAGGAGTGAAGAATCTTCCGCTGCATGAGACAACAAGTAGGAACCCTCCTGCAAGCTAAATCATACAAGGAAATTTCAACTCACTGGCTCACAATGTCAATTTCAACAGCATGAAAACAATTATGGGTATGGAATACCACCTCTAAAAATTTTTTATGACCAAATAAGATTTAAGAAGTCTTATTTTTAACAATTTTCATGATTTTTAGGCAACTAATTTTAATTGTTATTCCAAAGTTCAGGATACATAATTATTTTTACTGTTACCTCAGTCAATTTCTAAGTATTCAATAATTTAATGGGAAACAAACAGTCTGCCTCATTCTCTAATCCATGTACAACATATACTGAAAAGCATTTCATGAGTGCACATATATAGTATTCCTATACAGACCATTTAATTCATTCAACAAACATTGCTTTGTATCCAGTAATACAAAGATTAAATAAAGGATATAAAAGGGAATGTAGCACATTCACTACACTTAGCTTAAAATAAAGTGGAAGAAAAAAATGGAACAATCACAATACAATATGAGGTGCTATGAGAATAATAATAATAGCAGCTGATAGGTATTGAATGTTTATCATGAGCTAACTACTGTTATACTGCTTATATCCATTTTATTATTAAATCTTCCACAACAAATCTTCAAGGCATATTAATAATTCACCCCATATTCCAGGTAAGTAGAAATTAGAGATACTAAGCAATCTGCCCGAAGTTCTGAGTGCAGGGCTTAGCTATAAACCCAGGCAGTTCAATCTACCAGCTATACCCTCAGTCATGATCCCCCACAATAATCACTTCTGTCAAACATCAAATCTACATTTTCCCTTCCTCCGTATAAAGTTTTAAGGCATCCAGTGAATCAACATAAAGAACTAAAGGGACAGGATTAATATCTTATGCTTTATTAGGATTTTATATTCCTCCAGCTCAAAGGTGCTAAGGAGAACCTCAGTTCTTTCCCATATCATTTAAAATAAGGATTTATCATACTTTAGTTATATCCACCTGCCTACAAACCTGATAAGTTACATTTCCATTAATTTTTTCAAGCAGAAAAGTAACAGGTGCTGACAAAGGAGGTTCAGAGAATTATTCTTATCCTCTGGAGAAGTTTTTTTTTGAAACAATCACTTTCATATTTTCATATAAGGAAATGAGTAATAACTGATTTGGTAGTAGGAATAAATAACATTTCAAAGATTGAACTTTTATTGATGAAGATCATGTATTTTAACTACCCTCACTAAAAATGAAGAAAGCTCTGGTTTACAGGGAATTTATGGAGGAGGCAAAACTTCAAGGACAGTATTTTAGAAGTGCCATACAGTGCAATGAACATGGATGGATACTACCCACTGGTGGGCAGAATAACGACCTTCCAAAGATGCCTAGATCCTAAACCCTGGAACCCACAGATATGTTACATTACATGGCAAAAGGGAATTAAGATGGAGTTCCTAACCTGCTGATTTTAAAATGGTAAGATTTTCCTGGATTATCTTAGTGGGCCCACTATAATCATAAAAGTCCTTCAATGTAGAAGAGGGAAGCAGAGGGGAGATATAACTATGAAAGGAGTCAGAAGAATGTGATGTGAGGACTCAACTTGCCTTTGAAACTTTGGAAAAAGGAAGAGGGCCACAAGCCAAACAAAAGGTGGCCTCTAGAATTTTACAGAAGTCGAGGAAAGAGACCATACCCAAAGCCTACAGAAAAAAAAATTCAGTCCTGCTGACACATTGATTTCAACCCAGAAGACCTGTTACACTTACAGAATTGAAAGATGATAAATTTGTGCTGTTTTAAAACACCAATTTTGTGGTAATTTCCTATAGTTGCAGTAGAAAATGAACACACACACTAAGATACTGATAATAAGATCTCAAAAAGCATTTGACAAATTTCATGAATAAGTACTGTGCTTCACTTGAAGAAGACGATATACAAAATAGAATTTCTGCCACAGAATCACAGAACTGAAAAGTACTTAGGAAATCACTGAACTCAACACCACCATTTTATAAATAAGGAAACTAACATATAGTTGCATAATAAGTAGGAGAGTTAGAACTCTGAACTTTTTCACTTTTATTTCAGACTCGAATTGTTTTTTAGTTTATCTTTTGGTAACGGCGTAAGAGAAGGAGTATAAAAGTTCACATAATAAAACAGTCTGATAAATTACCAGGTGGAGAATCCATATTCGAAGATTTCTCATGGACTTAATGATTTTTTAAGACTAGCTCTGTGATGCTTCCTTATCCTGAAAATGTAAACAAAATAGCTATGCTAGGCTCCATAATGGCCCCCACCCAGGATAGCCACATCCTAATCTCCAGAACTTTTGAATGTTACCTTTAATGGCTTTCCAAATGTGATTAAGGTACAATGTGATAAAGGAAGCAGAAATTTGAGTGATACAGTTTGAAGATGGAGAGAGGCCACAAGTCAAGGGATACAGGTTAGCCACTAAAAGGTGAAAATCAAGACAAGGAAATGACTGCTCCCTTAGAGTCCCCAAAAACAATCAGCCCTGCTGACACAAAATCATTTAGTCCAGTGAAAATGATTTTGGATTTCTGACCTCCAAAACTGTAAAAGAGTAAGTATGTGCTGTTTTAAGCCAATACGTTTGTGGTAATTTGTTACAGTGGCAATTGGAAACCAATACAACAGAGCCTTAGAGAAAAATGTTTAATTGCAGGCAAGCCAGTTACTATCATATTATCTTATTTATATTTTCAAAATTTCAACCTTGACAAAATAGAATAAATCTTGCATTTCTGGGTTACATTCTATGATCCCTAATAGCATATATTCAAATTTTCTATGAATTTTCACCCAAGAAAATCACATGTATCAATGCAAAATGTCCAAAAAACACTTACCTACTCAATTTCTTTAGAATGTGTTGGAGGATGTTAAATAAACTTGAAATCCTATTAAAAAGAAGAAATTCTTGCAAAAATTAAATGACAAAAAAGGTATTCTTAACAATTATAGCTCCCCTAAACAAAGAAAAAAAACAATATAACAGAGAACACAGAATACCAAAATCATTTGATTAAATTCTAATGTTTACTTAATTTTTACCATTTCCCGATTTCTCTTCAAAATCATAAAGTACTTGGCCTGTGTGACTCAGAGCAGTTGTAAAGAGATTACTATTTTATATTCAAATTATAAACTTTTAAAAACGTTCAAGAAGTCTTTAGCAGAACTAATCTGCAAAAGAGTTTGCCTTTTAGAGATGGTGGTGAATTAGCTTCCAAAGAATCTGAGAGGTATTTTAAATGTGTGATACCAGAGAAGCCACTGACTGGCAGCAGGATAGTTAAAGGGAAATGAAATGTATTTCTTTAGTACCTATTCTAGCCCCAAATTCATTCCCCCTACGATTTATTTAAAAATGGGTTTCATTGGGAAAGGTGGGGCAGGCAGTGAGTAATGTACAGAAAAGCTTTTTTATTCATGTAAAGAAAAAGTTACTCTTCAAAGGAGGCAGTCCTTATAAATAGAAGTGGACATTTTTAAGAACAAGCAGATTATTCAAGATTGAACCTGAGATCCTTCAAAAATTGTGTCAAGCCCCAAAGCTGGAACTATGCAACCAGTCTAAGTCAGGACAATTTCTCATCCTAATGGTGAATCCATATTAATTACCAAGGTTGCCACTCTCGCTCAGCTGTGTGCTCTGGAGCAAGTCACTCCAAGTTCCAGTTTCCCCACACATAAAAGAGAGACAATACTCCCACCAGTCCTTTCTAGAAAGCTGTGAGATATAAATTAGATAATGTTTGTAAGTTATTTTCCTTTGCATTTAGGTATTTGGAGTCCTCAGCACAATAAACTCATTTCAATATGATGTACAGTAATATGTGGCACCGGGGAAACTTTTAGAAGTTAGGATGTCTAAAATCCTTAGAGTTGAGTCTGTATGACTGTCCTCTTCTTTCCCAACCCTGAACAGGAGTGCTCCCATGTACCTCCCAGACGGTGGGCTACTACTCTTGCTCTAGCCTCCTTTGTCTGAAGTAGAAAGACTGGTGCCACTGGTATTTAACTTGAAAATGGACATGATTAACAGAGATGGATCACAAACTGGGTTAGGGGAAGCCTCAATGTACAAAAGGATTAAAAGTCTTGAAAATAAAGGACTTAAACTTAACCAGTATTTAGAAATAAACAAAAATCAGTGATTACATTAACACGTTTTAAAAATCCCACCACAAAGTAAACTTTCTTACTTGAGTGCTGAAAGTTTTTCTTTTAATTCTTCTGAGGTAATTTCTTCTAACAGAAAAAGTTTTGAAGTAAATGCATCGATATGCCCTAAAATAAAATATCAAACTTAAAAACAATTGCAGTATTTTAAAAAAAAAGTTATCCAGTCTTCTTAAAGATGTCTTTACAAAACTGTAACAACTGTAAAGGAACTATACATTCTAAAAAGAGGAGAATTATACATTTTATTAAGTTTATTAAGTAAAGCTGTATTTTATTTATTTTTCTAAAAGATTTTTATTTGAGAGAGAGAACAAGTGGGGGGAAGGGCAGAGGGAGAGAACTTCAAGCAGACTTTGTGCTGAGTGTGGACCCTGACACAGGGCTCCATCTCATGACCCTGCAATCATGACCTGAGCTGAAACCAAGAACTGGATGCTCAACCGACTGAGCCACCCAGGCGCCCCAAAACTCTATTTTAAAATGACACAAAAGTATTAGTTCTAAAATATTTGCTGAATACAGAAAAGTTTACACATGTGTACACCAAAAAATAATCTCTAAGACCCAAATTTAAGAATAACAACTGTTAAAATAGTGGGTGTTTCTGTTTCCTATTAGTTTAAATTGCATTTTCATAGAGATGATATTTTTAGAGAAATACATACCTATTATCAATGAAAATGGGTAGTCAAATTTAGAGTATGGGCATGCTCTACACATATCTAAGACACGCTTGGTTCTTTTTTTTAAGATTTATTTGAGAGTGAGAGGGAGAGAGAGCATAAGTGGGGGGTGGGGACAGAGGAAGAGAATCCTGAAGGAGACTCCCTGCTGAGAGCGGAGCCTGATGCAGGGCTCAATCCCAGGACCCCGAGATCATGATCTGAGCTGAAATGAAGAGTTGGCCGCTTAACCAACTGAGCCACCCAGGCAACCCCACACCTGGTTCTTAAGATAAAATTAGATTATAAAAATCCAGTTTAATTATTTATAATAACCAAGATATGGAAACAATCTAAGTGTCCAACAATGGATGAATGAATAAAGAAGATGTAGTGTATATATACAATAGAATATTACTCAGCTATGACAAAGAAGGAAATTCTGCTATTTATAACAACATAGACATACTTAAGGGCATTATGCAAGTAAAATAAGACAGAGAAAGAAAATACTACACGGTATCACTTATATGTGGAATCTAAAAATAAAAGTCAAACTCACAGAAACAGTAGAAAAGTGTTTTCCAAAGGCTGGGGGAGGAAAGAATAGAGAGAGGTGGTAAAAGGGTACAAACTTTCAGCCATACAGAGTCTGAGAATCTAATGTATAATATGGTGACTACAGATAACACTACATTGTATGATTGAAATTTGCTAAGAAGAGTAGAACTTAAATGTTCTCATCAAAAAAAAAAAAGGAAAAATATAAATATTTGGGGATGGAGGTATTAATTAACTGGATGGGAGGAATTTCACAATGCATATGTATATCAAATCATCATGATGTACACTTTAAATATCTTACAATTTGATTTGTCAAATTATACTACAACAAAGCTCAAAAAAAAATCCGGCCTTTAATTAAAGCACACAAGATTCATCATGGTTAAAAAAAAAGTCTGCTTAAAGTCTTACTTTCTTACAAACATGACATAATTCCAGAATTCAAGAAACAAAGTAGCAAATGGGGACACTTTCATTTTAAAAAGTAATGTGTATGTTCTACAACATAGGTTAAGACAGGACACTTAGGCCCTGAAATGTACCAAGAAGAATGATATAAAAGACAGCCCTAAGTTAAATGTTACATAATCAAGTCCATACAAACCAGAGTTAAAAACATCAGTTAGTATGACAAGAGTGTAACACTCATCAATGCTGAAAATAATATCATTTTTTACTTTTATTTTTGAACTTGTAGTATTTAGTTATCAAAACACATTACCTGGGAAGCTGACGTCAATCACTGGGACAACAAAAAAATGCACATAATATCTAATTTTCATATAAAGCCCCCTTTCATTTGCTTTCAGCTCATAAAAAGAATTAGAAACATTTTTATCAGATGCTTTTCCTTAAAACAATGAATCTATTTTTCCCACTCCTACTTATTATTTCCTATGCCAAGTTTTAGTTTCACCTCTACATTTCTAACACTCATACAGTGACATTTCTAATAACAAAGACACATTTTAATGCTTTAATAACTGTAGAAAGGGAATATTAAATACGATAAAACATATTTAGACATTTACTAAATATGCCTTTGAGATGAACAAGTCTTTGCTTTTTAAAGAATTTCAATAAAAAATATGTATTATAGTGTATGTCAAATATGGTCAGCCCAAAATAACTATATAGAGAACGCCATATTAAGTGCTAGGAGGACTACTTCCTCAAGGAGTTAACAATTCTCTCAATATTGGCGCATTTTACCTGGGGGTCTCAAATGACTCATATGTGTGGTTGAGATATTTATCTCCCAGGCCCTTGGGGCAGCTGAGCAAGGCTTGGGATGGAAAGTTTCCTGGCACTCCCCTTCAGCCATGAGAAATCTCTTTTGTATATCACAGTGCTATCCAAGTATTTTTTGTCTGTCAAGGTTGGGAAGCACTGCTTTACAGAGTACAAATAAAGCCTTTATATAATACAATTAAAGGCTTTATATACATGCATCCAATCATACATACACACATATATATACATACATACGAACAGGCAGTCCTTGCTTTGCATGCAGTATGGGATGATAAAAAAAAGCTGAAACCATGCAAGCTTTTTTAATGATGTGAAAAACGATAATTGTTCCATAACCTTTAAAATTTTTGGCAAGGGGTGCCTGGGTGGCTCTGTAAGTTAAGTATCCAATTCTTCGTTTCAGCTCAGGTTGTGATCTCATGGGTCATGATCAAGCTCCACATCAGGCTCTGCACTCAGTGGGGAGTCTGACTGAGATTATCTCTCTCCCTTTCCCTTTGCTACTCTCCCCACTTGTGCATGTGTGCGTGTACTATCTCAAATAAATAAATAAATCTTAAATTTTGTTGTTGTTGTTGTTGGGACACCTGGGAGGCGCAATTGGTTAAGCCTCCAACTCTTAAGTTTTAGTTCAGGTCCTGATCTCAGGGTTGTGAGATCAAGCCCCCTGTTGGGCTCCGCACTCAGTGAGGAGTCTGCTTAAGACTCTCTCTCCTCTGCCACCCACCCCCATGCTCTCTCTCTAAAATAAATAAATAAATCTTAAAAAAAGTTTTTTGTCAAAACATTATGAATTCTCTCCCAATTATAACTGTATAGGGAAATGAAAAAAAAAGCAAAATTAATATTTATTTAGTATACTGTAATTTAAAACATTAAAAACACTGAAAGTATTTTATTTTTTTTATAAAAAAAACTTATCAGGAGCAGTTTGAACACTGCTTGTCAAATCTTCTTCTGGAACAACTTATGATAGGAAGCAAGCATCTTTTCTATGCCGTGGATTGTCATACCCCTAAGTTAGGATCAGCTTCCAACATTGTATCCTTTGTGTTTTATTATGTTTTCTTAAAGATCTTATTTATTTGACAGAGAGAGCACAGGCAGGGGGAACAGCAGAAGGAGAGGAAGAAGCAGGCTCCACTGCTCAGCCCCAATGTGGGGTTCCATCCCAGCACCCCGAGACCATGACCTGAACCGAAGGCAGATGCTTCACCGACTGAGCCACCCGGGAGCCCCTCCTTTGTGCTTTAAATGTCAGGAAATATCTCCTTCCTTTCATGTAAAATCTTATACAGGTATCACTTTTTCATTCTTTATGTCACAACCACTTTCTCATTTATGTCCCTAAATTTGCCTTCACTAAATTCCTGTGGCGGCATATCTAGAGTCTCTTGAACATCAGCATTCCCACTATCAGCTGTTTCTCCTGTAACTCCAGTTATGTTCACTTCGAATTTCACTTCCTGCAGTATCACTTTTTATTTCTTTGCTGTGCTTTAATCATTGTTGGCCAACTCTTTGATTATCCACTTTTATAAAATGCATGAGTTTATTACTGGGAGACAAGGATGGAACACAAATATTAACACTGTTTTTTGTGTATGAACTCAGTAACAGGTGCAAAGTGACCACTGACAGAGTTTGGAAGATGGGACATCACTGGTCACTGGTCATAATATGCATCTGTTATTTATGTAGTGATATGTGGACTGAAGAGTCAGCGGTGAAGTAGTCAATACACTGTAGTAACTGAAACTGGTTTATCTCAGAACTGTGCAAAAGCAAGGCCTGCCTTACGTCAACTATATAGAACTGATATATATTAAGGGATTAGGAGGTAGATACAGAAGTTGTGATAAGATTACTTTGGGAATTTTCTTTTCTTTTCTTTAAAGATTTTATTTATTTATTTGACAGAAGAGAGAGTGAGCGCACAAGTAGGGGAAGCAGCAGGCAGAGGGAGGGGTTCCAATGGAGCCCAATGCGGGGCTCCAACCCAGGACCCTGGGATCAGGACCTGAGCCGAAGGAAGCAGCTTAACGACTGAGCCACCTTTGGGAATTTTCTTTAAGGAGTATCTTTTAATGTTTTTATGGGACCTGAGGATAAAAAGAGTACTACAACTGAGGGGAAGAGAACATATTCATAGTAAAGTGAAGCAGACAAACATTAACAACAAAAAAAAGTACAGTTATTCTACCTGAAAAAGAGACTATGAGCTACAGAAGTGGTTCTCAAGATGCAGGCCCCAGACTAGCAGCATCAGCAGCACCTGAGAACATGCTAGAAATGCTAAGTCTTGGGTCCCAATCTAGACCTACTGAATCAAACACAGTAGGGTCAGGGCCAGCAATCTCTACTCTAACAAGCCCTACAAGTGATTCTGATGAGCCACCATGTCTGAGAATTACTGAACTCATTTCATACAAACCAATGTGCTCTTCAGTTAAAGAAAGTAATTGAGATCTTATATCACTTTATCTTGTAAGACATGTTTTATCTGAATCATGCAATCATGCAAATAAACTCTATCCTCACTGATCTAATGTACGGACCCACAAATTTGATTTTTGAGGAGAAATTATCTTAAATTTCCTTGAAATCTTGAGATCATAGTCTGGACAGGGAAAAATGACAAGGAAATGATTAAGATAAACAGAGGAGTGGCTAGCACTGGTTGAGAGGAAAACTCAGGCCACAGTTGAGGAAGGACTATGGTGCACAAGTGCATGAGAAAGAGAACATAAGCGCTTGGAAAGTTTCTGGTCAAGACTGTAAGAATCCAGTTTCTAAACAGTAATTTGTTTTAATTTACAGTGATTAATACCGTCACACACAAAATGCTTTACTTTTGTTACATCTGACACCTCCCCGCCCCTCCCTCAATTCTTCCCTAGCCCTTTTTAGTTTTATGGCAAAGTTATTGACACTTAAAAACTATGACTCAATTCTGGTCCTGCCAACTGATAAACTCTGTAACTATGAATAAGTTACTTAATTATTCTGAACTTTACTTTCCTCTATTGCTTATAGCAGTGGTCTACACACATTAAAAACTGTTCATTAATAGCACTTAGACCAAAATTTTTTTGAAAAACGTAAATAATACACAATGTATAGTTAATTATGGTTTTGAGAAATCTTGGCTTAAAACTGTGTGATACAGCTATCTGAAGGATGGATTCAAAGTTCAATTCATTTTCTGCAGGTTTTAGTGGCTGCCAAAAAGATACAATGATACAAAGATTCACATGCAATAAAAGCCTTATTGCTGGGCTTACTAGAGTGACACTGATAGTTTTTAACACCATATACCAATAACACAAAAGGTTTTTCCTCTAAATTCTACCAGTAAAAGGCCATCTTCCCTGATGTTAACCAGTTTCTTAACAAACGTTAAGACAGGAGCTACATTCCTATCCTTGAGGCTCTCTGGAAGATTTTAAGAGTTTTTTTTTTTTTCTCCCTAATCTGATTCCAAGTTTTTAAAGTATACAGATGTACAGTTTTTTGTTTGTTTTTGTTTAAAATAGTGGCATCTTTCATTTTTGGCAACAAAATCATATTTAACAGACCCAAGGATGCTATATGGCACAACTCTGGGGGTGGCCATTCATATGGAAGGGATTAAGCACAGTCTCCCTAGAGGTGTGCTATGTGGACATGATGAAGATTCTTTCAGTATTATATGTGACAGGACTATATGACAACATAAAGAGAGGGTACCACTTATCAATCCATATCCTTAATATGAGTAATGTTTAATTATTATTTGGAGAAAAAACAAGTTAGTTATATTATTCTCTTCCTACATCCCAGTGGTTTATCTTACGCACATCCTGAGATAGTAAAAAGAATATATAAAGTATGTATGAATATATAAAGTATGTGTGTGTGTATATATATATATATATATATATATACACACACACACACATACATACAATTTATATAAAGTATATAAATTCAATGGTTTGGTTTCCACCATTTCTATTCTCCTTGACTTTTACTGTTCCTTCAACCAGTTATCAAAGGAAACCTAACTTATTCTAAACATAATTGAGTATCTCCATGTGTCAAATACTGTTCTAGGACCTTGGGATATTGAAAGTAAACAAGAAACAAGAAAGACAAAAACAGGCAATAGATATCATAAGTAATTAAAGTATATAATTTGTTAGTGGCAACCAGGAAAAGGGATTGGATATACATTTGTGTGGGTTAAGGGTAAAGAAGCCAACAACTAGAAGAAGAAAGAAACCCAGAGATGTGAGCCTGGCCCTTGGCCTTGCTTTTCTCTGGAAAAAGCAACAAAAGGCTAAGAAATGGACCAGGGCTTTCAACAGTCTCTCAGGATCAGAGGAACAAAAACTGGATTTCAGGATCTATCAATGAATTGAACACCTAAGCTCTGAGTTGGGACCTTGTGTAACAAGGGGTTCCCTGGGGTTGGTGATTCTCTAAAAGAGCTCATAGGATTCAGCATACAGTTGTACTCATGGATAAGACTTATTACAGCAAAAGGATACAAAGCAAAAAAATAAAAATAAAGAGTAAAAGGAAAAGGTGTATGGAGTGAAGTCCATAGGAAACCAGGTGAAATCTCTGGGTCTTTCCCGAGTTTCTGTCTGGGATGATAAAAAAGTTCTGCAAGTAGATAGTGGTGATGGCTTCACAACTCTGTGAATCTACTTAATATCACTAAGTTGTATTAAAAATGTATGCTGAATTGCACACTAAAATGGTAAATTCTATGTTACTCTAAAATATGTATATTTTACCACAATTTTAAAAAAAAGTCCCTTCCCACTGAAGTCATATAAGATGCACTTAATTCTTCTAGCAACAGTTTTTTTGTATACTGGAAAAGTTCATTAGAGACTGAGCACTCAAGGTTTTTATTGGAGGCTCATCATGTAGGTGCCTTCTGCCTAGCTCATACCAAAGACTCTCAAAAGGAAAGCAGATGGCTCAGATGGTTAAGCGTCTGCCTTTGGCTCAGGTCATGATCCCAGAGTCCTGGGATCGAGTCCCGTATCAGGCTCCCTGCTTCTTGGGAGCCTGCTTCTCCCTCTGCCTCTCTCTCTGTCTCTCATGAATAAATAAAAATAAAAATCTTAAAAAAAAATAGAATAAGCCACACTATTTGTACAGTGTAGGTACTATGAGCCATCCTTATCAGCTAAAGAAAGTCTTATAACAGTACAGGGAACTGTACTGATAACTTACTAGCAAAGTTCCCAGATACCAGCTAAGGGCCAGCCTTGCAAACAGGTCTTTTCAATGATTTGCAGTGTCAGTCTGGCTACATCAACTCTTATCTGCAGAGACCATGAATAGCAACACACTAGCATTAAGTGGGAAACAGACTGATCTTTCTAGGGTTCAAAGTCAAGCTTCAAGTTATCTAAATCCCTGTAACAGAATCAAGGTGAATCAAAAGTAATCTTGTCTAGAGGAAGATAACATTTTAACTTTCTCATTATCTCTGCAATTTTTCATACACAATAGCTGGCCCTTAATAAAGAACATTCTGGCATACAATGATACAACATGTTAAAAAAAAAAACAAACATGTTACGAGATGAATTGTGTCCCCTGCAGAAGATATGTTGAAGCCTTAACCCACAGTACCTCAGAACATGACCTTCCTTGGAAATAGGATCATAGCAAATATAATTAAAGATTAAGATGAGGTCATACTGGAGCAGAGTGGGCCCTTAATCCCATATGACTGGTGTCCTTCTAAGAAGAGGAGAGAGACACACAGGAAGAAGATGCTACACGACGAAAGAAACAGAGATGAGGGTGATGCATCTACAAGCCAAAGACGCCAAAAATTGCTGGCGGATATCAAGATAGAAAAGGCAATGAAGGATTCTCTCCTACAGGTTTCAGAGGGAACATGGCCCAGTGACACCTTGATTTTGTATTTCTAATCTCTAGAACTGTGAAACAAGAAATTTCTGTTGTTTGAAGCTACTTAGTTTGTGATACTTTGTTACATCAGCCCTAAGAAATGAATACACAAAAGATAATAGAAAAGAGACACTGGAAATCTAGATAACAGATGTACTGGACACAGATTTTAAAAGAGTTTTGCCTAATATGCTAAAGGAAAGATTGAGAATTTCTGTCAAAAACTATAATCTATAAAAAAGAACCAAATGGAAAATCTAGAACTGAAGAACACAGTAATTGAAATTAAGCACTCAAGTCATGGGTTAAATAGTGTATCAGAGATAGGTGAAGAGGGAATTAATGGACTAGAAAAAAATATCAAAAATGATACATGAAGAGTCAAAAGGAAAGGAAATAAAGAAAAGACATTAGGGTTACAGTAAGATACACACCATAATGCACCTAAAATCCCAGAGGAGAAAGAGAGAGAATGAGGAAGAAGTGATAGATATTTAGTGACATAATGACTGAGAATTCTCCAAAATTTTTAGAAGTCATCAAGTCACATATCCAAGGAGCAATATAAACCCCAAAAGAAATATTTACAAAGAAAACATAAGTACATTGAGGAAAATTCTTGAAAAACAGGGAGAAAGATAAAATTTTAAATCTGCAGAGAAAGGAGTTGTATTACTTTCAAAGGAGCAAAAAAAAAAAAAAAAAGATGGGCAGCTGACTTTTCAACAGAAACAAAAGAAACCAGAAGACAATGAAATATCTATCCTTCAATAAAGGTGAAATAATAAAAAAACCTTTTGGATGAATAAAAACTGAGAGTCTTTGTCACCAAGCTATCTGTAATAAAGATAATACTAAAGGGTATTCTTCAGGCAGAGGAAAATGATACTACTTAGAATCTTAGAGATATGAGAAGAAAAGGATTAAAAAGGGTAAATATATGAATAAATGTAACTGAATATCAAATGTATACACTAATAATAATATATAGAAAATATAAAATACTATTTAATGGGGATAAGTCAGGGATGCATGTTATAATGATTAGAGTAGCACTGTCCAATTGAACTTTTTGTGATGCTGGAAATCTCTGCACTGTTCAATATGGCAACCAGATGCAACTTTCAAGCACTTGAAACTCACACACAGTATGACTAAGAAACTGAATTTTAAGTTTTACTTAATTTTAATAAATTTAAAGTAGTCACCTGTGGCTAGGAGCTACTGTATTAGAACACCTCTAGAGTAACCCTTAAAAGAGTAGTAAAAGAGTAGGGGCGCCTGGGTGGCTCAGTCCTTAAGCGTCTGCCTTCAGCTCAGGTCATGATCCCAGGGTCCTGGGATCGAGTCCCACATTGGGCTCCCTGCTCAGTGGGAAGCCTGCTTCTCCCTCTCTCACTCCCCTGCTTGTGTTCCCTCTCTCACTGTGTCTCTATCTGTCAAATAAATAAATAAAATCTTTAAAAAAAAAAAAGAGTAGTAAAAGAGTATATAATTATGTTAATATAGAACTATCCTGTTAATCAAGGGAAAAAAATGCAATAAAAAATGTTCAATTCATAAGAAGGCACTAAGACAAAAAAAGGTCCTTAAAACAATGAGTCAAATAGAAAACATATATTAAAATGATAGATATAAACCCAAATTATTAGTGATGTGTAGTAATTACTACAGGTACTATAGGAATTTAAAGATTTTAAGAGGATATTATACCTTTATGCCAATAATTTTGAAAACTTAAACTGAACAAATTTCTTAAAAACACACAAGTTACAAAACTGATGCAAGAAATTAAACATCTGAATGGCTCTAAAACTAATTTAAAAACAGAACTGATAATTAGAAGCTTCTCAAAAAGGAAAACTAGGTGCACATGCTTCCTAGGTAACTTTTACCAAACATTTGTAGGAGAAATAACACCAGTTTTATAGAAATTCTACCAGATAGAAGAAGGAATACATCCCAACTCATTTTACAGTATAAACATAACCTTAATACCAATACCTAGGCAAGGTATTATAGGCCAATCTCACTCATAAACACAGATGGCAGAATTAATATTAACAAAATTAACATTAATATTAAACTAAATTTACAAATATATAAAAAGAGCAATGTATTATGATCAAGCTGGGTTTATTGCAGGAACACAAGGTTGGATTAACATTTTTAAATGAATCAACAGGAGTCATCACATTAGCAGAATAAGAGAAAAGTCACACCATCATATCAGTAAAAGCAAAGAAAATATCGGATAAAGTTTTTTTGCCCATTCATGATTAAAATTCTTAAATTAGGCATAAAAAGGAACTTCTTTATTCTAATTAAAAGTATCTACAAAAACCTATACAAAATACCAAACACAATGGTGAACTGTTGAAAACGTTCCCTTTTAAGATTAGAAATAGGGGAAGGCCCAATATTCACTTTGTATTCAAGTGCTAGGCAATGAAGGCAAGGAAAAAAAAGTTATAAAGATTGGAAAGAAGAAATAAAATGGCCATTATTTGCAGAAGACATGATTGGTTACTTAAAAAACCTAAATTATTAGAATGAGTAAGTGACTTTAGCAAAGTTGCTAGATAGAAGATCAATATACAAAAACAATATGTAAATAAATTCTATATTTTAGTAACAAACCTTAAGAAAATAAAATGTCAGAAATACCATTTATAATAGCTTAAAAATATCAAATATCACAAAATACACTTAACAAAAGATGTACAAGATCTCTACATAGAAAATCATAAAATACTAAGAGAAATTAAAGATATAAATAAAGGAATATGTAAAGTTCACAAATTAGAAGATGTTATTGTGAAGCTATCAGTTTGCTCCACGTTGAGTCACTGCACTTGCTAACAAAAATCCCAATCTTCTTGTTGTTGTTGATAGAAACTGACAAGTTGATTCCAAAATTTGTAAACACAAAGGGCCAAGAATAGCCAAGACACTCCTGAAGAAAAGTTGACAAGGTTCACTTTACAAAAGAGTAGAATATTTTATAAAGTTAGAGCAATTTACAGTGTTTACTGTCTAGCTAGATTACCTAGAAAAATTAAGTAATTACTCCAGTTAGAGTAATTAAAACAGATACTGCCTCAAGGATACATAGGGAGTCTAGAATGAGAGTCACATATATGATTTATAACACAAGTAGCATTGAAGAGCAGCAGAGAAAGGATGGTCTTTAAAATTAACAGTGCCCACTATTGAAAATAAAATCTTGATATTCCATGTAAAATTAAATACCACATAATCTGTGTATCTAAAAATAAGGGCTAGAAAAAAATAAAGATTCTAGAAGATAATATAGGAGAATATCTTCATGATCTTGCTGGGGGGGGATTTTAAAATAGGACAAAGAAAGCATGAATCAGAAAGGAAATGACTAGTAAACTGGTAAGTTCAAAAGATACCATTAAGAGACTGAGAAGGTAAGTTACAGAGTGGGAGAAAAATATTTGTAAAATTTAAAACCAAAAAGGAAGGACCAAACAAAAACCTGACAAAAGGGGGCGCCTGGGTGGCTCAGTCAGTTAAGCATTCTACTCTTCATCCCAGCTCAGGTCTTGATCTCAGGGTTGTGAGTTCATGTTGGGCTCCATGCCAGGTATGGAGCCTACTTAAAAAACCAAAAACACACAAAAAAAACCCTGACAATAGAAAAATGAGCAAGAGGTTTAAATAGGCAATTCACAAAATTGAATATCCAAATGATTAATCACATGAAAGAGTGCCCAATTTCATTAACACCAAAGAAAGGCAAAGTAAAACAATAATGAAATATTAATTATACCTACCCACCAGCATGGCTAAAATTAAGTAAACTGATAAGGCCAAGTGTGGGTAAGGATGTGAAGAAACTGAAACTATCACATATTTCTATTATAAATGTGAATTGGTTCAATAGCTTTGGAAAACTTTCTGAAATTATCTACTAAATTTGAGTATATACCTAAAATATGACCCAATAATTCCACTCCTCAGTATATGCCCAAATAGCAATATGTATGCAGCGTACTAATAGGCATTTACAAGAATTTTCAGTTGCATTACAATGGAAACAACCTAAACAGGTTCCTAAAGTTTAATGGATAGGGGGTGCCTGGGTGGTTCAGTTGGTTAAGTGTCTCCCTTCCGCTCAGGTCATCTCGGGATCCTGGAATTGAGCCCCTGGTTGGGCTCCCTGCTCAGCAGGGAGTCTGCTTCTCCCTCTTCCTCTGCTCTTCCCCCAGCTCAAGCTCTCTCTCTCTTTCAAATAAATAAATAAATAAAATTAAAAAAAGAGAAATCCTTTAACTCTTTATCATAAAGATGATTTTCCATATTTTCACCTAATTCTACGTTAATAGCTTCTTCCTCAGTACAAAAATATATAAAATATTACTTCATTGGCTTGTGATATCTATTTTCATCAAGAAGAGGTCTACTTTGGGGGCAATATATTAGGTAATAATTATAATTTAAAAAGATCTGTATATACAATCCTTGAAGCAGGTTGAACAAAATATTATTACATTCATTATGTATAGGTCAAAAAGCTCAAGTCTAGGGGGTTAAATGATTCTACCCAAGGTAAGAGAATTATAAAATGTATAGTAATCATACATATATCTTCTGACTTCCACAGTCAGCATGATTTCCACCATTCCATTATAATAGAAAAAGCACAGGATGTGGAATCAGAAAAGATATGGATACTCTTCAGCATTAAACTTAGAAAACCTTAGTTTCTTCCTCTATACAACAAAGATAAACATCACCTACTTTGCGGAATAGTGAGGATTAGCAACAATGGATATATTGTCATTGTCCCACATTACATGCTTAGAAATATTGTTCTATGGGGCACCTAAATGCCTTATTTGGTTGAGTGTCTGACTCTTAATTTCAGCTCAGGTCATGATCTCAAGGTAGTGAGATAAAGCCCTGTGTCAGGTCCCACACCTAGTGGAGCCTGCTTAAAGTTCTCTCTCTCTCTTTCCCTCTGTCCCTCCCCTTGTGTGCTCTCTACCCCCCCAAAAAAATACTGTTCTATTATTTTATACACACCCACATATATACGTACATACACACATATATTTAATAGTTTCTCAAGGATAATTTTGGAGCATTTCAAGTGTATCGTATAACTTGGTTTGTGAGTGGTAGATACATAACGAACCAAAAAGGAGAAAAAAAATACCCAACAATATTCTATAAGTTGTACCTTGTGAGGCTGGGAGGAGAGGAAGTTGGCTGGAAGGAGGGAAGCTGGGAAGTATCTCTAACCCATAGATACTTTACTTTTTTTAGATTTTTTTAATTTTTAAATAATCTCTACACCCAATAAGGGGCTTGAACTCACAATTCTGAAATCAAGAGTTGTATGCTCTAAACTGAGCCAGACAGGTGCATTTTAAAACATATTCACCCCCACATAAAAAACCAAACCCATTCCCAAACCCAAAGAAAACACAACCATACAACATAAGTTTCTCATCAAACAACTGTGAAAGAAACCAAATACACTATCCTATTACATTAAAATGAATGGCTTCTAAGTGGGTAGGATTTACTGAGGATAAAGAGCACACAGAGCAATAATTACTTAAGACTTCAAAGAATACTTTAGATGAAGTGAGCCATATAGATGATGGCAGTTTTATCTGTTAAAGTGTACATTAAAAAAAAACAACAACACTTGATATTGTTTTAGTCCTGAGTCTCTATTCTCTTTCAGTACTTTAAAAAGGATTTAAGTGATAAGCTTTTGTTTCGTCCTTTCCTAAAATGGATGTGGCTAGCAATTGCTTCAGAGGAGCTTACGTGAAGACTGTTGGTATGATTCAAGGTAAGAGGTCTTTTGGAGGAACACTGCAATTGCGGTTAGTGGCCGAAAACTACAACAAAAAACTTCCAGCATTCAGTATGAAACAGGAGGAGGGGGCTAGCGCCCAACCAAGTACAAAAACCACTTCCTTTTTGAGTTAAGCACAGAGAGCAAATCAATTATCTATTAATACTCTTCTACAATAAAGACAAAATATTGGTTAACCAAAATATGGAAAAACAATTTTCAAGCGAATAACCTCTTTTTGATTAAGAAAAACATACTCTTAACAGCTGTTTCACACCAGGAATTATGCTAACTGCTATGAAAATACAAAGTTTCATCGGACACTGACCTTAAACTACTTACTGTCTAATGGAAAGATCGGATAGGTATAAAAAAAGAACATTACAGTAGAAAGTAACAAGTTGTAAGAGTGGTAAAAAAAAAAAAAAAACTGTGCAGGGGCACCCGGGTGGCTCAGTCGGTTGGGCATCTGACTCTTGGTTTCAGCTCAGATCACAACCTCAGGTTCCTGGGATTAAGCTTCGTGATGCTTCAGGCTCTGCACTTGGGGTAGTTGGCTTCTCTCCCTCTCCCCAACTGCCTCTCCCCTGCAAATGCATGTGCTAGTGTGTGATCTCTCTAAAATAAATAAATCTTAAAAAAAAAAAAAAGACCCTGTATTGAAAGACCAAAGGAAGAAAGTGACTTCATGGAAGGGCAACTTGAGATAGTGCAGATGGACTGAGACACATGGGATGAATTAAAAAGTATGGGATGAGGCATTCCATTGGGAGAGAGCAGTATCAGCAACAACTGGCAAGTAATCCTTCATATGAAGTATTTAACTGTACATGAACCCAAGACAAATCAAATCCGTAACCCCCCCAAAAAAACAGAAAACCTAAACAAAGAAAAATTGAAAAATTTTAAATGTCATTAAAATTTTAAGAAAATTTCAAAATATGTTCACACCAATAGTTTAAAAGAAGCTTCTTAGAAAACCCTTCTATAGTTTTAGCTTATTACACTGTAAAATAAAATAAGTATTTCAAAAATAAAGCAATTATGTTGACCTCAAGCACAACTAAACAATAAGAGGGAAATGAAAACATCTGATCTCACAAGTTTCACCCCACCATTTAACTTTGCAGTAGGAATGGTGTTTTAATAGGAATGTTAACACAGTAAGAGAATTGTAGAAAGTACAGAACGGAAGTATTTATAATTGATTAAAAGTATATATTTACAATGGCATTAAAAAGGAGAGCAAATCCTCTTGTATAACTTACCAACATAAAATGAACAGTTGGAATGCAATAAACTTTCAGTCCATAAGCGACAAAGTTCACTTTCAGTCAGAGCTTCAACTCCGTAACAAGCTTGATATTCCACTTTTGGTAGTACATAAACTGGAAATTGCTGAAATGCACAGTTACACTTTTTCAAAGCTCCATTAATTTACTCTTAGTAGAAAATACATTTGCCTACAGTTTTGCCACTTTGAAATGCTTTCAGGTAATCTTATTTTATCCTTTCAAATACAGCAGAATTCAGACAGAAAGATGGAAAGAACCCTTGTTAGATGTGGGCAAGAGGTGGATAGATAAGAGATCCTGAACGAACAGCTCTCTCCCACCTCCACCCAAAATTCACATACCTCCCTACATATGCACACATTTTATCAGGGAATGTAACTGACAGGAGCATCCTTGGAACAGAGCCTATGATACATAATTGCCCAAAGGTTCAAAGCTGGATGCTAGAAAGCAAAGACTGTTATATTAGTAATTCGCAGAGGATAAAAAAAGGTAAGAATTTTTAGCACTTTTAAAGCATGAGACACATGGTATCAGGCTCAAATACTCTGAGCAGCTTTTTTTCATTCTAAGAATGAAGGTATAAGCATTAAGATTTACACTAACAACTGTGAGTGTCTTTATCTTGATTAATACAAAGGCTTTGCTCCAAACACTAGTAAAGTAGCCAATCAGAGTTTATTGGTCAGGACACTAAATAGATTAAGTAAAGTAACTGTGGCCATTACTAGTGTAAAGGAGGATATGCAAGGAAGTACACGCTTGTGAAATAATGTTAGTCATGTTCACTGTGCTCATGTTATCTCATTTCTGTCAAAGAATATTCTACTCTTAATAGTAGTCTCTTCATTTCCAGCTGCAGAAGGAGAAATACATGATTTAAAAAATTTATTCAAAGTGATATAGCTAGTTTGTACTTCTGAAATTATATGAAGTTGCCACTATTCATATACTTGAAAATATTTCATAAATGTTTCCGAATTCCTGATTTTCACCAAGTGGCAAATTTAGTGGGCTTGGAACAATGATGGTGATAAGAACAATCCAAATCCAGTAAAACTTCTGTTAACCATAAACTTGGTTCATATGGTTACCTGTGAATGGTGTACAACTCTTTTAAAGCAGTATTTCTTCAATTTCAATGTGCATATGAATAACCTGGTGAGTAACTTTGTTAAAATGCAGAATCTGAGGTGAAGAACAAGGTTTTGATTTTTTTTTAAATTGAAGTATAATTAACATACAGTTTTATATGTTTTTTTTAATTTCAGTTTCTTCTTTTTTTTTAAGATTTTATTTATTTATTTGACAGAGAGAGGGACAGCGAGAGAGGGAACACAAGCAGGGGGTGTGGGAGAGGGAGAAGCAGGCTTCCTGCGGAGCAGGGAGCCCGATGCGGGGCTCGATCCCAGGACCCTGGGATCAGGACCTGAGCTGAAGGCAGATGCTTAACAACTGAGCCACCCAGGCACCCCTTTATATTAGTTTCAAGAGTACAATACAATAATTCAACAATTCTATACAGTAGGTTTTGCATATTTGATAAGCTGTTGTTCCAGGGGCCAAACCTTGAGTATGAGACCTCTAACGGTGTCTTCTCAATTAAAAAAAATTAAATTGTGATTAAGATAATTTTACTGGTAAAGGCATTTTATTATATAATAATTCTTCAGCAATTGGTAATCTGCATTTAACAACTATAAGTTAGAGATAAAGAAATGGAGGTCAAAAGGGTTAAGAAATTTGCTCAGGGACAGAGCCAGTTTATAGCAGAGTTGAATAATTGATAAAGAAGATATCCTTTTTGGATCATAAGTAGATCTTCCTTGATAATACTGCCTTATATCTATGAAACTAAGTCCTGAATCTGCTTTTAATTTCTGTATGTATTCTACTGCCACCTCCAGGAAGCCACGGGAAAGAAAAGTCTGAATATTTTATGGTAGTATTCAAAAATTAAAGTGAAATTTTAAATTCAAAGTTTCAAACTATAAAAATTGAGTTTACTATTCCTTTCTCCCTTGAATGGTAACTCCTATTCTCCCTAACTGAAAGCTTTTCTTGGTTCTGTCTTCCAAATTTTCACATAAACCTTTTAAACTTTTCCATACAGCCCTAGATAGATATTTCATAGCTAGTATCATAGTATAGTGAAGAGACTTCTAAGTATTTTAAAGCTTTATCTAAACAAGTTGGTTTTTAAGTAGTAAATATTAAGAGAATGCTTGCTTACCTAGAGTTTAAATAGTGCTACTTTAAAATTTCTCAAACTAATACTTAAATTATCCTAAAGTTCCCTTCCTTAATAATACCAGTTCCTCTCATTTACTTATTACCTGTTTATTTTGCTTCTAGGATATAAAACATTTGGGAGAAACAGATAAATAGGACATAATTCCAAAGGAAATGCATTCTACTAAGGGATTTAAACCAAGTGTACTAAACAATTACATATAATAAAAGGTACAATATGATAACCATTCACTGAAAATTTTAAAATTTTACTCTGAGTTGGACATAATGAAAAACACAAGGCTCCTATTTAGATATTCTTTGGGGTTCAACTATTTTGATATATTTTGATGAAGAGTGAATTCTATAAGGTTTCATCTCAACATTTACAAATTGCACTTTAGTGAACTGAATGACAATGTCCTTAACAGGTTGTCTGTTTCAAGAATTAATTCAGTATCTGGTTATTTCCCTAAGCTATTCTTTAAGAGATACTGGCCATCAATAGTTTCTAACTACTGTGAGCTGCAGATCAATACAAAGTGGTATGGGTTCAAAAGGTAGAAAGTGAAAGAAATGAGGTTAGCCCCCAAATAAATCAGAGATATAGCAAGTAAAAATTAAAGAAATAAAACACTGAATATATAATACATAGCACTGACACTACATATATTCAAGATGTTCATGCAATGGCCATTAAATTGATCATCATTAAATATAAATGAGATGGGAAAAATTAGCAAATAAAGTAAAATCTTTTAATTCAGACAATATTAGCATTTATTTCGGAGATTAATACAAAATCTTTGGTATTTTATTATTCCTTGACCTTCTCTTATAAAAAACACTACCCCATACATTTAATTCAAAACCATTTGGTTTCTAAAATTTAAAGTTTGAACCACAGATAAAAACCAAATTATGAGAACTAAGAATTTAAAAATGTATTTACAATCTTCCTTCTATTTGACAAAGGATAATGACATCATCAAGCAAAAGATCCTCTAGGTCCACTGGATTCTGGTGAACAAAGATCCTAGATCCTGATGGTTTAGCTTTAGGGTTTTTTTCATGATAGACCCTGCTACTAGCCACTGTGGAAGGTTGGGCAGCCCGCCCTGCCTCCTTTCCTTCCTTCCTTCTTTTCTTTCTTTTCCAAGTTATTCCTTAACATGACAAAGCAGTAGTCAGGGACTTGATCCACAAGGGTTAATGCTGGAACACCACTACTTTTGAGCACGTGATTCCTAGCCCCAAACATACTAACATTCTAAAGTAGTCATTGAGGATTCTTACGGGTAGTAAGTTAGAAAGCAAGAGATAGAGACACCAAAATTAAAAAAATAATAATATAAAAATATAAATATAAACACACACACACATACACTATGACAAATGTACACCACAGAAAAAATTCTCTTAAGTAAAAAGGAAAGGAAAGACATCAGTATAATCAATTATAATATAGAGGCTCCTCTTTATTTACCAGAGTTCAGTGGTCACACACAAAAATCAAACTAATCTGAATGAGAACTTCAAACATCAAATATGGAAAACTGGTATAAAGAACCAATTACTCAAACTGTAGCAAGAACTTTTTAACTGAAAAATATTTTTTATATCAATCCACCCCAAAAAACAACAGGGGAAAAAGAAAGGAAAACATTTGGTCTTCTAACAATTCTGGGAAGACTTCAAATGCATGTGAAAGCCCACCTTTAAAAACTTGGGACTTCTAAAATGAGTCAAGAAGATCCCCAAAGTAAGAGAAAAAGGGGCTAATATGTCACAGTGAAATTCCAAATTTACAGAAAGCAGGAATATATGTGCCAGTCCAGGTCAAATCTATGATGGTGCCATTTTTCATTAAGTTTATAAATTCCATGTAAGAATGTTACCAGCATTCAAGAATTTTATATAACACACTTTCTACTTCCCTTTATCAAAAATGTTTTCAGTATTTTACTAAAAAAAAACACAAAAACCAAAAAGCCCCAGTTCAACCTGGAAAAATTCCAATAGTGGTCAACAATTTAAAATTAAACTTCATAACAATGGCATGTTAAATATCTGCTGATTATCTACTTATACTACCACATCCTAACTCCCCAAGTAACAACTTACTCTTCTGATTTTCTTCCGTTTTTTAGAACGTGGTCTGGTCTCTATCCTCTGGACACTGCATCGCACAAGTAACAATAGGTCTTGTAGGCTAAATAACTTGTAAACAAAATTTCCTTTCTGAGGAGCTACATATTCTGATGTATCTTCAACATAGTCCTGTAGTTCATACGGCAATCCTTTAAAAATAATTTTATTTCTCATTATTATTTTAAAATACATTAGCACTTTATCCATCATAATTCAAGAAAAAAATTCAGTTATCTATTTTTACGTTTCTATCAACTTTTTCTATTTTCTCTGAGTTGAACATCTAACTATTACCATTTCTGTTTACTTTTACCGGAACTGCCGCCAAGAGCTAAGGTTAAACCTTTAACTACCACCTTCACTAATTCTAGACAAAGTTTAAATTTACAAGACAACATATGAAGAAGAAAAAAAGTTTTAAAAAAGTGATGTTTTTTCTAATCTAGGCAGAGCTGGGGTACAGCTTTATATCTATCTCAGAAAGTGAAAAAGTCTAAAACTACAGTCCAACACCATGAATTAGTAAATTTTGGACTCATAAAGGTTTATGATTATTTTTGATCACTTCCCCTTCATCAGTTCAGTGAGCCATATTACCTGTAGTTACAGTAGCCACTGTACATGCTGGATAAACATAGGTTACAAAAATCCATACAACTTTGTGTACATATTTAAAAGAATTTGGAAGCTGATACACTGATCAGTACATTGAAAAATGAAGTATCAATGAGCATGTAAATATTATAAGACAGGTCACAACAAAGAGAAAGTGAGGGAATAAAGGAGAAAAACCTAAGGATAAGGAAGAGGCAAAATAGTTAATATAAAGGTCCTTATAAATATTTACTTACGTCCTTTTGGCTTCTGAAACGCAGAAGGCCATACAGATTTTGGCCAACTAGAGGCATCTGAAGGAGCAGAGGATTGCTCAGAAGCAGGAGGTTGTTTAGAATTTTCCAAATTCATTAAGGGCAATTCAGGTATTTTTCTGGAAATTGGCTTTAGGAGTTCATCCTGCATTTTTAAAATTTCTCCAACTGGATCAAATTTTTTATATACTCGTTTGATAGGTTTTTTTAAAACACATGACTCTTCAGGACTACAAATAGCATTAGTCTGGTTTCCTACAGAAGCCTGTGCTGAAGAAGAATTGGGGCTTGCTGGTTTAGAACTTAAATTAGAATTCATATCAGTTGTCTTTCCATTACTATTATTTTGACACTCTGTATCAATGATTAAACAGTCTTCATCTGTATCACTATTGCAAAGAATTACATCTTCACTTCTTACTGCTTCTGAGGTAACAGTCTTTTCCTTTGAATTGTCTGAGTTCTCCAGAACATTTAGTTTTTCAGGGGCATATACCATATCAGTAGCCGAATCATTTTTATGAGAGGTTTCAACTTCTGTAGAACTTTCTAACTGTAAGGAATCAGATGTTTTCAAGTCATTATCCTGCATCAAAAACTTGTCAGAATTTGATGCCTTTTCATCACATGGTACAAATCCCTGATCATCTTTATTTTTGCACTCTTCAGGGCCACCATCCATACCAGTCACCAGCTGTTTCTCCTTCTGCAACTGTTCCATCAGAATTTGAGATAAACTTCTAGAATGAGCAGAAATGTCTGGTGCGGTTGGTATCACAGATGTGGCTGCTGTGCTGGGAGCTGTGGGAGTATCTGTTGTGTTGGGTACTGTGGAAGTGCTTGCTGGACTCGGTGACTTTGATGGTTTGGTGGTGTTTACTCCAAAAGTTTCAAGTTCTGTGACGTCACCATCAAAATCCAGGTCCAAATTTTCAAGGGTCTCAATTTTTCGGCATTCATTAACTTCATAAGACATCTTAAGAAAATATATTGGTAAACAATTAGCAGGTATTCCAGGACACCCGTCACCTATCTCTTAATGCCCCTACCCCTCACAAAGATAGTTCATGCTCTTTAAAAGCAGAAAGAAATGTCTAATGGCTTTGGAAGGTTCTTGCTTAAGATAATGATAAACTACTAGCAACTAATTTATTCAACCTTATCTTCCCATTGAAATGTTTTTTTTTTTGCATTCAAGAGTTTAATGGATCACTGATTTTTTTTGTTTTCAAATTATTTTTTTAAATTTAAATTCAGTTAATTGACATACAGTATACTATTAGTTTCAAGGTAGAATTCAGTGATTCATCAGTTGTATATAACACCTGGTGCTCATTACATCACGTGCCCTCCTTAATGTCCGTCACCCAGTTACCCCATCCCCCTCCCCCCCAGCCTTCCCATTGAAATGCTGATGAAACACAAGACAAATTTGCCAAGTTGTAACAGCACAGGAAATAGGGAACACTTGTGAACCCACATATCCCAAAAGGAATTTCCACTAATCAAAAAAATAGAACCACAAAGAACAAATGTGGGGCCAAAGAGGAAGACAGTAGATTTTCACTGATACCCACTCCATTACACTCTCGCAGAGACACCTGTATTTAGCTGACCAGGAGGAAAGCCTCTTTGCCACTGTGAAGAAGCTGCTCTCTAATGTAGCCTCTGATGTATCCCTAACATCAACAGTGATTTTCTACACCTACTCAGAGAAAACAACTCTTAGTAATATGGACAGGAAATGATTTTATTGTATTCTGGGACATGAAGCCATTGAAGTTGTAGTTTTACATGTACTGTTCTGGTAATGGAAGAACTATAGACAGCTTTAATTTATTCAAGAATAAACTGTCCTCTCCCCAAGCAGCAATAGATCTCTCCCCAATCTAGCAAAGGAATCTGGATAAATACTATAAAAATCTGGTTACAAACTATACACACCCACCAGCCGTACAGTTTAGGACCTGAGGGAGGAATATTCTAACAGCAATCACAGAGTAAGAAAGAACAACCTATGTAAGTTATTCAACCTCTCTGAACCTCAATTTCTTCATCTCTAAATAGTGATAATAGGGTCATCTTCTTGGATTTGTTCTAAGGATTAAATGAGAACTTGTATATAGAAAGTTTCTTGGCATAGTCCTTGGCACATAGTAAAAAACTTCTCAGTAAATGGTAACTCTTACAAAGTTGACCACCAGATTTAGTAAAAAATAAATAAATAAAAGTTAACCATATGCTGTTTACATGAGGCATTCTTACACAGAAAGGTTAAAAACAAAACAATGGGACATAACGTCAAGAAATGGAAATAAGAGAGAGCAATATTAAGTGTTAGACAAAACAGAATTCAATGCAAAAAGCATCAAAGGAATCCTATACTGAAAAAAGATGAAATCCATGAATAGATAATAAATTGTGACATGCCAAATAACTTTAAAATATGTAGTCAAAATTGAGAAATAAAAGGAAAATTTGACAGAAACACAATTGTACTTGGTCAACAGTACACTGTCTCTGAATAAAATAGGGATATAGGAAGTACATATACTATTAAATGAAACCAATATATATGAATGACTGAAAACATATATATAGACTGCAAAGATATACCTTTTCCCTCCCAAGAATCCAAGGGGTATTTCCAAAGATGGACTATAAATTAACATATAAAGAAAACATCAATATAGCACAAAGCAGAATCTGCTAAGATCTTACTCTCTGTTTAGAAGGAAATAAAATTAGTAATCTTAAGAAAAAATATAAACAACAACAATAAATCCAAGCACTTGAACCTTAAAAAACCCTCCAAATTGTTGGATAAAAGAAGAAATTAAAAATAATTGCAGAATAGTTAAAAAGCAACAGAAAATAGAACACTAGACATTAAAGATCAGAAATATCATTCACAGTCTTTTCAAGAAATAAGAAAATACTAATATAATTATAATAATAAAATGAACAAATTTAATAATTATAAAATCAAAAATTAATGAATTAAAAAACAATGGTTTCATCTTGAACAGATAAAATTTTAAATATCATTCATCTGTAAATACTTAAGTATGAAGCTGTAAAAGGATTCTTCTCTAAAACATATTATTAGTTATATGAATAAAAATTAATAATTCCTTAATGTCATAACATATCTAATCAGTGTTAAAATTTCCAAGTCTGATAATTGTCTTTTTACAATTGTTTATTGGAATCAGGACCTAATCAAGATCCCCACACTGTATTTGGTTGACATATCTCTCAATTTGCTTTAATTTGTCAAATGCCTTGCCCCCATATTCTGTCAACTCCCATATCACCAGATATTTGTAGGAAAAAACAAGTTACTTATTCTGTATCCGTCTGATGTCATTTAACACATTCTTCTATTCCCTAAATTTCCTATTAAAACAATCTAGTACCTTTATTAGATTTCAGGTACAGTTTTTTTTTGTTGTTTTTTAATCTGAATATGGTGGTACTGTGTACTTCCTACTTCAACCAGGAGGCTAATGATGTCTGGTTATCTTTCTTCTTGTGATATTACAATTGATCTGTTGGTTCATCAAATGTCCTCAACTTAATCTATCCATTATGAAATTCCTCACTGACCTAATGATTTTAATAGCCAACACTGATGGTTACTGCTTAGAGTCACTATTTCATTAGGAGCTGCAAAATGGTGACAGTCATATTCTATCATTACCCTAAAATATAGTTTGTACTAGAAAGGCAAGACAAATATCTGGTATTTTTTCTTTTTATAAACAGTTTTTAGAATGACTTTATGTACTAGCACCCTCCAAAGGTGACTAGTACTTTTTTTTAAGTATCATTATGAGTTCAGGGGTTTTAACATATTTCATATGTTTTAATCCATTGCAGTCATTCTTTGTCATGTCTAAATGACACATCTCTGGTCAATAGGAAACCCTCCAATTGGCTCCGGCATCTTTTTGATACTATTCCGTTATTACTATAGGGCTTTTATACTTAACTTCTTTAAAGATTTTATTTATCTGTCAGAGAGAGAGAGAGAGTGCACGAGCAGGGGCGAGGGACAGAAGGAGAAGCAGGCTCCCTGCTGAGCAGGGAGCCCGATGTGGGACTCAATCCCAGGACCCTGGGATCATGACCTGAGTCGAAAGCAGATGCTTAACTGAATGAGCCACCCAGGCACCCGAGCTTTTACTTAACTTCTTGGATTGGCATTTATCTCTCTTCTATCTCTGAAATTCTTGGTTCCTACTATACACATAATTACTTGTTTGCGTTATATTATCTAATGTGTTGAAAATAACAAAAGTAATATCATTTCTAACAATATAGTTGCTAAAGGCAGTTTAAGATTTTTTGGCAGTTCTTTTTGTACTTAGGATATAAATCTTTAGGGATGTATAGTCAAATTAGTAAGTCTCTAATCATTTAAAATAATTCACTGAGTGGTTAAACCACTAACTTGATATACAGTGGATTAATTTGTTTCATTTCAGCTTAGGCTGGCTTTTATAACATTTCAAAAATTTGTTTTATAGACATGTAAAACATTTATACGACTCAAAAGTCAAAACTGTAAAACAAAATACATTTAGAGAAATCTAGTTGACATCTCTGCTTCCTCTACTTTGTTTCTTCCTTCCCCCATGGTTAAACATTTTCATTAGTTTTAGGTTTATTCTTTATTATGTAGGGTTTTTATTCTTTTTAATATAAGCATACATAAGCAAATAAGGGTATGTGTGTAGTATATATTTGTACTTCCCCCTTCATAAAAAGTAGCATATTACAAAAAATGTCTTCTTCCTTGTCTTTTGTATTATGATTTACAAAAATATGGAACGTTTCATGAATTTGCGTGTCATCCTTGCGCAGGGTTCCAATTTTAGTATATGTGCTGCCGAACTGAGCACCTTCCTTACCTTTTTCACTTAACAGTATATCTAGGTATCACTCCACAGCTGCCTATCTATACCTTCCTCATTCCTTTTAATACCTGCATGGTACGCTACTGAGGATGTACAGGTTATTTAATCAATACCCTATTAAGGGACACGTGGTTTGTTTCTTTCTAGTCTTTGGCTACTACTAACAGTGCTGCCATGAATACCTTGCACATGCATTTTGCTTTTTTCCTAGTGTACTTTTTTTCTGTTTGTTTTTTTTTAAAGAATTTATTCATTTGTCAGAGAGAGAGGGAGAGAGAGAAAGCGTGCATAAGCAGGGGGAGTGGCAGGCAGAGGGAGAAGCAGGCTCCCCGTTGAGCAAGGAGCCCAACTAGGAACTCAATCCCAGGACTCTGGGGTCATGACCTGAGCCGAAGACAGACAATTAACCGACTGAGCTGCCCAGGCAGCCCGGTAAGATTTTATTTTTAAGTAATCTCTACACCCAAAGCACAGTTCGAAGTTACAACCCCAAGATCAAGAGTCACATGTTCTACCATTAGAGCCAGTAAGGCACCCCCTCCCTAGTGTACTTCTGAACTACATTTCTAGAATTGAGATTTCTAGGGCTAAGATGAACCCATTTCATGTTTTGTGGGTGTATCTTTCTTCACTTGACTATGGAAATGTTATAGCAGTTATCTTTTTTTTCCTCTAATACTTTTGTAAGAGCTTCCATCAACAATCCTCTTCTGTTTCTCATCTTTAAATTAGATGGGTTCTCCTGCTCCTACGGGAGGACAATCCTGTGTAAGGGCATGCCAAGACAGCTTTCTCAACTTCATGGCTCTTAAGTTCATGCTGCCACTGTTACCACAAGGTATGTATTTATGTATGTAGGTAGGTAGGTAGGTAGGTATGCATATAAATTTGTGTGTGTATGTGTATAAAATCTTAAGTATATTCTGAAATCTGCTTTCTCTAGTCCCCTCTACCTCAGTTATATGAAAACTTCTCTTTTCTTTACCTTTAATGTCCTTGTTTTGCTCAATATGAACTCTACTACTAGTCTGGGTGAAGACTTTTGTTTTGAAAGGGCTTTGGTTGATTAGTTTCTAGGGTTTTGAGGGCTCAGGTCATCTCAGAACTCTCTTAATTTCCTGAGTTCCCCTGGACTCATCTACAAATTAGAGCCTATCCACATTATTTTTCACTTGTTTTTCTTTATTCCTTCTTGCATCTGTACCATGCTCCTTCTGTCTGGGATTATTTTCCTTGTGCCTGAAGAACATCCAATAAAGGCAGTCTTCTGGTAGCAAACCCAGTTTTTATCTGAAAATATCTTTAATTTTTCATGTAAGGATATTTCACTGGTTAAAGAATTTTAGTATGCGGTCATTTTAGCACAATACATTGTTTCAGTGTCTTCTAGCTTCCATTGTTGCTGTTGACAAATTACTTGCCAGTCTAACTCTCAGTCCTATAATGGTAATGTGCCTTTTGTTTTTCTGGTGGATTTTTTTTTTTTTTTAAGATTTACTTATTTATTTATTTGAGAGAGAGAAAGCAGGGAGGGGCAGAGGGAGAGGGGAAGAGAGAGTCTCAAGCTGACTCCAAGCTGAGTGCAGAGCCCAATGCAGGGCTCAATCTCATGACCCTAAGATCACTACCTGAGCTGAAACCAAGAGCTGGACGCTTAACTGACTGTGCCACCCGGGTGCCTGGCTTCTGGTGCCTTTTAAGAGTTTTTTATTTCCAACTATTGCTTTGGACTGATTATCTCTTTTACACTATTCTTCTGGATAAAACTACACCTATGTTAGATGTTCTCACTATATCCTCTATATCTCTTGCCCTGTTCTCCCTATTTTCTATCTTTTTGTTGTCTGTGTTTCATTATGGATAGTCTTTTCAGACTCATCTTCCAGTTTATCAATTCTCTTTTCAGCTTTATCTAAGGTGCTAATAACCCCATTTACAAAATCCTTAACTTGCTATATTTTTCAGTTTAAAATTTTTTCTTTAGTTCTTTTTCAAATCTACTATCTCTTTTAAAGTTTCTAGTTCCTCATTGAAATTTTCAAGCATGGCTTTAACTTTCTTGAATGCTGTGTAATTAAACAGAGTTGGCTAACAGTTTGTGACTGATAATTGCAGGATCTGTTTCTGTGAGTCAATTTCTTTGGTCATTGTTTCTGATGATTCTTGCTCATAGTATCTAGTTCAGTTAGCCTTTGCTTTTTGGATGCTTTATTTAAAAAGTTAACTGTAGAAATAATTTAAAGCTCAAAATGACATTATGTTCCTCTAAGAATTATTTTCATTGGTTCTTACTAGGTGTCTAGAGACACTAGAAATCCAAAAGCATCTCAATCCAAGTTCAAGGCCTGAAAACTCAGGCTACAATCTCTGAGAAAGTGGATTTATTTCCAGTTTACCCTTACTTCCTGGGGTGCAGCCCTGTAGGGTTCAAGCCCTTGGTAGAAAACCAAACTTTGACTTTTATCCCCCTAGTCTTATGATGCTGCTAAAAGCATAGTTCATTTTTTGCTGCCCCTTCAGAAATGGCAAATACCATTCAGGACAAAAATGACTCTGAGTGAAAGACTTACCTCTCTGGATTCTGGTCTTCTCTAGTATCTCAGCCCTGTAATTCCTCACTATCTTGTTAGCCCTTTGATGATTCTAAGAAAGAAATTTTTATATTTTGTCCAGCTTTTTTAGTTGTAATCAGTAATGGCAAAAGTCCATATTACTTGATCTGCCATTACAGAAAGAAGTTACTGTCGCTTTTTATCCCTTTTAACCTATTTCATGTTTCTTCATAGTGCTTGTTACTTCCTGACATTCACCTCACACCAAGTATAAGATAGATTTAAAAATGTAAAAAGGGGCACCTGGGTGGCTCAGTCATTAAGCGTCTGCCTTCAGCTCAGGTCATGATCCCAGGGTCCTGGGATTGAGCCCTGCATCAGGCTTCCTGCTCGGCGGGAAGCCTGCTTCTCCCTCTCCCACTCTCCCTGCTGTGTTCCCTCCCTCACTGTCTCTCTCTCTGTCAAATAAATAAATAAGAATCTTAAAAAAAATAATAAAATAATAAAATAAATAAAAAATAAAAATGTAAAAAAAGAAAACTCAAACTTTGGAAGTGCTTTATGATATTACATCATAAATATATTAAAAGCAAATGGCAGAGAAGAACATAAACAATTATGAAACGCAAAAGGTCAATATTCTTAAAATAGTATGAGCTCATAGGTATAAATAAAATTTTAAAGAAAGATTTTCTATTTTCTAATTTTGTTTGCTTTTTCACTTTATTCAAGTCGCTGTTCGTATTTCCTGTCCTTGGAAAAGCCTTCTTGATCATCAATTTAAAACAGTCCCATTCCCATCTCTTTACCCTTAACCTACTCTATTTTTCTGCATAGCATTTATCACTAGCTGCTTGTTCGCTATGCTTTTATTATCTCATCCTCTATCACTAATGTAAGCTGTGAGAGAAAAAGAGACTTTATTTTTATTCACTGCTGTATCCTCAGTGCACAGGATAGTATCTGCTCAATAAATATTTGTAAAACGAGTAAAATGAATGGATAAAGTTTTGTCTAAACACAAAATAATAAAAATAGTATTTATGGAGTGCCAAGCATTGTCCTAAATGCTTTACTTGTATTAACTCATTTAATCCCAAATAATCCTGAGTTAGGTACTGTCATGAAACCCATTTTACAGATAAGCAAACCAGAGACAAAGAGAAATTACGAAGCTTGCCTAAGGTCACGCAGCTATTGAGTATACTGAAAAGGATTAACAATCTGGCCAAATACTTTCTGCACCAATCAAACTCATCTATTCCTTTTCATACTTAAAAACTCTTGAATATGAATGAGGCCAATTAAATAAAACCACTATCATGATTACCACCACCACTAAGTTTTTACATATATACTAAAGACTGTGCTCAGCATTTTACATATAATATCAAACTTAATCCTTACAACAGTCTTTTGAAGTAGGTATTATCATCTTTCTTTTACAAAAGGAGATAACTGAGGCTGAGGGAGGTTAATTCAGTTGCTTAAAGTCTAGCTTGACTTGGGGTTCAATTTTAATTTTTAATCTAAAGCCTTTATTTCTAACTACTAGATTTAAAGGCTTGGAATAAAACTTTATGCTTCAAAAAGATAAAGAAGTACATTCCCTTAAAAAAAAAAAGCAAGCATTACATACTTCCATTTCAGACATATAATCTTCTGGTTTGTCCATAAATACTGCAGAGACTGGAACAGATGTGTTTTTGGACATCATGAATTTTAATGGAACTTCATGGAAGATTTGATTTCTCTCTCTCATTGTCATTTTCTTTTGGGGAAGTGGTGAATTAATATAAATTACTTTAACTGGTTTTGAACCTTAAAACAAAAACAGAAGAAAGAGGGTGATTAGTTTCTAGAAGTTCTATTTCAAAACAAACAAACAGGATATAGGACAGAAAGATCACCAAAGAAATATAGCATAGGAAAGTATAGCACGTCTCATGTATTTGCCTCCCTTGAACTTGTGATCTTCAATGTCCCTTACAGATATAAGGGCTAGAGAATTTGAACTGGCAAGAAAAATATGTTCTCTTTCTAATAAATTTTTAAAAAGGTTTTCTTTTTATTTCATATAATTCTACTATCATTATTACTCAGTTCTTATACAACTATGCTTTCAAAAAGTGATAAAATTCAACCACAGAGAATATATTATATTTAACTCTAATCTGTAGTTTTATTTCATTAGATACAGTTCTATATTTACTATAATTGTTGTATATAATAAAATGAATCTAGAAGATATTAACTTACTGTCCAAAGAAAAACTATCCTATGCTTACAAGTATAGATCTATTTTAATTCTGAACTCTAATACCAGACAAGTAAATATCTTGGAAACTCACTCATTTGAGGTTGTCTAATAAAGTATTGCATTCTTTTCATTTCAATGAAAAGACAGAGAACCTCATTATTTCATGTATTTTTGGCTACTCTAAACCATAACTATTTCTTTCTCACCGCCCCCAATATGAATACAAGTTTTATAGATCTAATTACTCATGTGTGAGTATGAACTCTATAGTAGTATTATATATTTAAAATTCTACTAAATGTAAATGTAAAATTCACATCCTTCTTAAATCAAAACCTAAGATTTTTTATTTGACAAATGATCACTTATGTTTAGACAGCTGAAATAGAATTGTTCCAACTCCTCTTTTGAAACTATTACTTGTTATGGCAAATCACAAACCTGCAACGGGTATTACTTGAATACACACAGGAATTTCCCACTGTTCCTTGTAGTTTGGTCCATGATTATTTAATAATGTAAATAATGATTGACTGGTTAGAGCTATCTGAGGGTGATATCTTGAAACAAGCTTCTCTGCATTTGGATCTTTACTAATATCCTGAAAAACAACATATAACTTGTTACTTTGTTATATTTATTGGAAATTTCTTTGATGAAAAGAAGGGAGACATTCAAAAAGGGGACTTTATTTTTTTTTAAGATTTTATTTATTTGAGAGAGAGAGAAAATGAGAGAGCATGAGCTGGGGCAGAGGTAGACTACCTGCAGAACAGGGAGCCCGACGCGGGGCTGGATCCCAGGACCCTGAGACCATGACCCAAGCTGAAGGCAGAACAACTAAGCCACCCAGATGCCCCAAGAAGGGGACTTTAGAACAGCAAGATCGTATGTACTTTATGAGGTACATCAGATTACCTGGGAAAATCCAAAGTACTTTCCTACTTACATAATGCATAGCTGCAGCTGTTTTTTCTGGTGTCTCAGTGGTAGATATGTTATCTTTTGAGAGCTGCAACTTCACAGGCATTGAGGGAAATACAGTTTTCACATATTTTACACTGCCCTAAGTAAGAAAAAAGGGAATATCTTACTGCAAATACCACATGTATTTTTCCCCTAAGTATCTTTTCATCAGATGAAACTCTTAACTTAAAATTCTCCACTCTACTTTAGAGCCTTCTTAAAGCCATGACTTCCATGATTTTGCTTGACAACCTACATATATGTTTTTTTCAAAAACAGTCCAAGACAAGGGTGCCATGCCATTTTCCTTACCACTTTACATTCTAACCTCTCATTTTATGAGGTACACATATAACAGAAACTCTAAAATATCCTCTCTACACACACTTACTTCCAATGATTGTGAGTACAATCATTTAAAAGAAAAAAGGTTCTCTGCTTGTATTCTGGAACACTAAGAAAGATGAGAAATGAAGAAAAGCAAACCAAGAAATAAAGTTAGTAGTGACATTTAAAAAAAAAAAATCAAGCATTGGTATCCATAAAATAAAAAAAGACACATTTGCATTGCATATTTTAAAAGTTATATCTCATTATTGTTCAAAACCTAAACATAAATATTGTCTATGTGAAATATAGGTGATGTTTCAGAGAAAAGTAAGTTTATACCTTCACTGGTAAACCTTACCAATGCGAGAAGAGTTTTTTCTAACTTTAATCCCATCTCTATTCTGAATGGGAAGAATCCCATTAAGCTCGTGACTTCATGAAGAGTATAGAACTCTGGATACTTTTTCACTTGTTCAATACAAGCTCTTAAAATTTGCTAGGAAATAAAAATTAAGAGAAATTCATTTGTATCATAATTCCATAATACAAGAATAATTTAGTTATATGTAACTATATAATTATTCATTATAAATATTAGCTTCATTTCATTAATCAAACTTCTAATAATCCAAGCATAATGTATATTCCTTGAGTTAATCTCTTATTTTCATAATAATTCTTTTCAACCTAATTTCTTAAAAGATTGATATTTCATAATACTAAAATTAGCAATAGTATTAAAATTTAAAATTAAATAGAAAAGATGCATCATATTTTCTGTGCTATTTAAGAAACTGTCAAGGAAATAAAGCCACATGAAAATTTCAACACATTTTCTTGCAATAAAAGCAGTTACATGACTAATTAGAAATAAATAAGTTTAATACACTAAAAAGATTCCAAAGCACAATGAATTAACAAAGTAGTTATCTTACAAATCACTCTAATCTACAACCTAAAAAATAAGTAACAATGTTAAAACTAATTAAATGATGTAGTATTTAGTATTTGCTTCTCTCCAAACTTTTCAAAATACTAATAACTTATCAGAAAATCTAATCAAGAAGGAAATAAAATACACAGCTTTACTCAAGCAGAATATATGACATTGTGATAACATGTAAATAACTCAAAGATGCACAGTGGTTTTGGGTGGGAGTGGGGTTATAATTAAAAAACATATGTATATCATCTTCTAAGAAATGTATTTTTTCTTCTCCTGTCAATGGATCTAATCTGAAGCTTTCAGAATTTACTTTATATCACAAAAGTAAATTAGCAATAAGTGTATCTTTGTAATCTTTATATTCTCTTTCCCTCAGACATTTATAAAATTTGTCAAGTTACATATTAATAACTTTACTCCAGTCTCTTTTCATCTAATTTCATATCCTCTTCTCCCCTTCCTAAATCCTCACTTCCTGCTGTCTTTCACATTTTCCCCCTCTATCCACTCTTTTCAATGCTAACTTTGGTATTTTATTCAAATATTACTTGCAACTAAGGCAGATATAGGTTAACATGGAAATGTTTTATCTGTGTTTTTTTAAAGATTTCATCTATCCATTTGAGAGAGAGAATGAGAGAGAGAGCGAGCACATGAGAGGGGGGAGGGTCAGAGGGAGAAGCAGACTCCCCGCTGAGCAGGGAGCCCAACGCAGGAACTCGATCCCGGGACTCCAGAATCATGACCTGAGCCGAAGGCAGTCACCCAACCAACTGAGCCACCCAGGCGCCCTTCTGTTTGTTTTTAAAAATCCCAGTCAACTGCAGTCAGATCTGCATATCTTTGCTCATTTATATTAGTTAACTTCTACCCTAACATTCCCATCCTAGAGCAGTCATTACAAGAACTTGAACATACATGCAAAAGAAAGCAATATATAAGAACTATATGACATACAGACTATTCTAGTTAGATATCTGCTCACACATCTTTCTTGGTAAAACTCTGTTGGATGTTAGTGTTTCTTAGTTTCACTTAATTCAGTAATTAGGGAAAGAGAAAGTCACAGGAAAATCTAACATAGTTTTACTCTTATATTCAGATACATTACTATATATTATTAGAGATATTTCATAACTGGTAGGTATTAAGCAACTAAAGGATCATTATTTGATATATTTAAAAGGTTTTTAACTAATAATTTATTTGTCTTTGAAAAACAGCTATGAAGGTTAAGAGATTCTGGCTGTTTCCCATCACCCAACCACCGAATGTTATTTAATATTCAAAATATCTTGAAAACTAAACACACCAAAAGCACACGCATGTACTTAATACAGACCTATCATTACAAAGAAAGGTGAAAATGACTCTGCTCCCTAGATTTTATTTTGGGCCAGAGGGGAAAAATACGTTATCATTCATGTTTGAAATGTAAAAACATAATGGACACTACTTCGGGCAGTGTAGTAGAGTAGGTATACTTTGAAGAGAGAGCACTTCTATCCAAATCCCACTAGATATTGGATAAATTACAACTAACAATTTTCATGCTTACTGGGCTTGGTAAAAAGCAAACAAAATCTCAAGGACCAAAAGTAAATAAATAAACCTCAGACACCTAGAGTGAGAAGAAACAGGAGCAGTGAGCAGAAAACCCATAAAAGATGAAGTATCTTGAGGTCAAATGCCTCCACCAGTGGGAAGATCAGGTGAGGAGCTGAACATGAGACTTACATTTAAGACTCACAAAACAGAGATTTGAACTGATATTTGTACACCCATGTTCAAAGCAGCATTATTCACAACTGCCAAAAGGCAGAAGTAACCAGAGTGTCCATCAATGGATGAATGGATAAGCAAAATGTCCAAATACATACAATGGAATATGTATTCAGCCTTAAAAAGGAAGGAAATTCAGAAACGTGCTAGAACATGGATGAATCTTGACATTACACTAAGTAAAGTAAGTCACAAAAAGACAAATACCATAAATTCCTCTTATATGGGGTTACCTAGAGAAGATTAAATTCAGAGACAGAAAGTAGAATGGTGGTTGCTACAAACTGGGACGGATGGGAATTGAGAGTTATTGTTTAATGGATAAAATAAGAAATACGTATTTGGTCTTTGTCCTTGGTTCCTAACACCCTAGGAATTTCCTGAGTGACAAGAATGGATGTCTTTTGTATGCTAATGAGATGACTCATGGCCCCTAGATAACTTCAGGATGGGGGATGGTTGCCAGAAAGACCAGGGCATGATTAGAGGGCTGGAGATTGATTTAATCACCAATAGCCAATAATTTAATCAATCATGCCTAGGAAACAAAGCCTCCATAAAACCCCCTAAACTATGGGGTTCAGAGAGCTCCAAAGCTGATGAACACATAGATGCTGGGAGGGTGGTATGCCTGGAGAAGGCAGAGAACCTCTGTGCCCCTTCCCCCATTTCTTGCCCTATGCATCTCTCTCTTCCATTTGGCTGTTCCTGAGTTGTAGCCTTTATAATAAACTAGAAATAGTAAGTAAAGTGTTCTCCTGAGTTCTGTAGCAAATTACTGAACCAGAGGAGGACGTCATGGGAACTCTAGGCCTACTGTCCAGAGAGTTGGAGAACTTGTTTTGGTGGATAGCGGTGAGAATATAGCTGCCTTCCGGAGAGTTGGAGAACTGGTTGGTGTGGGGAAAAAAACAAAACAAAACATGTATTTGGTATCAAAAATGTCGTTAGCAGAAACGGTTCAGAAATGGGTAGAGAGTCTCAGTTTTGCAAGGTGAAAAGAATTCTGGAGACTGGCTATATAACAATATGAATGTACTTAATATTACTGAACTGCACACTTAAAGATAATGACGATAGTAAATTTTAAGTTATGTGTATTTTACCACGCCTGGGTGGCTCAGTTGGTTAAGTGACTGCCTTTGGCTCAGGTCATGGTCCTGGAGTCCCGGGATCGAGTCCCACATCGGGCTCCCTGCTCAGCAGGGAGTCTGCTTCTCCCTCTGACCCTCTTCCCTCTCGTGTTCTCTCTCATTCTCTCCCTCTCAAATAAGTAAATAAAATCTTTTAAAAAATAAATAAATAAATAAATAAATTCTAAAAAAGGGAAATTCTGACACATCCTACAACATGGTTGAACCTTGAAGAATACAATATGCTAAGTGAAATAAAAATCACAAAAGGACAAAAACTCCTCTTATGTGAGGTACCTAGAAAAGTCAAATACATAGAGCTAGAAAGTAGAAGAGTGGTTGCCAGGGACTGGGGAGAAGAGGGAATGATGAGTTATTATTTAATGGGTACAGAGTTTCAGCTTGGGAAGATGAGAAAGTTCTAGAGGTGGATGGTAGAATTATATTTACAACAGTATAAAAAGTATTTTATGCCATCCAACTGTCCTTAAAAATGGTTAAAAATTTATGTTATGTATATTTTACCACAGTTAAAAGGGGGGGAGAGGGAGACGGGGCAGAGGATGGAAGAGAAGATAGACTGAGGTCTAACCTAGGGAATATGGCAATCCCAGAAAGACAGAGTTGACAAAATGAAGGAGAAGCAATAATAGAAAATGGCTGAGAATTTTCCAGAACTGATAAAGGATAGGAATATACAGATACAAGAAACATAATGAACCAAGTATGACTTAAACACACACAAATTGTAGTGAAACTGTAAAATACCAAAAATAAAGAGCAGTCAGAGAGAAAAGACAGATTCCCTAAAAGAAAGGACAAACAGATGACACACTTTTCAAAAACAGAAGCCAGGAAAAGTAGAATTATATCTTCAGACTGAGAAACAAAACAGTCAACTTAGAATTATGTATGGAGTAAACTATCATATAAGAAGGAGAACAAAACAAAAATATTTTCAGATAAACCAAAAGATTGTTCATCACCCAGAGATGGTTATCAAAGGAACATCTAGAACACAAAGCATTTCAGGAAGAATGAGGAGGATCTCAGAATGTATATTTGAGAAGAAGAAATGGAAAGCCAAAAATCATCAGAATTTGTAGATAAACTAAAACATTGTTCATATAAAATAATAACATAGGTTTTAGAGACAGCATTAAACAACATCAGTCAAAATGCTCTATGGTCTCTGTAGATACACAGACTAATAGAAACAGAATAGAACCAGGAAACTGACCCACACATCAATGATGACAAGGCAATTCGATGAGGGAAAAAAAATCACTGTAAAAATTCAAGGGTAGGGTGCCTGGGTGGCTCAGTTGGTTAAGCGACTGCCTTCGGCTCAGGTCATGATCCTGGAGTCCCTGGATCGAGTCCCGCATCAGGCTCCCTGCTCAGCAGGGAGTCTGCTTCTCCCTCTGACCCTCCCCCCTCTCATGTGCTCTCTCTCATTCTCTCTCTCTCAAATAAATAAATAAAATCTTAAAAAAAAAAAATTCAAGGGTAACCATTAGGAGAACAGAAAAACAAAGAATAAATTCCAAATCAATAAGGAGAGGAAAAGAAGGAGAAAAAAAGTCAATGCCCTCAAAAGAAGTAAAATCAGAAAGAACTTTAGAAAAAAATGAAATCACAAACAAGTCCATGTATGTCAATTATCATAATGAATGTAAATAACTAGTCTTTCTAGTTAAAAGACAAGAGATGTCAGATTTTATTTAAAAAGAAAAGGAAGGCAATACAGTTAAACACTATTTTAAAAGATATCTGTAAAATACAAGTTCTACAGATGCAAAGAAATCCTACTGAAATCCCACCTAAATCTTCTGTAGAAATTGACAAGTGGATTCCAAATTTTACATGGAAATGCAAAAGACTAAAAAGAACCAAAATAATTTTTAAAAAGAACAAAGTTGCAGGATTTCCCCCACATGGTTTCAAAACTTACAAGACCAGGTGATAGTGGCATAAAGACAGATTTATAGATTAATGAAATAAAATAGTCAGGAAATCGACCCACACACATATCACTGGTGACAAGGCAATTCAATGAGGGAAAAAATAGCTTTTTCAAACAACAGTGCTAGGCAGAGTTTCTCAGTATTGGCACTTCCCACATTTGGGACCAGATAATTCTTTGGGGTGGGGGGGGTCATCCTATACACTGAAGATATTTAGCGACATCCTTCACTCTACCCACCAGATGCCAGAAGTACTCCTTCCTCAGTTGTGACAACCAAAAATGTCTCCAGACACTACCAAATGTCCTCTGGGAGGCAAAATGACTCTCAGGTGAGAATCACTATGCTTGCACTAGATATCCATATGAAAGAAGAATGAACTTTGGGACACCTGGGTGGCTCAGTCAGTTAAGCATCTGCCTTCGGCTCAGGTCAGGATCTCAGGGTTCTGGGATCAAGTCCCGCATCGCGCTCCCTCCTCAGCGGGGAGTCTGCTTCTCCCTCTGCCTGCTGCTCCCCTGGCTTGTGCTCTCTCTCTCTCTGACAAATAAATAAATTAATTAATTTTAAAAAAAGAAAGAAAGAAGAATGAACTTTGATCCTAATGTCCTATCTTGCACCATAAAAACTTGAAATGGACATTCACATTAAAGTTAAAACTATAAACCCTGTTGATCAGGGTTTCTCAACAGAAGCATTACAGACACTTTGGGCTGGATAATTCTTTGTTGTGGGAGATGACATGTGCATTGTAGGATGCTCAGTAGTATCCCTGGCCTCTAGTCAATAGATACCAGTAGGATTTGCCACTTGTGATAACCAAAATTGTCTCCAGACATTGCTAAAATCCATGGGGCAGGGGTAAAGAAGTAAAAGTGATCCCAGATGAGAACCAGTTGGGGTCAGCAAAGATTTCTATGCTAGAACACATAAAAGCACCAACCACAAAACATTTCTGAAAAATGAGCCTTCATTGAAATTAAAATTCTGTTCTTTGAGAGACACTCTTAAAAACATTAAAAAAACATGTCACAAACTGGAGAAAACTACATATATAATAGACTTGTATTCAGAATATATAAAGAACTTTCAAGACTCAATAAAAATAAAAACCAATAAAATCAGCAAAGATTTTAAAACATCATCGCTCATTAGGGAAATGCAAACTAGAAACATAATGAGATACCACTACACACCCACGAGGCTGTTAAAATGTAAAAAGATTACCAGTACGAACTGGTGCAGCCACTCTGGAAAACAGTATGAAGGTTCCTCAAAAAGTTAAAAATAGAACTACCCTAGGATCCAGCAATTACATACTAGGTATTTACCCAAAGGATATAAAAAATATATTGGAAGGGGTATATGTGCCCTGATGTTTACAGCAGCATTATCAACAACAGCCAAACTATGGAAAGAGCCCAAGTGTCCATCGACTGATGAATGGATAAAGAAGATGTGGTGTGTGTATACACACACACACACGTATATATACACACATATATGTAACATATATAATACACACATAATGGAATACTACTCAGCCATCAAAAAGAATGAAATCTTGACATTTGCAACAATGCAGATGGAGCTGGAATGTATTATGCTGAGTAAAATAAGTCAGTCAGAGAAAGACAAATACCATATGACTTCACTTATATGTGGAATTTAAGAAACAAAACAGGTAAACATAAGGGAAGGGGAAAAAAAGAGAGAGAGAGGGAAACAAACCATGAGAGACTCTTAATGATAGAAAACAAACAGGGTTGATGGAAGGAGGTGGGTGGGAGATGGGCTAAATGCGTGATGGATATTAAGGAGGGAACTTTTAATGATGAGCACTGGGTGTTATATGTAAGTGATGAATCACTAAATTCTACTCCTGAAACCAATACTAGACTCTATGTTAACTAACAAGGAAATAAATAAAAATTTGAGAAAGAAAAAAAAAAAAAGAATTTCATGGGTGCGACTAAGGTCATCAACAGGAAAGAAGATGAAACCTGAGGTCAAAACTTTACTTTTCTAAAAAAAAAAAAAAAAAAAAGATCACCAATACTAAGTGTTAGCAAAAGTACAGGGCAACTAGAACTTTTAAACATTTGTGATGAGGGGCACCTGGGTGGCTCAGTCGTTAAGCGTCTGCCTTCAGCTCAGGTCATGATCCCAGGGTCCCGCATCGGGCTCCCAGCTTGGCAGGAAGCCTGCTTCTCCCTCTCCCACTCCCCCTGCTTGTGTTCCCTCTCTCGCTGTGTCTCTCTCTGTCAAATAAATAAATAAAATCTTTAAAGAAAATAAGATAAAAATAAACATTTGTGATGAGTGTAAAATGGTACATCCATTATGACAAAGTTTGGCAGTTTCTAATAACATTTAACTACACTTGCCATATGATCTGGAAATTCTACCCCTTGTTCTTTACCCAAGAAGAATGAAAACATATGTTCCCAAGAAACCTCATATAAGAATGCTCATAGTAGCTTTATTCATAATTGCCCCAAACTGGAAATAACACAAATGTCCATCAACAGTGGAACTGATAAACCAATTTTGGTGTATACAATAAAACAAAAAGGAATAAAAAGGAACACATTATGCACATTTGTGTCAATATGGATGAATCTCAAAAAAAATGCTGAATGAAAGAAGCTAGACATAAGAATACATTGTGTGTGACTCAGTTTTTATGAAACTCTAGAAAAGGCAAATCTAATCCATGGAAACAGAAAGCATACTGGTGGTTTCCTAGGCCACAGATAGAAAGAGGCATAGAGATCTTTTAAGTGTGATGGAAACATACCCTATCATGATTGTGGTCATGGTTACACAGGTATATGCATTTGTGAAAACTCAGTGACTGCACTTAAAATGGATCATTATATGTAAATTGCATATACTTCAGTAAAATTGATTTAAAATTAAATATGGTAAAAAGGAAGAGCTTATTTAGTATGTAATAACTATATGCTCTAACAACATAGATAAAGTACAAACTTTTTTTAAAAAAAAAGTAGAGGAAGGGTGCTAGGTGGCTCAGTCAATTAAGCATCTGCCTTCGGCTCAGGTCATGATTCCAGGGTCCTGGAATCAAGCCCCACATCGGGCTCCCTGCTCAGCAGGGAGCCTGCTTCTCCCTCTCCCTCTGCCCCTCCTGCTCATGCTCTCTCTCTAATAAGTGGATAAAATCTTAACCAACTGAACCACCCAGGTGCCCGTGGATAAAATCTTAAAAAAAAAAAAAAAAAGGTAGGGGAGAATAGGGAGAACATACAAAAAATTTTTCCAAACTGTTTTCAGTATCCTATTGATTGACAGTACTGTTATTCTAAGGTTGTTGTGAGTATAATGTGGTATAAAGTAAATGAGATACATGTGGCATTTTTTCTTTAAATAACTATTTCCTAGCTCTATCTACTGAAATATTCTCAGAAACAATGACCAATCCAGGAGCAATGAGCATCCCCAGGACACAGACTGTAGTCTTGAAATAAAACTTGCCACTGAAAGAAACAAGGGCTCTGGAGAATTGCTGATTCCAGGGTTGAGACAGGAAATGTACAAAACAAGCCTCAAAGACTACCACAGTGACTCAAAAAGACTCAAAAGCCAGTATGAAGGGCGGTCACTGGCTAAAGCTGGTATTATTTGAGCTTCAAAAAGAGTAATTACAGTGGACTAAAACCCATAATACTTTTAAAAAAGAAAACACTGACCAACATCGGAGAAGAAGGAATCAATTTTTTCCCAAAACTGGCATATAAAGGGAAAGAATCTAACAGTTTTTTCTGCTACAAGAATCGGGAAACCACATAGATGAGGGAAAACATATCTTAATAAAATTATTCCAACTAATAAATACAAATAAATGATGCAACTAGAATCCTATGATTTTATAAACCCCAGTGAATGACTAGATCTAGGCATTGAACGTGAACAGCTGCAACCACCACAAAAAAGAAACAACCAGACATATGTGCCACTTGATTAAAGAATACAACATCTATGTGTTGGATCCATTTGGCCAAGACTAATTCTGATCAAGCTTCCAGATCCCATCAACAATTTGTAAAAAATACAGAGAAAAGAGGAACATGTTGAATGTCACTGTGAATAAGCACTCATCAAAATCTAGACCACAGGAAACTTTACAGGTCAAATGACCCAAGTTCTTAAAAAGATAAAGTTTAAGGAAAAGAAAGGAATTGAGGGGAAACTTGTAGATTAAAAGAGACCATTTTATCAAATAAAAGAAAAAATTTCCAACATACATAACCCATAAAATTTGTATATTTCAAGTATACAAAGAACTCCCACATATCAACAACAAAAAGAAAATCCATTAGAATATCGGGCAAAACTTGAACAGCTGATTCATAAGAAATAACCAATCAGCATATGAAAAGATGCAAAGTCTTATTACATATATAATACCATATCCTCTAGATTGGCTAAAACTGAAATGACTGCCATGTATGTATTAACTTGAGGATATGGACCAACAAAACTCTCAAAGGTAGACTGTAAAGTGGCATAACCCTTTGGAAAACAGTTAGACATTACTTACTAAAGTTAAAGATATGTGTATACTCTATGACTCAACAATTCCATTCCTGGGTATATACCCAGTAGAAATGTGTGCACATGTGCACCAAGAGACATGTATGAGAATTTTCATAGGAGCACTGCTTAGAAAAGTTCCAAACAGGAAACAACTCAAACTGTGATCAACAGAATTGTAGTTTATTTATGTAATGTAATAATGGACAGAAATGAAAATGAATGAACTATAACTACACACATACATGCAGATGAATCTCACCCAAACATAATGAGTGAAGGAAGAATTCTGTTCACATAAAACTCAAAAACAGGCAAAAGTACATGGAAATTATCAACACCAAACTTGTGACAGTGATTACTTCTTCAAGAAGGGAGAATATTATTATTAGGAGGGATATACAGGGAGCTTCTGGGTTACTGGTAATGTTTTATTTCTTGACTTGTAAGAGATTTACATAGGTGTTCATTATATAATTATTTGTTAAGCTGTATATATTGGTTCTATATACTTTTCTATAAGTATACTGCACTTCATAATATAAAATTAAAATTTTAAAACACTAAAAAATCAGAAAAATATCAGTGAACCTTTAGGGTGGAGATGTAAAATATAAATCAGACAAAATATACTGCCAAGTCAATCTGACTAAAAAACAGGACTTAATGCTGATTAGCTATCACACTCCCTATCAAATAATGTACTTTGTTAATAAACACTTTTATATTCGCTAAATAATTACAATGAGCACTTGAGAACTTAATGTTTGTCCGGCATTACTTAGTCATTGGGAGCACAGCAGTGCACAAAAAAGCACTTATGTATAGGTGTTGTGGAGAAAGACAATAAAAAAGAATAAAACATAGTAAAGGGAACCCTGAAAGTGATGCTATTTGTTACAGGGTAATTAGGGATATCCTTATTGATAGTCGGCATCTGAACAGTGAGAGACTTAAATCAAGGAACTAATCCATGCACTTATCTGGGGAACAGCCTGCCAGAAAGATGGGAAGAGCCTAAGGTCTTAAAGCAGGACCATGCTTGGAGTATTCAAGTAACACAAAGAGGCCAGTAGACTGGAGGAGAACTGAGAGGGAGCTATGTAGAAGATGAAGCAGGCTGGGCTTGGGGGGCGGTGGTTGAGGGAGGGTGATCATGTAGGGCATTGTACAACTTTGTAAATACCCTCTCTTTCTGAGTGAACTGAGAAACTATTTTAAACCAGTGACATGAGGGGATGTGACTGACATTTTAGAACCATCATTCTGGTTCCTTCAAAGTCACTATAAAATAGAAACAGCTACAATTCCTTTTCCATATGGAAAAATAGGACACTTGGTTTGAGCACATCACATGTAGATTCAGAGAAAATAAAAATGCAATTCTTCCATTTGCTTAGAAGAATCATTCTTCTGGTTCATATTAACAGCAAAATTTCACCTTAAAATATGTTTAAAAATGGTAAAACTAATATCCTCTGCTGCCCCTAAATTACAAGGACCAGTTTTGTTTTGTTTTGTTTTGAATTGTGGTAAAATACACATGAAACTTACTATTTTAACCATTTTACATGCAGAGTTCAGTAGTGTCAAGTGGATCACACTGCTATATAGAATGATTAGTTTTAAAGACTTCAAAAAAATTCATACTGATTTTGGTGTGTGTAGATAAACTCTAATACAATAATATATTTTAATAGTTACCATTTAAGTAGTGTATTTTGAATTTCTCCTAAGCCTACTGAATGATGGTAGGGTACAAAGTATAGTGGTTTACATGCTTTGCTAATACATTTGCATGAATGATCTAAGTATCAAAAAATGAACTCACAGTTGAAATTCTTCCATTTGGTAGCTGGTTACCATAAAGATAACAAATACAAATTTATATGACTAAGTACTAAATGACCATTCAGATTTTTAAGGACCAAGGTAACTCCTTAAACACCCATTCTCTCACAAGGGAATCAGATCAAACCATCCATGTGAATAAAATATAATTCAAATTTGGTAGTTGGATCAGTAGAATTAAAAAAAACAAATATGAGTATTCTACTAGTGTATATGATTTTGAGGTGCTAGTATTTTCATTATTAAAATACATGCTGAATAAAAGACCTACACATAATTTGGTCTCTAAATTGATAATACTGATATCTTTATATGATTGTGGCAGGATCATCACACATTTTAAAATGCTGTTATTGCCTATTACTTGCCAGTTGAAATAAATGATTGTTTTTTTTACCTCCGTGAAGAGACGAGCATCATCAGAAAGCATGTTATAATCCTGTGCACATTTCTTTGCAGAATTCTGCAAAAACTTTAGGAATTCAGTAACTTCTTCATTCACATGTTTTTTCATATCCTGATTTTTAAAAAAGTAGACATGTCATGAAATAAGAAGCTTGATTAAAAACAATCACTGCTCTAATAATTTGGACTTAAAGACTAATTAAAGTCTCTATCCAAAGCAGAAATCAGAGAAAGAGTACACACTATTATATAATAATGACAAACTTATTATTAAAAACTCCAAAATGTATATAAATCTTGAATCACTATGTGGAACACCTGAAACTAATACAATATTGCCTATCAACTACACTTCAATTTTAAAAAAACCTAACTCCGTAAAAAGAGCAAATGACTAATATCACACTACCTATTTAGGAATTAATAAGCTTCTCCACAAAATGCTCTTAATTAACATAAAAGACAAACATTCAAATGGAAAAATGTGCAAACAGCATGAATAGGCAAGTTACAAAAGAAATAGAAATGGCTTATAAACACATGGAAATGGCTTATTTTCATTAGTAAACACTGTAAATTAATATAAAACAAGGCATCACCATTTTTTCCATATCAAATTAGAGGCAAAAAGGTAATATCCAGGATTGGTGAAGATTTTTTTTTTTTTTAAAGAAAACTTTCATGCAATAGTGGTACAAATTGGCTTAAATTTTTTGCATAACAGTTTTCCCATGTGTAAATGCAGATCTAAGCCTCAAAAAATATGTATAGTTTTTGATCTGGCAATCTTATTTTTAAGAATTTATCTTAAGGAAACAATTATAGATATGAACAAAGAGTTTGCAACCAAGATGTTCAACACAGCATCATTTATATAATTGAGAACTTGAAACTACTAATTAAAGTAATCCAACAAAAACTTAAAATTGGTTCAATGAGCAATGTAAAATTGTTCTGCTAGTACTTAAGATGAACTGGAGTGAAATATGCTCAGAACCAGAGCAAAATGCCTGAACTAAAATAGAACCAACAAAAGAATGAAAGCACCAATGCTCTGTCAATTAAAGTCCTTAAATTTTCCGTTTTTGTTAATACAACTGCACCCAGAAACATAAAAGCAAAGTTAAAATACTTCCTAACTTTTAAATACTGTTTACTGAAGCTGAAGAATAGAATACATACCAAGTACTGCAAGTAGTCATTTTTATTTATTCCAACAGCTTTAGAATTTGCAGGAATTTTTGCGTATTTAACCAACAAGTCCACATAACTCCTCTGCTCTCTCTGTGAGAAACGAGAGAAACGAGGATAAGGAACTCTTGGTTTTGGAAGAAGAACCATTCCAACTGTGGTTTTAACTTTTTCCTTTGCTTGAGTTGCTGAACTAACTGCCGGCTCATTTTCTACAGAACTTGCTGATGCATTCAAATTTTCTCCTATACGTCTGGAAAAAAAAATACAATTTACAAATATGTGCTTTTCACATGAAGATTACTATCATGGAACTTCATGATTCTCAATCACCGGGGAGAATATAGCGTGATTAACATAGTAAATTCTGGATTATTATCTAACTCTGCCACCTGCATTTTGATGTTTAGCCATTTGGTGTAAATTAAGTATTCTGCAGGATTAGGATCATACTACAAGTTTACCTTCAATTATCTGACAGAGAGGAAGAGGCAAAATCCTTAGACAAGTTATTCAATTTGGAACTTTTTTCCCTTTATTCAACAGAGGAAAACTGCTCTTGCCATTACAGATGCAAGTATTTCATGTTCACCTTTATTACAATGCAAGTTGTTTTCAAAAGCTTAAGTTCTTCAGTAAGCTGTATTAGTTAATATGGTGAACAAAAGCCACTAAAAGCAGGATATGCTTAGGTCACAGGTTCACAAACTGACTGAGATTCTAAATTTTCTAGTTTCCTTTAATTATCTGAAGATTTAAAAAGAAAATTTGAACACTGTGTGCCATATTTTATGGAAGCAATAGTGGTTTTAGAAAAGTTGAACAATCCTCTATCACTCATACATGGCTGAGTCCATGGAAATGTCTTTATGCTTTGAATGAATGCAAAAGAGAAAATGTGGCATATCTATAAAGAAAAGCACTAGAGGAGAAAGTAGTAACTAGAGAACCTGTTACCATATTTATGAAAAGATATCCCCAATTTCTAAAAAAAAAAAAAAAAATCACCTTTCTGCAATAGTGAGGTACATGAATACAAAGTTCTTATCTTGTTCATAATTTGTCACTATTCCTAGTATTCAATTGTAGTAATCTACATTTTCAATAAGAGTTTTAAGTACACAAATACATACACACACACACAACTACACTTCCTTAGCCTCCACAATTCTAATTTCCACCACAGTAACTGTTCCCTATGATTTAGTTCCAAATTAAACAACAACAGTACATAAGAGAAGGGAAACTAATGAGAATGATGGAGGTCTGCTGATTCATTCTTTATCCCCCCCATTCATTAATATTTACTAAGTGACTACTCTGTGTCAGTCTTATGCCGGACATGGGAACAATACAGTCTCTACTCTCTAAAACTTTACAATCAAGTGGATCAGACAAATAAATGGGGAAGAAAGATAAATAAATATGTATATATGTATATCAATAGAGTGTAACTATGGAGATATCGAGTTTCCAAACTGAACTTACTGAATAGGTGACCAAGAATCCTAAGGATAACATGATCAGGGATTAAGAGGGAGAAGAGAAGTGGGGGGTGGGAACGCTGCTGGGTGGCTCAGTTGGTTAAGTGTCTGCGTTCTGCTTGGGTCATGATCTCAGGGTCCTTAGATGGAGTCCCACATCAGGCTCCTTGCTCAGCTCAGCGGGGAGCCTGCTTTTCCCTCTGCCCCTGCCTGCTGTTCCCCCTGCTTGTGCTCTCTGTCACATAAATAAAATCTAAAAAAAAAAAAAAAAAAAGGGGGAAAGGGGAGGGGCTCAATTGTGACAGTATTAATTTCTTTGGGGAATTTTAGAAGACCACGGTTGCATCTGGGTTGTCAAAAAAGAAGGGAAGAATTAAAGGCACGTAGAGGTGAGGAATACTAGCTGCCTGTAATGTAATGTATGAGAGTATGCCACACAACTTTCAAAGGTTCCTTTAGGCTTTCTTTTAATCATATACAAACAAATCTGGTCTGTTATTACTTATCCTAACAATACATTTTATTCTATTTTTATGATTCTTCTATGGCATAGTTTATGTTAACTTCTCTTAAATCCAACCTTGTTGGGTGCTTGGCTGGCTCAGTTGGTTAAGTGTCTGCCTTCAGTTCAGGTCATGATCTGAGTCCCGGGGATCAGGATCAGGATCGAGCCCTGCATCTGGGTCCCTGTTCAGCAGGGAGTCGGCTTCTCCCTCTCCCTCTGCCACTCCCCCTGCTTATGCACTCTCTCTCTCTCTCTCTCTCTCAAATAAATAAAATCTTAAAAAAAATCCAACCTTGTTCATTTTAGCTGGTGCATCTGCCTACTTCATTTTATCTTCTAGTACAGTATCTATGCATTTACATATTAAAATAAATAATATAAATTATTTCCTTTGATTTCATATTTATAATCTAAGACATTTTTTAAATATTATTATCTATGAATTTTAATTCAGGCTAGCAAAGGAGGTACATTATTTCTCATACATATTTGTAATGAAAAGTGGGAGGGTGTTGGTCTGATAAGGCTGAGAATTATCAATCTAGATCTGTGTCTGGACAAAGGCTGCACCCCATCCAAAACTACCGATAATTTATTTTAAATCAGTTTTATAATACTAGAATAATTATGGTAAAAGTGCCAAGAGTCTTAGAAAAAAGGTTAAGGCCCCAAAATTAAGCAAAATATCCAGCCCCACCCTCAAAGAGCTAAACTAAAGATGGAAAACTAATCAAGAGAGCTGGTTAGTGAATGGGAAAAGAATTTTGGAAATTAAAATAAGGATGCTTAGATTGGCTCTGAAAATAATACAGGTGAAAGAAGACACACTTAGCTACTAAAGTTTCTCCAATAACTGTATAAAAATAAGCATATTTTAGGTTAACAAAATGAATATTAACTGCTGATCTTGGGAGAAATGTATTACAGCAAATTGATTTCTCACTAGAAAATGTCTTGAGAGCTATTCAAACCTAACAGTATTGTGTCCGCAACTCTTAATAATACTGCTTCACAGCTGTCTCTCTGAATATGAGAATATGTCTGTCCTTGTGGCACAAACTGGCAAATTTAATTAAGCTGCTGCAGCAACAAGATGCTGACTCAGATATGCCAGAGTAGGAATGTCAAGAAATTCTAGCAGTTTAAATTGGCTACATTCAGCAAAGAATGAAATGGCAGCACATCAAGATCATTTCCGAGTGCAGTGCTGTCAAAATCTTCATCAGGGTGCAAGCCAAAAGCATCTGACAGGGTTTGTCTAGCCACATTTACAGCATTATATTTTATTCTAGTTGATGGTTTGAAGTATTCCCCCTTCATTTTGTCAACCATCCATTCTCCCTTTTTGCTTAAAGTTTCTAAAAAAAAAAAAAAAGGCAGAATTCAAACTTTTAGTCTCCTATGCTTTAAGTCTACTGGTTTGGGTGGCTTCTTTAAGTGGCATTTGGAAATGGTGCTTCTAGCCCCCATCTAAAGTCTACCTGTACCTCCTGAATTTGATTTATACTTTTCTATATTAAACATGTTGAAATTTCATAATTTTTATTTGAAGCTATTTTCCCCATTGCTGGCTCAAAACTCAGTTATAAGTGTCTACAACCAAAATTTTAATTTAGAAAAAGGTAAATGTTTACCTTCCAGTAGAGGGAGAAGGGTTGAATAAAAACCTCCTATTGCAGAAAGCAGAGTAATTAGAAGTATTTCCCCAAATATGTTAGAGAACACAAAAAACACAAAATTAGGGTTAATAAAAATTTTACATTTTTTTCTAATTTTTCCATCAAGAAAATACCCGTAAATTAATAGTATGAAAATCCATTCCTTAACAAAACTTAATAAAATTTAATGTGAGCAAAAAAGACTAGAAACATACGTAATCAATGCCTTATATCTTTCTTTTTTCTATGCCAAAAGGTAAATTATACCAATATATTATTTTATGCTGTACAGAAATCTAAAGGAAAAACAAGCATATTCTAAGAAGAAAATATTTTAGAAGCTGTACCCAATTGCCAGCAAGATGTCATCTCCCTTACATAATTCAGACTATAACCCACACCTACAACATGCTGACTAGAGCTAAACTTGAGAAGAACCATTAAAATAATTAAGAAGCAGTGGCAGGATGAAGATTAATATTAAAAATTTTTAGTCTGAAAAGATGAAGGCTGAGATAAAAGTATATAGAGTGGTGAAAAGTTTTTTTTTTTTAAGATACATGTTCCTTTTACCTTTAAAAAAGGTAAAGATATACATTTTTACCCTCCTCTTCCAGGATACTAGAATTGGTAGGCATTCTTTGATTCAAATAAACAAAGGCAATTCTTTATTTGATAGTAAGTTTTAAGAAATTAAAAAAAGAAATTGGTATCAAGAAATGGTGTAAGTTGAATAACAAAAATAGCTTTAAAAATCCATAGATCCATCTATATGGGATCTACTCAACCTTCTATAGGTATTAGCAAAGACATTATAATTATGCACTTAGGCAAGAATGTTGCTTTTAAAATCGCCTCTTTACTACAACATCTACTTGCTTTTATGTGAATTTATTTATTCATCTGATGAATCAAAAAAGCACTTTTTAAAAAATGTTTTAATGGCACTCTGGTAGTATCTATCAAAATAAAAAACATATACATACCTCCTTTTATATGATTTATCCTACTTACATTATCAGCATATAAGGATAGCATAAAAGGATGCTCACTGTTTTAATGGGAAAGGAATGGAAAGAACCTAAATGACTATCAGTGGGGTCAATTGATTCCACAGACATCCTTAAAGGTTCAGATTCAAAAGCATGGGTTGAGAGTACAAAATCAGTATTTCTTAAAAGCTCCAGAGAGTATAATGAGTCAGTATGGCAAGCGTGAAAATGAAGATGGTAAAAGAGACTGAGAAATACCACCATCACCAGAAAACTAGGAAAGTGAGATACCTTCATAGTCGAGAGGTCACTGATGATCTTGAGAGGAGCAGTTTTAGTAGACTAGTGAGGTGGAGGCCAGATTAGAGTGGGAAGTTCAGTGAAAGCAAATGTAGTGAGATGTGCAGTGAAGTGTTTTATCCTGTTTTATTAATCCATTCTCCCAATCTCTTTTGACTGGACAGTTTAATTCATTTAAAGTAATTATTGACAGGGAGGGACTTATTATTATTGCCATTTTGTTAAACATTTTTTGCATGTCTTATAGTTTCCTCCCAGCAAAAACATACAAGTTTTTAAAGAAATCTAAGTACAAATAACAGAAGTGGTAAGAAAGTAACAATGGAGTCCAGGGATAGAGACAGGAAAAACTTGAGCACCTTTAAACACCTATCAGGAGAGAATGAAAATATAGCAGGTAGGAAGAGGTGCTAATTGACAGAAAGGGTACTGAGAAGGCAGGAACAGATGGAGACCCATTCCAAACAGAGGCTAGAAATATACTTCCTCAATTGCAAAATGAGTGGGGAAGGATGAAAGTAAGTGTTGAGCTCCTCTAGAGAAGCTCCCCAGTTCCTCACTTGTCATATTTACAGTCCATTTTAGTAAACCCAATTACTTGGTTTCAAGACTCATTCACAATAGAAATAGCCAATCACAAAGGAAAGAAGAGCAGTTACAGGCAGGCAAACAGTGAAAAGGGAAAATTATCATTCAATAGGCACGTTCATATCTGAGAGGAAAAAAAAACTCTGGGAATTTGGCAGTATCTATTAAAATATAAAATGCATATGCCATATGACTGAACAATTCAATTTCTATGAATTTATCTTATAAAAATTATTACAAGAATTTCATCAATGTATTGTTTATAGTAACAGAAAAAGAGGAACACATTTTGCAATATCAGACTAGGCAAATGAACTGAAAGTATACCTACATAATGAAGTATTATGTAACAATTAAGAAGATTCAGCCATATAGAGAGTCATGGAAAGATACTTGAAATATTATTTTAAAAGAAAAAGCAAACTGCAAAACAGTTTTATAGTATTTTGTATTATTTATAGTATGATCTCATTTTTGTTTTTATATCTATGTGGAGAAAGGTCCAAAAAGATTTGTTCATATATATCTATATCTATCTGTCTACATCTATACCTATATATATAAATACACATACACCAAAGACTAGTCATCCTTGGGTACTGGGTTCTTCCATTTTCTAATTTTTACATTTTTATAATCTGAATGTTTAATAGTGGATACAGATATAAAACTTCAATTGCCAGAAAAATAACAATCAAATATGAAAATAAACAACCAAATAAATAAATATATTACCTGTTAGATAAAACACAAAGTTCTTTTAAACTTGGAGCCATGGAATGGTCTTTATAATTTTCTCGAGAGAAAAATGTCTTAAGGCCATTTTTTGAGGAAACATCCCTGTGAAACAAAGTAACTTACTTATATTTGACAATTCAAAATCTCATGCTAGACTAAGCAGCATAATGATACAACTGTAGTTTACAACTACATGCCTCCATAGCCCCTTTCCTAGACAATCACCTCTTAATAATTTTAATCTCATATATCAGATGTTAGAGTTTAGATGTTTTACTTGGATAGCTTTTAGCCTAGGCTCATTCTGAAATTCTCCAGTTCAAATAATCAGCCTTGCTTTTTCCATTAATACCTAATTAAATATCAGAGATACTTAAGAGTTAAAGATAGAACAGACTGAGGTACAATAAGATTCTGTCAGGGGCAGGGCTCACCTCAGGCTCTGTGGTATAACATTAAGATGTTTGGTTGCTGAAAGAAAATGCTTCTCAACTTAGTTTTGTTTCAGGCATTATTGTGCCAGGTCACAAGACACTACAAAGACTAAATATCCTACCTATTTTCATGAACTTGGCAAATGTGATAAATGGTGTGCCTCTGCTAAAACCACTTCTAATGTCTTATATGATTTTCCATAACATCATAATTAGAGACTAACATATTATAGTCAGTGGTTTCCATATAGTAAGGAGCCAATAAATGCTGGTTGAAGGAATTAAAAACAATGAGAACCGGGAAGCCCGGGTGGCTCAGTCATTAAGCATCTGCCTTTGGCTCAGGTCATGATCCCAAGGTGCTGGGATCGAGCCCCACATCAGGCTCCCTGCTCTGCGGGAAGCGTGCTTCTCCCTCTACCAATCTCCTTGCTTGTGTTCCCTCTCTTACTATGTCTCTCTCTGTCAAATAAATAAATAAAATCTTAAAAAAAAAAAAACAGTGAGAACCATAACCTAGAAAGGACAAAAATTATTAAAATTCTGTGGGAAAAGGTACTTCCAAGGGCTGTAAACTACACTTGGTTTCATAATGTCAGTAGCATTTAAGAGCATCTGTGCTGCATCTGAACACGTTCTTTATGACAAGGAGCATAAACGTATACACCTCCTAAAACTTACAACAGAACAATCTATTAAATGGTAACTTCTGGCTGGCCCCTTCCCAAAACAGAAAATTTTAGCGTATTTGCTCCATACCCATTGTTTTTAAAGGTGTTTATCAAAAAACAAAAAACCCACAACTATGGTTAAAGTATAAATGATAAAAATTAGAATGTCTTACTTGCTATGCAACAGTGTAATTTCTTATTACTTGTTATGGTACTGTATCTGTGAAAGCTCATTAAGTTACAAGATTTTTGCATATCATACAAAAACAAATTCATGGACTCAAAGACAGTGAGCTCCTTGGGGTAAGGGAGCACTGTTGGCAATATAAAAAAAAAATACTTATTGAGCTCATACTGATTGAATCTTATGAGTCAGGTACTATTTAAATCATCTTTGTAATCTCTTGTAACTTTGTATTCTCTTTGTCTAGTAGAGTGGATGCTCAGTAAATTTGTGTTAAATTGATTTAAAGCAGCACATGTATTAGATCCCAACAAAACTACAATTACCAAGTGTGCTATTTGTGAAGTTCTCATACACTTCTAAAACACAGTCTATGCATTTATATTATCACTCGATGTAGATTCTCATATAACAAAATGAAATTTGTCTATTCTTAAAAGAGGGTCTTTCTGTTAGCTGTACAGAAATGGGCAAGGTTCTTGGACGCAAGAGAATTCTAGCCTCTCTCCTTCACTAAGAGGCCAACAATAAATAATAAATACATGATGGAGTTACACCTAGTAGTAATCTGAGTGATGAACTTTTGTCATTTTAGGAGAGGAAGTGCAATCAGCTATGACTCAAAAGTGCTCAGTATGTGAAGGTAAGACCAGGGTACATTCTGAGCCACTGAACTTGTATCTTCCTTTTGTTTCCTCCAAATCTCTCCAGACCAGAAACCCTCCTTTCCTAATCCAGCCGCCAGTCCCACTTCACTCCTCTTTAGATTTCAAATAGACACAACTCACCAGTTCAGCCTTGGTTCACCCATGGCCATCATGGAGGTCATATTCCTAGATTTCTGCTTCACTCTAGCTCACAATTCTGCTGCCTCGCAGTGCAGACTCCAGCGGAGGCAAAATTTCTCCAGAATCTACACTCAACTGAGGAAAAACAAAAGGTCAAGATCAAAAGCAGGTGACTGGCTGGGCCAGGGGCTGTTAACTTAGGTGCGGAAGAACCTGTAACATCTATCCTCAACTGACAGGGACACCTAAAACAGAATACAGCACACAGATGAATATTCCCAAGGTTCCAGAACAGCAATGCTGAGGTAGGAATCCTTTTCAACTTATTCCAGTAACAACTTTCAGGACACTCACTGTGGAAATAAGAGTCAAAACTGAATGGTGTTCTCATTGCTTACATACTAGATCACTTAAGGGCATGGGGCTGTTAGGTCTTAACTCAGCTCCCCTCTATTCCCTTACTGCCCAGATAAATCTTGCTTCCGTTTTCCCAACCATACATGGGTTATGGGACAAATTCTGGCAAAGCAATGCTGGACAAAAACTCCCTGGATATCAAGAATCTTTCAAAAAGAACCTCACTTTTGAGGAGACTGAGGTCCAGGTGACTTAAATGACATTTCACAGAATCATACAGAGGAATCACCAGGACTGCAAATCTGCTTTGACCACTCTATGTTCTGTGCTTCCCTGGTCATCCCAAACTCCCTTGAATACTTGACAAAGTGGTATGTGAGAAACTAGCAAATCTAGAAGTCGGTCTCTCGGTACCTGACGGCTCTGACCTGCCCCCACATAGTCCCCCTCTCACATTATGACCCCGTCTGGGGCTGGGGAGGGAGAGTTGATGAAGACAAAAGGAACGGCTGAGGGAAAAGGAACGGTAGGAGAAACAAGGTTCCAGTAAGGCAAGTAAAGAGGCGAGCAAAGCCAGAGGGAGGGGGCCGCGCCAAAACCTGGAGCGTAGGGTCCTGGCCCGACCGAGGGGGCCGCCATGTTCCCTCCTCCCACCCTCACGAGCGTGCCCGCCTGCAAGGCAGGGCCCTCCCTTCCGCGTCTCGGCTGCAAAGCATCCTTTCCTCCCACCTCGTGGTCCGCGGCGGCTCTGGCCCGGGCCGCGACCCCCACTCCACACACGCTCCACCCCACTCCTCACACTGTCTCGCGCGCGCCCTCGGAAGGCCTTATTTAAAGGACGTGGCCGCGCCGCCTCGGCCCTGCGTAATGACGTCACCAGCGACGCAGCGGGCGGGGTCCGTGCTCTCTTCATTCTCGCGCTCCGGGTATTTCGGCAGGGAACTGCGGGGCTCGCCCCGCGGAAGGGACTAGGAGCGTTGTGTTGTTCTAGAAACATCCTTGAGGGGATGAAAGATTAGAAGAGGGACAGCAGACAAGTACAGTACTGGGAAGACCCAAACAGACTTGGTTTGACCTAGGCAAATGTCTTAGTTTCCCTAACCCTGTTTCCTCATCTGTAAAATGGAGATTTTATTAGCACCTACTTAGGGTTTTTAAAGGAGTAAATGAAATAATGGATGAAGTTGTGCTCAGCATGGTACTTGGCACATAATAGCACCTCTACTCCAACCCCACTCCATTTCCTAATGTCAGCCACTCTGGTGGCTCCCACTTTTATTTTCATTCATTAAAGAAATATTTATTGAGCACTTAAAATTTGTGTTTGGTGCTGGGTACACATAGAACTAAGACCCAATACCCCTCTTCTCCAAGAGCTTTTGATCATTGGGATTCTCATTCATATTAAATAATATAAAACAAAATAGAAAGTAGCTCCTTGAGAGAGATTGTATGCGTTCAGAGAGGGAGAGAAATTACTAGTGAGAGGGACAGAAAGCAGCTTTGAATAGCTAAAGATATGTATTGAATACTTACATGTCAGTTACCACATTGGGCACTTGACATGGCAGCTCATTTGAAGAATTTGAAATATGTAGATGATGGGAAAGGGCATTCTAGAAAGAGACAAGCACAAGAAGCTGCATAAACCTATTGCATGGACAGAGTCCAGTTTGTATGCTAGCGGGAAAGCATGTTCTAAATTTTACAGTGATTTATGATATTGTTTAAAACTATGTTTACATAGAAATTATACTTCTATTAAAAATCTCCGTTGAATACAGTGACCCTTAGGTAGTTTCTTTTGCCTGGAATGCAAGGACTATAAAGAGTGGTGGAAGAAAAGGGTTTGAAAAATAGATTGGGACTAAACCACAGAACATATAAGCCAGACTTAGGATTCTGACTTTATTTATAAGAAATGAAATGCTGGGCTTGGGGGGTGGAGGTTGCTTATCAGCAGAGGAATGACACAGTGAGAGTTTCTACGTCTCGGGAAACTTTATCTGGCAATGTATTCAATGAATTGTAGGGAAGAGGCAGGTTAGGAGAATACTTGTGAATACTTGCAAATCAGCTGGAGCAATGCCTGGCGCTGTGCAGGTAGCATTTATTAGGTGAGTAACGTTGACAGCCTGTGCTAGGACAGAGGTGGACATTAAGGCAGTGTAGAATTTCAAGTGTTGGGTACTATTTCATAAGGCATGCAGTCAGAGAGAATTGGGAGCCCTGTCCTACTCTTTAACAGCTGCTTAAGAAATAGCACAAGAAATGTTCAAGCACTTATGCTGCTGGGATCAGCCCATGGTAGTGTGTTATGGTAATATCACCAGATATGGCCTGTGTTGAGATTACAGATTATCATCAAAGAGCATGCGCTGGTTTGGTATATTTGATTTCCAGTGGTTGCAAGATGGCACATAGAATCAGCACTCTTAGAACCAGAAGGAACTTTGGAGATTATCTTGTCCAACTTCTTATTTTCCTGATAAAGAAACCGAGTCCCAGGTTGTCAAATGACTTTTCCAACATTAAATGATCAGTGATAGAATGGATACTAATAATCAGGTCTTAACAACTCTTGCCATTACGATACATTGAATATATGTATCCTTTCTTCTTTATGTTCTACTTGTGAACCAGAAGCACTTTAGTTAAAAGTACATGGATTTTCGGAGTCTAGCTGATATGGATTTTATCTCAGTTTTCCTGCTTACTGCCAGTGTGATCCTACACATGTTGTGCCTCCTCTTTGAGCCTTGATTTCCTCATTTGGGTAATGGAGACAGTAATTTCTCACCTACAGGGTTGCTATGAGGATTAGAAGTAACATGTGAAAAGCACATTGCAAAGAGTAAATGTTCAACATAAAATAGCCATTAGTATATAGGGTTTTTTTTTCTGCCTTCCAGAAAAACACAAAAACCCACAGTGGAGGTGGCATTGTAAACAAATGATTATAATACAAATAAGAAATGGTACACACACACGCGCGCGCGCATACAACACATGCACACATACACACACACCACACACACATACACACATACACATGCATCGATTCTATGGGAACACGACGAGGAAGGAACTTATTCTGATTGAGACAGCTAAGGTACCACTTCAGAGAAGTTTAATTTACATTGCGTCTTGAAAGATGAGTAGGAGTTCCCTGGGTAGAGAAGGGGTTGTGGGTTTTCAGGTGGGGAATTCAAGTGCAGAAATGTGAAACAGCACTGCATGTTCTGGGGAAGGGAAAATCTATTGCACTGCTGTGTTTGTGGGAAATGAGGGCCATTGGACTGGAAAGGGAGAAGGGGATAGAGTTTTCATGCTATGTTAGAGAATTTGGACTTCGGACTTTACTCTCTGGGTGTTGGAGAAACCAGTGTGTGTGTGTGTGTGTGTGTGTGTGTGTGTGTGTGTGTGTGTCTGTGTGTGTGTCTGTGTGTGTCTGTGTGTGTCTGTGTGTGTTTGTGTGTGCATACTTTTAAAAACAGCTTTATTGAGGTGTAATCTATGTATCATAAAATTCATCAATTTTATTTGTATCACTCACTGATTTTTAGTAAATGTATGGAGTTTTGCAACCATCAGTCAACACTGCCAAATCTTAAAACATTCCATTACCCTGAAAAATCCTTTGTGCCTTTTTGCAGTTAATCTCTCTTCCCACCTTCCAGCCCCAGGCAAACACAAATCTGCTTTCCATCTCTATAGATTTACCTTTTCTGAACATTTCATATAAATAAAATTATGCAATATGGATTCTTTCTCTTGGCAGAATATTTTTTAAGATCATGTTGCAGTAGGTGTTAGTTTTGTTGCTAAATTGTAGTGCATTTATGGATATGCCTCATTTTGTTTATCCATGCAATGGTTGACAGACATTAGATGGTTTCCACTTTTTGGCTATTATGAATCATGTTGTTATGAGCATTTGTTTACCAATCTCTGTGTGACATTGTGTTTTCATTTCTCTTGAGCAGAAACCAAGGAGTGGAATTGTTCGACTGTATGTAAATTTATGTTTAACTGTTTTCCAAAGTGATCGTATCATTTTATTCTGTGGATTTTTAGGCAGAAGAAAGATTTGGTTTTCCATTCTTGCTAAACTGAAAAACAAACTCAGAAGTTGAATGAGAAATCAATTTCATTTTAAGAGAATTTATAACTGTAGGTACTTATTTTGAGTTTATAAAATGTTTTATTGAACCAAATTTCAAAAAGAACTCTTAAAAACAGCAACCACCTGGCTAAATGAAGTTACTACAGTTGCTTCCAGATGTGTCTTTCTTCTTGTGGACTAAGACAGAGAAATATTCATGATCATCTATTTTTTATTAGTACCAAGTCATTTTCCTACCCTTCAGCTAATGAGCTTCCTCTGCTTGATTTGGGATGAGCTAAGCCTTGGAGAGTTTATTGTGTGGCAACTACTTCACTCAGGGAATTGTTTCATGAACTTAAAATCATCCATAATGTCCTCTCAAAATGAGAATTCAGAAATAGTTCTCTAGGAAAGAGATTTTGATCTAGGAATTGATTCAGAGCTATTGGGGGAAATACTGTTGCCAAAAGCAGTTTGTTCAAACCTGGCTTTTCAACAATAAATGTATTTCAAGTGGGGAGGGAATTATCATTACTCCTGAAAACCAGCATAATGCTCCGGCCCAGGCTATCCTGTTTCAGAGGAGAGTGGCTAACATGTTCAAAATTTTCCACTCAGAAGATGATATTTTGTGAAGTATATTTCATAGTGTTCTGTATTACATGGTCCCTGCATTAAAAACAAACAAACCAAAATAAACCGGAACTAATTGTTCAGCTGAATGCTGGTCTTTTATGGGAAGCCTCTAGCTCTCCCACAGAGAGAGGGAGAGAGGCTGATGACTGAAGAGATCATTTCAAGTAAGATAAGCAAGCAATTATTTAGATTCGTCTTTGGAATACAGTATGTATTTTATTGGAGGGATAAAGAAAGAATGGTAGAAAAGGTGGATGTGAGATTTGTTAGGAGGTTACTATCATAATTTTGGGTGAGGCTAATCTTAAAATTAGTTTTTGTTCTCTAAGCAATAAATAGTTGAAACAACTTCTCCCCCACAAAGAGGAAATCATCCTGGAATTAAAAATGTTGTTTGAGAAGCCCATCAAGTGGATAAGCAATAAATGGATTGCTGAGACATGACTATATTTGACTGGAGACAGTAGTCCCCCTCCTGAGGAGAAAAAAACAAAACAAAACAAAAAAACCCAGAGACAAAGTCAATGTATTAAGGCTAGAAATAAATGACATTAGAAAATTTAAAAAGGACTTTTTTCCAGCTCATAACTAGTGATACAGTGAAATTAGAGTGCCTGTTAATTTAGCAGTAGGCTTCTGCCAATATTGAGAGTCTAGGCTTGCCTTAAGAAAAGTTGAGGATCCATCAGTATGATTCTTCTGGGATCCAGGCGTGTTCTCTTGACAAAAATTCCCTCCTTCCTCCCAATGTTCCTGAAATCCCCTAGGCAAGAAGGTTTTTATTCTTGTCTCTGGCGACTTATATGATATTAACAGTCTCTTTTAGACCATGGCTTTGAACAGTACTGGGCCCCAACTCCAGTTTCTTGTTCAAAAGGGGAAGTGAATGTGCTGAGCTGCATCTCAGCACATCAGCAGTTACCTTCCCCAGCACATGGTCTTTTCACAGACCTGTCATGAGAAGCCAAGGCCTGCTCTGCATTGGTCCATTTGATCCAAGGGCACATTAAAAGTGGAAGTCTAATTTTGGGGGGCTAGACTGATCTTGCCTCATGAGACAAAGCTTAGCAGTAACAGTACCAACCAAGACACACTGTGGTCAGGTCTTACTATGATTATTGCTTTTGCTTTTCCCCAAGAGGTTATTAACCTGACATCTGTTTTCCTTTCTAATTCTCCCATGAAATCATTATATACAGAATGGTAAGAAATCCCTCTTATGCTCCAGTTATAGTTCCCTCTTGAAGCTGGGCAAGTTAATCCATGATGGAGAGGTGAGTGTAAACCATTGTTTTTATCAGAAGGAGCTTAGGCATGCATTTGGCCAAAGGCCTGGAGGTGATGGATTTCATAACTTGAACTCCATTATTTTCATTCATTTCCAATTTCCTGAGATACTGGAATGTGGTGAATATTTATAATTATCTAGAACTTGACAGTCTACAAATATTTCACATGCATAATCTCATTCTTCCTCTTTTCTGAGGCAGTTGGAGATAAAAGCAGGATTAGGGACTGTCACAGGAAGCAACTTCTGGGATCAGTTCAAATATTTATTTTCCTGAGTGCAAGAGACACAGGTATTGTAGTACGCATGTGGAGGAAAATGCCAGTGCAGTTGTCTTTATTCTGACTTCAGGATATTTTATAATTTGGATGTCCGTGACATTACTTTCAAAATAATTTATGATGAGGTGTTTTGCATCATGAAAACAGTGTGATACTTAGCTGATTTAAAATGTATTAGTTTATGCCTATATAATCTATTCAAGAGGTGGTTGGGCTGGGGTAGCGCAAAGACAGCTCAGGTAAGGTCAGATTTTTTTTACAGTGTTTGGCATCATTTCTGACATTCCATTTTAATGATTTCCAAAGCAAAGATAACAAAGTATGGTATGCATTCAGAATTTCTCTCCTCCCATGTATCAGGGCAGATACCACTAATCAGTCATGGCATCCTTCTTTGAGACAGCAAGCAGCCTAAGAATCCTCAATTCTGCATTTCTGGTGGCTATGACCAATCAATAGATATTATCTCACAAGTTAAAACTTCTTTCCTTGACTTCTCTGATCCAAAAGGTAGTTCGATCCTTCTATACATTTCTCCCTCAGCAAATGGAAATGAATTATTTTTTAAAAAGTACTGTACTACGGACCAGTACTTCCCAAACTTTAGTATGCAAACCAGTCACTTAGGGATCTTACAAAAATGCAGATTCTGATTTAGTAGGTCTGGGAAGGTGTCCAGAATTCTGCATTTCTTTTTTTTTTTTTTTTTTAAGATTTTATTTATCTATTTGACAGAGACAGAGACAGCAAGAGAGGGAACAGAAGCAGGGGGAGTGGGAGAGGGAGAAGCAGGCCTCCCGCCGAGCAGGGAGCCCGATGTGGGGCTCAATCCCAGGACCCTGGGATCATGACCTGAGCCCTACGACTGAGCCACCCAGGTGCACCAAGAACTCTGCATTTCAAATAAGGTCAAGGTTGTAGGTAATGTTGGTGCTACTGATCTGTGGACCACACTTTGAGTAGCAGGGTTCTACTAGCCCATTTTCTGGAGACAAAATGTGAGCTAGAAAACTATGTACAAGGCAACTCAACAACCAGGAAAAAAGAATAAAAACAAGGCAAGTGTTCCATTAGAAGCTGAAATTTTATTATAGGATAATAGTACATAAAGCACATCTAAAATTGATGTGTTCAATGCACTTTTAATAAAGGTAATGTAATATTAAAGGTACAGTTTCTAAGTACAATATAACAACATTCATATTAGAATGAAAATCGGAGTATTTAAAAGACAACATTAAATCTCTCTTTTTTTTACAGCTTGTATTTACAAAATGAATCAAAATATTTTTTTTTAAATTGAGGACTCAATAAAATAACAAACAGCTGGAAATAAGCAGACTACCGTTAAGAGTGAATTGAAAAGAAAACCCAATGTAAGTGAAAAGTTGGATGATCCTCTAATAAAGATCATTAGCAAAGTTTTAGTACAATACTATTTTTAGGATTCCCATAAATGGCTTGCATTTTTAGTGTGGCAGAAAAGGAGTTTTTACATACTGTACACAAAACAGACAGCATATATTTATAGGTACAGTATTACTGTTTCCAAACTTGCATGTATATTTACAGAAGGCTGAGTTCGTTACTCACAGAGTTTTGTGAAATTTGTGTGCTTAATCTTCAAGACCTACACACAATTAGAATCAGCATTTCATGTGGTCTTTTTAAATGTGGCTTTAATACTTGATTGTAGAAGAAATTGTTAACCATAAGGCTTGACATACTTTATAAATTTACCAAAAAAAAAAAAAATCCCAGGAAAAAATTTTAATTTGGGCACACCTGTCATTTAACAATTATCAAATGCTGACATGTGCTGGCCATTGTGTAGACACAAAGAGATACAATCTCTACTCTCAGGAAGTTTAGGATACTAAATGGTGCTTAAAAAACAAAACAAAAAAAACCCAATAGGTTTCAATCTCTAAGTGAAGCAATAAGGAATGACGTGATTTGTAGTAAAAGAGATTTCTCCCTAAACTGTAGCCAATTCACTTCAAAAGGTTAACTATTAGCATTCGCTCTCATTAACCACATGATTGCATTTATAACTAAGGTAACAGCAACTCTTCCATAAAAATGGAAAATGTCTAGAATTGTGGGTAAATATGCAGTGCATGGAAGCCAATAACCATGGCTTGAGAATTTATCACCTTCAATTACAAAAAGTGCAGTAAACAGAAACATTTGCTCTATATTTATAAATTGCTCAAAAATCTTTGCTAAAGATCTTACAAATTCAGTAATATTACAGAACAATTCTAATCAATATTTAATAAGGTTAACTACATCCTTAGTTAGATATTTGATATACTTTGATTTTTAACAATGCCAATAGGTCTTGGGAGAAGAGGTGAAAGAGTTTTAAGCTCATTATTAAGTGACTTTTAAAACGAAGGTCTTTCACTCAGTTCATGGAACTGGGTTGAGGTCATATTGAAACAGAACGTCCCTTGTCAAATTTGCTTTATGGCCCGTGTTCTGCCATGATAGCCGATGTCTCCATGCTTCTCATGGCTCAGGTAGGAGGGGAAAGGTTTATTCTGCCATCAAGCCACCAAGGATATTTTATAGAAATGCCTATTATCTATAATAGGAGCTAAGTACACAACTCTGTCAGGTGCCAATAATATAACTCCTTAGTAAGAAAAAAGAAATATTACTCCATTAAACTAGAGTGTTTCTTTAGATCTCGAAGGCCTGGCAAATTATTTTTCAGCTCAGGAGATATGGTATAAAGCCAAGTAGCAAACATAAAGTAAATGCTAAGTTTTCATATATCCATATTTATAAACAAATTCACCCTATCGATGTCAAATATCCATACTAAGGAAGTAATTTTATCCTAATTAAATACACTCTAGAATAATTTATATAATGATATTATGTATTTAAAGAGAAAAGCATGTCCCAAATCCAGCACTCTGATACAGCTGCTAGTTGGGAACAGGTAGATATATATTTATGTATATATATATACAAATATAGAGTTATACTCAGTGAAATTAACAAGACCCAAAGGTGGTATTGTCTAGGAATAAAAGGGACTTTTTTTTGTTCACAAAAGTAACTTATCTAGCACCACACATCAGAAAAACACAAAAATAGCACACTCTAGTTCTAAACAGCTATGTCTAAAATAGATTATATAGTAAAACCAGTATTATACAGCATATTGTGGATTTGATAAACAGATAAATATTTGCACTGAGTAGGCTGTTTATAATATAACATTTTCTTATCTATACAGAATGAAAGCCCAAAAGTTAACTGTATAGAGATGTGCAGAACAACATTAAATATTATGACTTAAAAGCAGGGACGAAGGTAAATTTGAAAGAAGAGTAAGAGAGAAAATGTGTACAGGCCATTACAAGTTCTTAAGTTAATAGTAAATAAGGAATCAATTGCTCAAGTTGAAGAAAGCAGTAAACAAGAGATTGCATTTACATGCAGATGTCTAAGATTTGTATTTTTTTAAGTCTATGCACAAAAGTCATTTGTTTTATTGCTTGACATTCAGTTATGGCTAGATTATTTAACCTATTTTTTTTTGTACTTTGGAAACAAGAATATTGTTAAAGGTGCCATAAAAATGGACAACATTGAAAACGGTTTGCAAATAAACCACCTAACACTGCAGTTCTTTATACATATTAAAAGCCTTGTCTGGGGTTTGTCATATGTTAAATATATTTAAACTGGGAAAATATGTTGTAGCTTGAAGCCTCCCATTGGCCCAAACATCCAATACAAAAACACATCTCCACAAAAGGAGCAGGAAGACAATACAGGTACATTTAAAGAAGCAGCCAGCTAATGTCCTAATGTTTAAAAATTTACCACTGTTTTATATGAGATTTCAAACCACTGTGGATAAGAGAATTTTGGATTCAGGAAGATGTGTACAGTACATACGGATTTTTTTGTGTGTGAAATCATATTCACTATATTGCTCGAGAATTATCTGCATTTACCTATGCAATCTGTTCAATAATAACCAAGTTCCTAGAAATAGTTTTCATCCACGTTAAAGTAATAATGAGTGAGAAAGGAAACACACGGGACACTGGAGAGAATTTAGTTGCTCTTAGAGAACAACATAATGGTGTGTGCAGTGTGTCAAAGCTAATAGCAAGCTTTCATTAGTTCTCAGAAGGAAAAAAGTAGAAGAAAATGTGGCAGACACACTAAATGTAAACAGCAAACACGTATTCTATAGGCATCTATTTAAAATATTCATATTCACTTTTCTAACATGCTTTCCTCCATGTTATATTGCATTGCTGAAAAAAACATTGTTTATTTGTTTTGAATATTCTGTCATTCATTTATAAGTAAGTAAATGACTGAATGTATTTATTGCTCTAAGATCTGAGGGTCTGGTTAAACATGGAGATCCCTCCATCTATATTTCCTTGGTATAAAGCCAGGCTTCTGGATTACTTTAAAAATTATTCTGAGAGCCTGACAAAACTGATCTTCCTTACACAAACAAGCAACTAACCCAGAAGTGAAACCGATTGCTTTGTAAAGACATTGTCGTCAGCCTTCTCATATCTTAAGAATAAACAATAATAGGAAGGCCTCTTTAATCAAATCTGGTGGAACCTCTTTAATAATACTAGTGTTTAGGGATAGAATGAAGACTTGTATCATAGACTATTAGCAATAGATCAAGATTTACTGTTGCAATTATATTTCTGTTCATCTGATCCATAGTATAAAGTTGTTTTTATAGGGTTCTGTTGTAGCATATCTTTATAAGACGTGGCAATCACGTGCTACAGTATGTGAAAATGTCAATAACCTGTGTGTGTGTGTATGAATATATGTATATATATATGTATACATGTATATATATAGGTGGAGAGAGAAAGAGAGAGAGATTTCTGCCATTTTCCATAGTCTTTATTATCAAAAACAACAAGGTCAAAGTTTCTTTTTCATCTAAACAACATGGAAAGTTTTCCCAAATTATACTCTGCTATGGTAGTAAGAATATATGTAAAAGCTTCTTCTGAATGTGTATTCCAGGTATGGAAGAATCAAAGCCAACAATTATACTGAGGTTCACTGACCTTATGAAAATACATGGAAACATGAGAACGAAGCTATATTGCAAAAATGTCAAATGTAACCCTAAAAGCCGGCTTGTGGCGCTGTTACATAGTTGGGTTTTGTTTGTCTTTAAACATTAGCTCTTGTATTAATTCAACAGACGAAAACTGTAAGTGTAGAAGAATTGTGTTCAATAAAGGGATTTTTTGGTTTGCTTCTAGAGAACACAATCAAGATAAGTTATTTGCTGGCATTTGAAAAAAATGTGTTCAAACTTTCACCTCTTTTACTGCACTGATAGGCAGGGCTCTTGTCTCATTACTGGTTTAAACAATTTTTTGCATACCATGTAGAATTGGAAAATTTCTAATATATAATGCTATGAATATATTTGGCATGAACATTTTAATTATTAGAAGTAAATGGAGTAGGTAGGACTGCACTTGAAGTGATGCTCTCTGTTGGTATGCTGCCTATTGATTTATCTTGTGAACATACTGGCATAACCTTATACTGCTTTGGAAGTTATTCAACATTTTTAACCACATGGGACTGAAGAACACATACGTTTTTGAACTCAACAAAATGAGACTATAGTGAAGAGTTTACACACACACACACACACACACACACGCGCAATTCTATACAGTTCACTTGTGCCTTGAGGGATAGTATTATTATCACTATTATTAATAATAAAAAACACAATTTGTCCCAGTAGTACTGGCCACCCTGTTTGAAGAGTTTTAGAAGATCCCTGAGCACATTGTTTCTGACTCTTAACCCCAACTCCAAAGTGATAGGGCTTCTATTGTTGATATCAAGATGGATTGTCATTCACAGTAAGTCAATCATAAGGTGCTTATTTACCCTTTTTTTTTCACCAATCAGCACAAAGAACTGTCAGAAAATAACTTTTTATTATTATTATTATCTTAAAATAATAGCACTGGAAGGACACATGATTTAAACAATCAATGTTTGAAAACAGTGGCTTTAGGATTATTATCTGGCTGCCCCTCAACAATAACAAGTGATTCAATCGACATTCCTTAGCCAAAAACAAAAGGCAAAAAACAAACAAAAAAACAAAAAACAAAAAAACAAAAAACCAACCAAAAAACCAAAACTGTACAAATATGTATTTTTTTCCCTGAGGGATCAAGGTACACCCGCAAGTGCTCTATGTACATATTGCACTAGAGAGGAATGAAGAACATGTGCAAAAAAGCAACAATGAGAGAAGCTTACATCCTACTTAAACCTTTTCATTAAAGATTCTACTAGGTTGTTTTGCATTTTGGAATGTCGGAACACAAACAGCTATTCCTTAGTCTAAAACTAAAAACACATATTTCTACTATGGCACATTCAATGAAATAAAAAGTTTTCCAAAGACAGATAGACAAATTCCATCAAGAAAATAATACAAAGTTTGTTTGTTTGTATTTTTTTTTTTAGAAAATTACATTACTTTCTTTCTTTGTTTCACATTACAAAATCTTTTTTTTTTCTTTACACAAATCACATTTTATTGCAGGAATATTTCAAGTGCCATCAAATATTTATAGAAGGGTTAAAAAAATAGAAGTCTCTCTAAAGTGGTCCAGACAAGGCTTTGTATAGAATAAATCTTTTTTTTCCCCATCTTCTAGTTTTGATTTAAGTATTTTGAATACATTTTCTTTTCCATTGACACTTAGTAGCCTAGAAGCGGTCCGACACACGCACATCATACACACGAAAACCACACACACACACGCACGCACACACACACACACACACTCCCTCCTCACCTGGCCCTCAGCCCACCCCCATATGCTCACAGAGATCTGGGTATCCACACTCTAAAGAACAACCAAACTTAGAAGCAGTGTCTTAAGTTACATTTTCCTTAAGTTAGGAAGGGTGAATTAGGATGCTGAAGACTTTTTAAAAAATCCATAGCTTTAACGCAAATTAGGATGCTGAACACTTAAAAAAAAATCCATAGCTTTAACACAATTTGCAAACTGTCCAAAAAAGCACTTTCATCTGCACTTTTGTTTTCATTGTGACCAAGGCCAGGTTCTTCAGAATATAATGCCACCATCTGACACCACTGTAACCAAAGGTATTCAGACTTCATACAAAAAGCCTTATGCACCCTCTATGAAAAAACTATATAAAAGGCATCATAGCAACTGGGATAACAATGATGTGATTCCAATCTTTAAAAGACTACTGGATATTTAAGTTTAGGAAACTTTAATTATAAGAACTCTTAAACAATCATTATTCTGTATCACCAAGTAGTCTGTGTCATCACACAGGTGTTTCTATAAGAAGAAAATAAAAACGCAAAGGTTTTCACATCCTTTTCTATACGTCATTTTTTTAAACTGAATTTATTGTTTAACTTCAGATCCCAACTTTGATCCAAATAATGGTTGTTCCCTCTGTTCACTGAGCACGCCTCCCCTGCTCTGTCCCTACACTGGCAACGTATTTTGCTCTTAAAGTCCTCACCTTGCTTTTCTTTCAGAAAGACCTGGTAGCAGCATCATGTCAATGTATGTTGGTTTATTTTAAAAGCAATGTCACCATGGCGTGACGACTACTGAGATCAAGCATCTTTTTTTTTTTTTTTTTGCATTTGGTACATGCAAAATCCTTTCTGGGAAAAGGAATTTCTTTTAAGCTCAACATTATGCTCTCTCTCTCACCCTTTGAGAAGTTCAATTAACTCTTATCACTTCACAAATGGACACTGGAATTCGGTTTAGTTGCTCTTTAATGCGCTAGCACCTGAGGCTGGTCATATTCAGAAAGCTTTGGTTAAAAAGAAGTTAATATACTCTAATAAAACCATCCCCAAATTTAGTGACTCAGAATGACAAAAACCAAAAACCAAAAACCAAACCAAAATAAAAACACACCATCTCCCCCCCCCCCCAGGAGAAACAATAGGAAAAAAAAATGGACAAATAAATAACTGAACTAAGCTTGGTACTCTTTTCAGAGTATAAATACTATTGATCTTTAAAGGAACTATGCTTATTTAAATTAAAAAATTTGATTTAACCCTTTTTGCCCAAATATAAATACTATATGCTGATAGTTAACCTCTCTATATAAACACTCACATAAAGTTTAATATACTTGTAAGAAATTTAAGTAAATATTACTCTCGTCTTCTATTTATGGTTAAACCCTTAGTATATTTTTGAAAAAAAAATTAAGATGTTATTTAGGCTTCATACACACTTCTGTGTGAAAAATTCCTTCCTCTTTTCCAAATCCCCCAGGAAACAAGTCAGAAAATCAGTTGGAGTTAAAGCCAGAGTAAAGGGCTCTGGGAAGCCCGTGCTGTGATCTACGCGACATCAGGAGCCACAATTCCTAGGGAAGATTCAGGAGGACCCTGGTGGTAGAGACACTTTGTCTGCTATAAAGGGCTGCCTAGAAACTCCCACCTTTATGCTATGAGAAGATGTTCCCTTTTCTGTATAAACATGGTCTCTCATGTCAGACCAGAAGTTTGAATCCCACCCCGACTGACTAAAATCATCTTCTAATGCCTACGTTTCCAAAGGGCACTTATTTTTAAAATATGCACACGTGTATATCAGACTGTTCATTCGCCCTTCCCCCACTGGGAATTATTAAAATTAAAAAAACCCTCCAAAACATGAAATTAAACAAAACATTCAATATTTCTCACCTGAACACAAAAGCCAAACAATCTTCTAAATATTTAATAAAATAAATTACAGTCCACAGTTTTCTAATGAAGATAAATACAAGAGTAAATGTTTGCGGCTAGCATCAACTTCACTTTGAATGCTTAAAATATTTAATATTTAAATAAGAGAAACTGGTTCAGTGTTACATACCTCCCTCACCCTTCTATCCATTGTCTGTGAAATATGGAGCGCAATATTCTAGAATTATAGCATCTAGAGGCAGCTAGTCTAGAGCTAGTTCACTCTGAGATATACTCTTAGGGTTCCAAGATTATACCAAGAACATAACCATTCACAAAGTAAATGCTTCATGTCCTCACATGGGCAGTGTGTGTTTGCTCCAGATATAATCTTTGGGTCCTTCTTATAATAAAAGCTGAATTCCAATAAATATTTGGGTTACTGATTTGTTCTCAAAGCATAAGAATTCCAAGTGGAGACTGAGTCCATATAAGTACTGAATTGTGTGAAATGAGCCTCCCCTCCCTCCCTGCCTCCATGAGGTGGCATTTAAAAAAGCTTTTTTAAAAAAAATAATGTGCATGATGGTATAAGTCCATAGCACCAATCGATCATTCAACTTTGTATGAAGCATAAACACATCTATCCTTAAGCTTACCAAGAAGCAAAGTATAATTTAGGGAGAGTTCCATTTCTAATTCCAAATGAAGTGTAAAAAAAAAAAAATAATAATCCACATCATGATTTCTAGATATGACCAGCCAGTCTTTTCAAAGTCCTTTGTAAACAGCAGCATAAATACCTCCTGACGTTCCTTCCAAGCCTTCTCAGTTAAACTTGTGTTTCTGGTGCACATGCGACACAACAGTGAACACGCTAGCATTTCATTTAAAGAAAAAGGTGCAAAATGAAAGTGCCTTATCAATTCAACAGGAAAAGCTACACCAGTAACTACATTTTATATTAATTAAAACAATATATAAACAATATCTCTTTTAGCTATATATAGTCTTCATGCCCATTTACCCTGTAATATATTATAATGCTATTGTTGCTAGTGCTATGGACCCTTTTCATACCATCCTGCTGACTGGCAATAATCGGTGGAAAAACATAAAGACTTCCTTCATGAAACAAAGAGCAAGTTGTGCAAAGTCATGCCGCCACCTCCGCTATGCACACCAGGTACCGATTATTGCAGGGCTCTCTGTTGGTACCAACAGATTGGTGACTCTGCAGAAAGTCTGTGGGCAGTGAGCTACAAAGAAAAGGAAATCCTCCGACTTTAGTACCCTCCTTCAGTTGTAAACAGAGGTCAATGATCAAGAAGTTGAGACAGAAAAAGGGTCCATATCTGTAGGCATAATGGAAATCATATGCATGAGAAAAACAAGTTCAACTTTTATTTGTTTTCATTGTTTCCCCTCCTTTGCCTGACCCCGATCACCAAAAGATGTGCAGTGTGTTGGAGCTCCAGGTCTGTGCAGGGCCATATAAAGTGTCTCGGTTAATTTTGTTGTGGTTGTTTTTCATGTTTTGTACTTCAGACATTCTAGAAGTGCTTAGGTGATACATTTACCCATCAATTTGCATTGCTGGCTCAAATTCTGAAGTGAACAACTCCTTGTATAATGGAGGAAAATGAAGTCGCACAATGTCTGGGTATATTGCTTTAAATGCCATTAGCTTTTCTGTATGTCGTCCACATAAGGCTCTTAATGTAGACACCTTGCATATTAACTGTAAGTGGAAGAAAGGACACGTTGTGAGGGGAGAACAGACATAAGCATCAAAAATCAGGGAATCTGGATGATCTCTACAACATTGTTTACAAAGGTGAAACACACTCAAAGTGGCTTAACATGTTCTTCCCAGAAGGAAGATTGGTAAAAACAAATTTTAGGCATATCATGGGATACCAGGTATACATTAAATACAATTTTGAAGACAAATAATACAATAATCTGAAAAGATGTTCATGAGCAAACGTGGCAGAGGTGAGATAAGAACCCAAGCCTCTCACCTCCTTCTCCTATTCCAACACGCTTTCTGCTCTCCCATCCCCAACCCTGCCCTCCACTGCTGTGGAGCAAGAAGACGTCTGGTGACAGAGAAGAAGACAAGGAAGCAGTCATGGGCTGCAACTGCCGATGAGCGCGTCCCCTACACATTTTATGCAGAACCAGGACTAGCCAACTCCAATGACAACGAGTTTCTTCTTGGAAAGACCTTGGCCTGGACAAACCAATTCTGGGTCTGAGTAGAAGGCTCAGAAGAAAGAATAGTCAGAAGGCCTGGACGGAAGTCTCAGCATTGACCATTTACCAGTTGAAGACAGTAACAGCTTGAAACAATGCTTTTTTAAACTCCAAAACACTGTGCAAATGATGTATTATTTCAGCCAAAATAATCCTAAGAAACGTGTTTGACAGATCTTGTCCATGTGCTACGTGCTCTCCAAAATGAAAGAACCTAATTGTATCCTTGCACTGGGGCAAGAAGATGAAGAAGAAGGTAAGGGTCTGGAGAGTTCTTCTATTTTCCATTCCTGCCTCAATCTCTCATTGAACAGGTCCAAAATAAAAACAAAGCAGCAATTAACCCCCAACTTCCCCTCTCCGACCTAATCTAGCTATCAGAAGAAAAGAAAAGAAAGCAGGAAGAGAAACCCAAACCGCTCAAATCCATCTTCTTGAACAACAAAACACATAAAATAGTCTAAGAAAGAATAAGGCTGATTTTTCAAGGACCAAATACATACTACTAGCATTAGCACTGAAGAAAATTAGCATACTTTAAATTGACATCCTAATCATATTTTTATTGCAAAAGGTAATAATTAGCAAAAATGAAGCCTTATGCTTTGAATACGGGGCAGTAATGGGAAATTGATGAAGAAAATACAAAAGTCACTTTCTGTTGATTACTAATGAATGTAATGGAAATAGAACTAATATTAGAATATGTGATTATCCTGCTTGTTTTAGTCCTTTATAACTTCCTCCTTCTAAATTCGAAGATTCTTTTTCTAATTTATATCAATGCAGAACATTAACTCTGCTTTATGCACAACTTAGATGGAATAGGAGGAAGATTTCCAGAACGTATTAATGCTTAAAAAAAAATTTCTACCATTTTCCTATTATTGCAGGACACTTCACAACCAATCATAGGAAGTAGAACTTAACCCGAATTTTGGCCCAACCAAGTTTATCGAAATGGAGATATTTCTTCAGTAGCCTATTGCTTACGGATACCTCTGGGGGCCGGTAAGATGACCTGTAAGGGTGGCTGGCAGCAAGACCTGTGGCAAGGGATAGTTCAGGCCATGCCAACCAGACACCTTTCCCTTTTACCTTTGTTAGAATTCCATCTTCTCGGTGATTCTTCTGCAGGACATGTTGAAGAGCTAGCTGAATTTTCTGTTGCAGTTTTTCAATTTTTACCTTTTCCTGCAGCCACGAGCGATCTAAACATTAAAAATGATACTTCTTAGTATTTCTCCTACGTGCTATCGGGACACCCCAATTCCTCCGGACTCTTAGACACAGATTATTATGCCACAATGCAGAATTAGAGAACAAAAGTCCAGTTTTATTCCTTGTTCAAAATTTGCTCCTAAAGCAGTGGAAGACTGATCTAAGATAGAGTGGTAAAGCTTTCCATTTTTACTGATCCTTAAAGGAGGGGAGAGTCCTCTCCTTCCAAAAGGATAGACATTTAAATTTAAATCTAAGGCCATACACAAGGGCAAATGAAACCACCATGGACGCTCAAATCTTTCTAATAAGTATATTTCTGGATGAAATACTCATAGCAATCCTGCTAGCCTTTCTGGCAAATATGAAAATTGCCTTATAATCTAAGGCAACTAAAATTGTCAAGATCATTCCAAATGACTTAAGGGTTATGAATTTGGTCTTTCTGTGTAAGAATGCCAAACAGAAGACAGTAAATTTGCAAAACAGATTATCCCCAGGAGGCAGTACTAGTTGAAAACAGATTAAATTCAGATAAACTTGTGGATGACATCCAAATGAATCTTAAGAAAAAGTAGGATGTCTTAAAAACCATATTCTCTTGGAGATTTGTGTTAAGAAGGGCAACCCTACTCTCCCAGAGCATTTCTCATGATATCAAGAGGTTAATTGTGGACTGGGTTTTCCTCAACTTTCATTTTTTAAGACTGTATCAGAATGGCATGAGGTCTTCTTAAATGGGTACATGTATGCGTTGGGGGTTGAGGGGGGCTTGCTGTTTGATAAAACTTAAAATTAGATTCAATAAGGGTGGCACTGTCTCAGTAGGCACCCGAATATGCTATGGCCATTACAACTTAGGTACCTCGTAAGAATTCTTTACCTGGGCAATTTTTAAAGCATTTCATTGTTATTTGGTTATCTTACCTGCTGACATTAGTACAAATGCAGAAAATAATGCAATTTCATCTTCAGTCAGGTGCATAGAACATAAACTCTTTCCAAATTCAAATACAAAGCTAATAAAGTCTTCACAACCTGCCAAAGTTAAAGACAGTTTAAGATTTTGGTTATTATCCTTGGAGAAAAATATGGAATAAGGTGAAGAGGGATCTAGTACTTGAAGATCCAAGGGGATATGAATAACATTTCTACAGTTTAACAATTTGAAATCTTAAAAGAAAAATCTGTTTAGCCATCATCGCTATCACCACCATCCTCACTATTCAAAATAATGAGAGTGAACTTTTGCTGCAAGGTTAGCATGTTATTAGGTACCACTCTAAGAGGTTCCTTTGGGTACCTTATTGCTTCATAACAATTCTATGAGGGAGGGATTATTATAATCATTTTAGAGGTGAGTAAACAGATTTGGAGAGAAAAATTACTAAAGTTCAGACAGGTAGGAAGAAACAGCCTGAAATTCAAAGCAAGGCTGCCTGACTTCAGGACCCACAATCTTAAACAACAGAGTCAAACATCTACAATGTAACTGAGATGTTACATTCACTGATTTTTGGTTTTCTACTCTATTTGATCTAAGCCACCCTTAAAAATGATAACCAATGACACAGTATGGTGGTAAAATCATTATAGCTATTAAAAACTGAAAACATAGAATGTGAAAGTCCCATAAAATAATAATCCATCCTCAAAAGACTGGTTAAGTTTGGGGGTGCCTGTGTGGCTCAGTTGGTTAAGTGTCTGCCCCTAGCTCAGGTCATGATCTCAGGGTTGTGGGATCGAGCCCCGAAGTTGGGCTCCCTGCTCAGCGGGGCATCTTTTCCTCCCTCTTCCTCTGCTCCTCCCCACTGCGCACACGCTCTCTAAAAATAAATAAAATCCTAAAAAAAAATTGGTTAAGTTTGATGTCTACTCTTTTAGATTTGCATATTATGTGTACGTATCTAAATGGCAATGAGCTTTCCTAAAGCATACAGACCTTCTGTCATTTAACTGTTTTCAAAATCACTTAACTTTATCTTGGATACTGTTTCATTCTTCTTAGTGATTATATCCCACTTTATTTAAATTATAGAAATCCAAAATAATTTTTTTAGTATATGTCAGTTTCACTTAGCTATAGTTTTCTTCTTTGATATCTACATTTCATTCTTATTAATGGTTGTTATTCGAGAGGTACTCTTTGCTTGATTTTATGTATCAAATCACATTCTCTAGTTTATCTGAATAATTTATCCTATGAAAATCTGGTTCTTAAAATCTGCAAGGGAAAGACAATATAATTTTATAATATAAATATAAAGAAATATAAATATAAATTTCTTCGATTACAAACTAGGTAAAACAAAACACTAAAACCTTCCAATGTACTATAGACAAAAACTGTTTGAGCTGTGTGAATTTTCTGCAGTGACTATAAAGTAACATAAGCATAAAATCCTTTCGTTTTTGTTTCCAAATAACAGTTTCCATTCTGTTCAGTTAGCTCTTTGGTGGGGCTCCCATATTTTCCTACGGCCCTGATTCAAAGACAGAGCACGCGGATTTCCTTACCCAAGGATTTGAAGACATCGGGGCTAGCATATTTCCCATCAAAGTACACGGTGTTGTTCTGAGAGTCGAAGGCACGGCACATTCTGATAAACACCACCTCTAGAGAACCTAAGCGAGGACAGAAATGGTGTGGATTTTCTTATCGTGGTGAATGTTTGTCTATTGTGAAGGCATTAATGTAGGGACCCCTTTCTGATTCAGCACAGTGGGGCTGCATGCTCTCAGTCACATCAGCTCTCTATATTTAAAGGGGCACAGTTGACTAGCGTAATTTAAGATTTATGCTGAAGCTAACTAAGGCCTGTATTCCTGAAGAGAGACGGGGTTACAAATTACTTCTCTGGCATTCTTCTGTCTTGCAAGAGAGTCTCAGAGTTGCCAGGAAAACGTTATTGATTCATATTTATTAAAACAAACCAAGAAACCAGGGGTGTCCCTTTGAGTTCCACAAATAACGTTCCTAGCAACTTACTGTTACCTCCCGAGGGTCTGGAGTGATAGAAACAAAACTCAGGTGATGGTAAGATGGGGGAATGTGGGTGTCCTTCAAATTAATCATTTCACTCAGAGGAGAAGCAAAATGGAGGGAAGGTTGCCTGCAGATGGCTCAGAAACCTTTAAAAAGGACTCAGTTTCTGCTAAAAGAAACCCGAGTGATTAACACTGGGGGAAAACTGTTCCCAACACCTTCCTTACCAAGCATTTCTCTAATAGGCGGGTGAAAGCAGGTTAGGAAGAGATCGCAAAATTTACTTGCAAAGCACATACCTGCTTTGAGAAGCACAATTTGATCATTTTGACACAGTTCCATAAATCCGTCGATGCGTTTGGCAAACTCCACCACGTACTGTATAGCTTCTGTGATTTTGATGGCACATAACTGCCACATCACCTCCCGCTGCTGTAGAGGAGCAAACGCACATCAACATACATGGTCACCCACAGCCCCAACACAGGTGTCTCAGCTGCCCCTGTTCCGGCAAAGCCTCCTTTGGAAATGGATTCAAAAAGTCTAGAGGGTTAAAAATAAACGTTTGAGTTATAATGATTGCTTCCAAGTCCCTTTCTCGTCTCCTCTGATTCCTCTGTTACCATTTTGGTGGCAAAGGGACAGGGGAAGATGTCACGAGCAGGTGAAAACATGAGTCAGAAAACCAATACATGCCACCGCTTTACCCGTGGGCCTCGGAAAGCAGCAAAGTAGGATCTTCTTTTGAGCCATTATTTTACCTTGGGGAATTTAATACCACTTTCCTGGGGATAAGGAAGAGAAGGGGAGTCAATTACATTTATTGTGCACCTGCTTCAAGCTAGATGCTGTATGACATCCTTGTCTTGTTTCATTTTCCCATTTTCCATAAATGGACACAAATTCTCTTAGCGGTTTCAGAGCTAGGAGGTGTTGGAGCTGGGATGCAAATCCCAGCATTTCTGACTCTGAACCCCATCTCACGTGCCTGGCTGTTTCTTACTGCTTTCTGGTTTCCCTTTCTAACAACACTGGCTGGCTGCTGGTGTTACCTGCTATCTCAAAGGCAAATAAAGTGATGTGTTGCTATTCCCCAGCCTGTCTTGTTTAATTGCTTTTATATACCCACTCTTTAATTTAGTTATAGGGGGACACGGATCTGTTACATCGCTCACTTGTTCCCCCAAGCTTACTTTAAGACTGTTTCCACCAATATGATGAGGTGAAGGAACCACTGAGTTAGGGGCCAGGAGTCATGGTCTGGTCCTGATATTTTCACTCTCCTGCCAGACGCCAAGGGATGCTAATTTCCTCATATGTAAAATGAAGGGGAGGATTAGTCTGCATAATCTCTGTCCCCCCTCCTAGGCCTACATCTTTATAATTATTGGGGAAAACCACAGCATTTCCCTTTACCAAGGCAGAACAGGTAATTGAAACTTCCCCTTCTCCAGCCCTGCCCTCCCATTCTGACGGCTTGTTGAGCAGCGTGTAGAGAAAAAGGCAAGTAGCGGCACCCTTTGTCAGCCTTGCATTGCTAGGTTCAGACTGGAGTTATGATAATAGCTTCCAAACCTTTTTCTGTACACACTCTCTGAACCTCTGGAAACAGGAGGCTGAGATTATTTTACATTCAACTTCCAGACCTTGAAATCAGGACAACTCTCAATTCATTCAGGCTTTTGGACACTGCTTCCTCCAGCCCCCATTGCCAAGTGATAGGAGATACGTGTATATAATCACAGGTACAAGAGAATTTGTTACTGTATTGCTGGAATTTCACACACTTGCACCTCAGTAAGACAAAGCCCCAACCCCAAGTATATGATCATCTCCAGAAGAAAGATTTTAAACAGAAATCTGATACCCGAATACAGACGTCCTGCATAAACACCCTTCCCACTGTTGCCTCAATCCTGGGTAAAAATCTTCAGAGTATGTACCTTGTTTTGGTAGCTCTCGATCTCCTCCTGCAGAAAGGTCTGCCACGTTATCTGCTGGAGCTCTTCTCTCAAGTATTGGCAAGTTTCCAGGTGTGATTTAGATATATTCTGTGCAAGGTGTTCTAAGGAGAAAACAGGAGGTCATAAACATGAAAAGCCAAGCTCTTCTCCGGATAATCAGGGTTTTCCCTGCTTAATCTTTGGTTTAAAAAGTAGCAAGTACAAAGAAACATGCTGAACCAGTTTTAATTATCTTTACATTTTTAAATAAGCAATTTGGAACTATTCTGTATTTTGGCACATGAAGATGAAGGACAGGCAAAGCCAAATACTTAGAATTAAGTCTTGGTGACTTCAAAGACCCTCCTGACCTTGACCTTCTTCTGTGGCTTTACACCAATGTGTGGGAATGAAAAATTATTAGCCTGGGCAGGTGTGGGAAATGACCAACGCAGCCTCTTCTTGGCATTTTGACGAAGACACACCTGCTGTGTACATTGACTTGGGGAGGATTACTCTTGAAAACTTAGGAAATGGTATGCTTTTGTGAAAACAACTACTTATTTCTTTTATTTTTCCAGCAAATAGCACAAGAAGCATTACTGAGGGCCTACTATGTCACTCTGTATAGGGTGGTGATTAAGAGATGGACTCTGGCACTATATGGCCTGTGTTTGAAACTCAGCTCTTGTATCTACTAGCTGTATGATCTTGGGTAAGTTACTCAACCTCTCTGTGCTTTGGTTTCCTCATTTGCAAAATGAGGAAAACAGTACCTACTTCATAGGGCTTGTGAGAATTAAATGAGTTGAGCACTTAGAACAGGGAGGGTTACCTAGTATGCACTATATAAACATTTGTTCTTATTATACTGGAGTGTAGGTGGTTTGAGGATATTAAAACAAATAGATGCCAAAGAAGTTTCTCTAGGAACTTATAATCTGGGGAACATGTATGGACATGTTGAAAGGACAATTCAAGACATTAGACAATAATGCATCAAGTTGAATTATATCAGAAGAGAAAAAGAGAGAGAGAGAGAAAGAACGGGTCCTGCCACGGAAGGGAGAGACGAGGGGTATTAGGGGATGCTTTTTGGCAGGAGAGGAACATTTGAAGTGGACCCTGAAGGAAGGGGAGGATTTGGCAGGCAGAGGCCAGCAGTGTGAAGAGGTGAGCCAGTTCCACATTGGAGGGGCGACAGATGAAGGAGCCAATAATGGCATTTACAGGGGACAGGCAGATGTGATAAAAGTGATAGTATCAAGACAGAAACATGAGTAGGTCAGAGTCCACATTCTGGAGAATCACGAATATTAGGATTAAGGGTTTGGACCTGCTTAACGAAAGGAGTCAGTGGAATTCTCCAGGGGAGCTGACACGCGGAAGGCTGTATCCAGGGAAACAGAACAAGCAGTCTTGTGATTGGTGGATTGGAGCAGAGGCCGGTGCTGGAGGCACCAATGAAAGGCCGCTGTAATCCACATGGGCGGGACTAAGCACTTTGGGTAAATTGGTGATAAACGTTATGGCAGGGAAGGACGATGGAAGTATTTTAAGGGAACGGACAAGATTCCATGAATATGAAACCATACCCCAAAGGGATCTCCTTCCAGGGTCTTGATGATATACCAGGAAAGCCTTTTCAAAGAATGGTAGTAAGAGGGTCTGTTTGGAAATTTGTCACTGCTTTCAGCAAACAGCATCAGACTTGTTTGTGTGAAAAGAGTGGGTTCACCTAAATGAAGCTTAAACAAGAGTCTCCTTAGAGACACTGAAACACAATAAATCTTAACAGGCCTATTTGGCAACACACAGATATGAACATAACATAAATAAATACCAGGAAAATAAAGCATAAACAGAAGGGAAAAAATTAAAGGAAAGAAACAGAGAGACAATGACCAAAAGAGGGAGAAGACAGTAATTTATGTGTCTTAGAATCAGTGATGCTTGTGAAGGGAAGAGGGGAGTAAAGACAAAAACAATGAGTCAGAAACAAGAAAAAAAAATTGTATAAACTAATTTTTGCAGATACGAAAAAAATGAAGATGAAGTGTTTGCACGGAAGCTGGGGGAATCCTATGAAGTGATGAATGGGAAGAAGCTCATGGTATTCCCTTCCAGATCATGTTTCTTTTCCCGTTAATATGGGTCAGCATCTTGCTTTACCTCACCCTAAAAATTGTTCCCACCCATCCCTACCTATTTGAGCCCAGCATTCGGAAGTCTGACAAGGAATGGCGTAATGTACATGTCGAACCAGTAGAGGGCAGTGGCTGCATTCTCACCAACTGCCTTTACAATTCACAGTTGATTTGGCAAGTGTCAAGATTTCAGACACTTTACTATTTTTAAATCTCCATTTCAGCAAAGGACAATACGGTCAGACTGAGTAAAAGTTAAGTTAGCGTGGTCTCTTAGAGAAACACTCTGGAATAGTGAAATACCGTGCAACTAGGAGTTAGGAGACCTGGTTTCTGGTTTGCACTCAGCAGATAAATTCACTTTGTGATGGACAAATCAGTTCACCTTCCCAACCATGATTGTTTCTTCAACACGGCTAAGGTCTAGGTACTTCAGATGGAAAATCCTGACTTCTGAGTTAGTCACAGATTTTCACAGTGGGAAGGAACTTTGGACATCTGGTCCGACCTCTCCTCAGTTTACAGATAATAACACCATTAATAATGATGATAATATTTAATAGCATTTACTATGTGCTAGCCCCATATAACTTATATATACACATATATTCTGAATATGTATATTTTCTTCATCTTCATAACAATCATGGGAGGAAAGCGCTGGTATTATCTCCCTTTTACAGATGATGAACCCAAGTGAGGTTAAGTGACTTTTCCAAGGTATCATAGCAGACGAGTGGCAAGTGATTCAAACATACATAATTTGGGGCCAGTCTGTGCTTAATCATTATATTCTATAAGTAGGGAAACTGAAGCTTGCAAGGTACATGACTTACAATGGGTTGTACAACCTATAGCAAACCTAGGACCACAAAACATATAAGCTGTCTTCTTGACTAGTCCTTTGTCCAGTAATCAGGTGACTCTTCTGCACAAGGCTTTAGTTATCAATTATAGTGACACACGCAGTTAGTTTTTTTTTTTTTTTTAAGTGAACCTAGGTTGTTTATCTGGAACGTATAATTCAGGTACTAATTGTACCTCAAGGGCAAAATCTCCTAGCCAGGAATGCAGATGTATTTCCACTAAACGTAATAGATTGTAGATACTATTATTGAAAGAGAAAATTGAGGTTAGGATATGTCAATTTATAATTTATTTTCCAACTGTATAACTGGTTTCATTGGTTTAAAATCTGATGACAAAATTTTGCCTAAAATGAAGTCAAGGGTGTTAGTTAAAAAGATAGTAAGACTGGAATCACTATATTGTACACCTGAAACTAATAAAACTCTGTATGTTAACTAGACTGGAATTGGAAAAAAAAAAAAAAAGATAGCAGGATTTGAGGCCCCAAAGGAAATATCAGAGAACCCCAGATAGCTTTGAAGAAGGAACAGCAGTCTTTGGCCACTTCTATGTTGCTCAGCTCCTCCAAATATTTTGTACAGGTAAATGGGAAAGAAAATTAGAGCCCAGTTATATTCTTTTCAGACAAATTCTTATTTAGTTTTGGGTTTGGGGCTAATCCTAGTGATGAATTAATTTTACTGATCTTGGAAAATGCCACAAGACACGTGAAAAGCCCCCAATTCAGGAGAGCATGGAGAACATTTGAGGGCACAGGGCTCCCAGACTGTAGCGGGAGGTAACAGTTGTGGAAGACACTGACCAGGGGGCCCAGGGGGCACTGGTTTCGCCATTTCAGGCCCCATTCAGGTATTAGTGCACATTTAGCCGAAGGGCCATATTTAAGGGCAACACTTTGGCTAAGCCCCATGGCTTTATTTTAGGGCTGAACGTTTGACAAGCAAACAGGACAGATCTGCTAGTATTTATGATAAGGTGGAAGCAAACTGAAAGTGAGCCAGGTCATTTTTCATGATATCATGTCAGCTTTCAATCAAATCCTTACTCATTTCTGAAAATTTTACTTTCATTACAGTTCTGCTTAAGTCGCAGCCAACCAAGATTTCACGACAAAAACGGAAGGTTTTTGTTCTAGTTCAAGAAAAAAATATCAAACCTACCTCTGCTCAGCTTGGCTTCTAGTTCAGAGGTTCCTCTGTTAATCAAAAGAGCTACAATCCACCTTTAATGCTGTTCAGTGGTTAAAGACCACGCTTAAAATGTCCCTGCTCTTGAGGATTTAAATTTAGACCCATAAAGAGGTGCTTGTGTAAAAACCGTAAAGAACATTCAATTTGTTCTATTTGGAGAAAGATTTTACTGGAAATATAAATTTCACTTAAAAATGTTTTATGGGGTACAGAGGTGGAGAAACCATCTAAAGAACACAACCGTTATTTCTGTGAACTAAGGATGTCTGTGCTCAAGTCAGAACCTGCTGGTTCTTTTCCATCTGAAGTCTTCATTCTCTCCTCGTGTTAAGTTAGTCACCTCCACATCGACTAATTGAAATATCCCAAAGGATTATAACCCTGTGTGAGGAGTCACGGGGAGGAGCACATCAAATTCTAAAACTGCAAACTTTCTTATCCAAGTTTCGCTAATATAGTGTTGTACCTAAAAATCGATTAAATGTTACAACAGGGGTTGTTAACACAACTTCCTCGAAATGGCAAGTCTTCCAGTGTCTGTGTTTTCAACATTTCTAGGTCACACCTCCCAAAAAGCAACAATGTCACACAGGATTAAGGAGATGACAAGTTTGTTTGTTTTTGCATGGTGAGTTTTCTATGAAATGTATCAGTTTTGTCCCCAATATCCATCACCAAACCATTTTGGCAAATAAAGAGGCCAATTTCCCTTTAACATTCATAGAGTACCTCAGGGCTGCAAAACCTAGATGCCTACAGGAGCTGGGCAGCGATATAAAATGGGAAAACATGTCAAGGTGTTAGGGCCTTACTGGTACCAACTGGTTATTGCCATTCACCAACGCTGGTCCAGTATAACTAGGTCATTTTCTCCCCTCTCACAAGAAGCTGAAAAATCTGAACTTTGAGGTAGGATTGTCTAGGTTTAAAACTTTAGCAACCAGTTCAAAAATTTTTAAAACTCTGTGCAGGTCAAAAAAAAAATGTGTATGGCCCAAGCACAGTGTGTGGGCTTCCATTTTTATGACTTCAGGTGTAAAGCAACACCTGGATCATAACTAAAGGAAATGATGAACAGAGTTAATGGGGCCATCCCCCGAGTTTATAGTTTCTGTGGCATTTAAAGACAGCTTCAATGCTGCCCCATCTCTGATATGGACAGGTCAACGTGTTTCCTGGATATGCGAAGGGAAACAGTGGACGATCAAAAGCAAGGGGGCAGGGTGGAACTTCGAAGGGGTCCAAATGGTAGAGGTGAATTGCTCTCCTAGTATCATTTTAAGAACATAACTCATTAAGGGAAAGTCAAACACCCCCCATTTACTTGAAAGGGCACGAGTAACACGTCGCAACGGACACACGGAGGCCATTACCTAATTCTGCCATGGACACAGTTGGGGAAGTCTCTCCATTGGTGAACGAACAGTAGGGAAAGAAGCCTGATGCTGGTGTGTAGTCACATATTGGTTCTGGTTTGATTCCATTGATATCAAGACCTGACTGGTCTGGGGAAGGCTGTATGTCCAGGTAGAAGCTGCTGACGGCCGAGTCTGCCTTGCTGCCCTCCGGGGTGTGCCCGTCGATGTAGCTGCTGAGGTCCTCGTGAAGCTCGGTGAGCCCGTTGGCTGAGATGCTGTAGGTGGGAGTCAGCGGCTCAGCTTCTCCAGGCTGCTGTGGGGGGTCTCGCTGCTGCTGCTGCATCCGGTGTTTTTGTACTTCTGCGTACAAGCTGTCTCTTTGCTTTTTTGACATCCGGCCAAATTTTACAGCTGGAAGAGAAAAGCCAGACCACACCATAGACAATATGCTTCTCTTTGTTATTCTCTCCAGCATGCATTGGGGGTTCCTTTTAAGTCTCAGACAATCTCCATCAAAAACCACATTGCCACAAAAATAAGGACATGATCCAGAGGTGAAAACGGTCCCACCCCACACAGGCTTGCTCCACATCCCAGAGGAGCTACGTTTCAGAAACAGACCTGGGACTGGTGGAAGGGCAATGACCACGTCTGTCCTCCTGCTGTCACATAACCCGACGCTCAGTGGGAACCGCTCATGTGTGACTTGATGGGCTTGCTCATTCTCCGCCCATGCCGCTTGCCTCGACCACCTCTTTCTCTTCCCAGGGTTCAGACCGATGTGCAGGGATGCAGACTCACAGGGGTACATCGAGGCACAAGCAGCTGAACCTCAACTTTTATTCATCTCACTCATTCATTCACTTATTCCTTCCCAATCAAACAGCTGAAGCTGGGGCTTTGCTGTGAGACCTCAACAATGAGGCTTCTTTGCAATTTCCTGACTTATATCTCTGAGTCTACCTGACCTAAGAAGCCCCCCTCTCCTCCTCCTGGATCACGGTGACCCCCGTGGAACCCTTGGGCCCACCTTTAAGTGACCTTCTGCTCTTTTCATTTACCCTCAAGTAAAAAGAGTATCAGAATTTTGAGAAGGGCAAACACTGTGTAAGATCCCTGTTGGGCAAATTTGTGTTTGCAATGTTTCTCCCTGGGATGTGTTCCCATATTTAAAGTGAACAATGAGTGTAGTATCTTTCCTGTTCATTCAGAATCCCAAATGATCTCTCCTAAAACACTGGATAATTGATAAAAGAACCTTATGATTTCCTGGTCCGAACTCTCCCACTAACCCATTTTCTCTCAGCCCGATTCTGGGTATGCAGAGAAAGCCTCTGCTGGAGGGACTAAGACCTCCTAACTGATTGTGGTTACACTGATACCTGACCGGGTGGTTGAAGTCAGCCATTTGACCGTCACTGTAATTCTATGAGTCTAAGGGTAGGAAGCAAGAGACATGGAAGTTAAGTTGGGAACCAGGGACAACCACCTGGGTCAGCTGGCAGATTTGTTTCCTGCCAAGGAGGACGTGCTGTCCCTTCATACACAGGAAACAAGTGAGTGGGATCCGGGTCAATTTCCAGTTTCCACGGCTCAGGTAACAAACTTGGGGCTGGTTAGGCAGCAATCAGGCTGCTCTGAGCTCTGGGTTTCAGGCCTGTCATTGTACAAGCCCCGACATTCACATCAAGGCCATAACATGTGTTGCTACCTCTGTGCAAAATTTCCAAGAGGTATACTGAAGGTATATATATAGTTTTTCTTTTAAAGAATACTCCAGAACACCCAAAGGGATTAATAGCCATAGGTGAAACTCATTCTGCTGTGACTCTGAACTGTGTTTCAATTTTTGCCTTAATATTAACAAGAGTAATTATACTATCCTCTAAGTGAAACGAAAGGATCAGTTCTTGAGAAAATGCACACACAACCTGTGATCTTAGCTTACAAGTTCACAAGAGATATGCCTGACCTTGTTAGTTTAGTGTCACTGAAAGATGAAATCTGCAGAGCTGCATATCACAGGAATTTCTGTGTATATAAGTTCTGTGACTTGCATCTTCCAATGTCCCAAACTTTATTTTTGTGCCTACGTATTCTTAGTGGCCATCCTGTGCGTTGCTACCGACGTATACCACAACTCGTGCCTGGGCTGGTCTGCGGGCCCCAAGAACATCTGATTATGGGGAAGGCAGGCTTTCTGAATGCCTGCCCAGCATTCCGAAATATTTTCCACAGGCAGGAATTCCATTGGAAGAGATGTTTCCTTCAAGGGGATCTCTTAAGAGAGCCAGCCAGCCGGTATGTTCGTAAAAGTCCTTAAAATGTACCCGCAATACTTTCTGCCCAGTTTCCTTGTATAAGAATAACTGTCTTGAAATCTGGTGTTGATTATTCAATGCACTTAAGATAGTGTTCCAGGAAGATCTTGAAATGTTTTGCAATTGAGTGATAGATGGACTCTATTTCTTAAAACAGCTTCTTTTAAGGAAAAGAACATTTGTCATTGAGCCATGCTTTGCACTGTTTTCACACATTCTGTATGTACAAATACATGACTCTTTCTTTTGTTTTGAGACATATTTTGATTTGCCATTTGATTTCTTATTTGGTTTACTGCTTATGCAGTAGTGTGTTGTATAGTTTTTATGTATTAAATATTTAATATTTACATTATAGATTTTCCAGCTTTGTTTTAATGTTGATCTTTAGTTTTGTACCATTGTGGTTGGAAAATATACTTGGTGCGATTTAAATTTGTGATATTTGTTTGTCTCTTTTTATGTGACTTAACCAGGGGATTCTTCTGTGTGTACTTGAAGAAAATGTGTATTCTATTTTTCTTGGATGGAATGTCTTAATGTGTATCCTACAGAACCATATATTCTGAAGTATGCCCTAAGTAAAAAATGTTCTTGTTGGAAAAAGAAATAATAACTTTAACTGAGGGTACTCTTTTAAAATAAAGCATAGCAGAGAGGAGGGTCGGGGGATGGGTGAAACAGTTGATGGGGATCAAGGAGTATATGGAAATGTTAAATCACCATATTATACACCTGAAATTAATATAACACTGTATGTTTAACTACACTGGATTTAAAATTTAAAAACTTAATTAAAAATTTTTTAAAAAACCCCAAATATATGACTTTGGATTTGTGATTCAAAATATCCAGTTAATATAGAAGCTAATTCATTCCAACTGCCAATAAGCTTTACTAGTTAGTGTAAAGCACTAGCAATTAGCCTTAACCATTAGCTCTGGCTTGTGCTTCTTACTGGGGAAAATGCCTATAAGAGGTATATTTATTAAGGCCCTCAGATGACAGGTACCTTCAATCACCTTCAATCAATTCATCAACCTGTAATGTCTTGAATGCCTAAAATCGGAAGGTGTTTTGACCACACAGATGCTTTTCCTCCATGTCACCCTCACCCCCAGCGGACCCCCAGTGGATTACGGAGGAGGAAGTAACCGGTTTCGTGGCACCCACAAGGCCTCCAGAGGAGGTGGGGTGGAGTGGGGGAGGGGCAGATCTGGGTCCAGGGCTCAGAAGGCCCCTTCACAAGCCCATGCTACTGTACAACTGAAACTATGAGTGCTCACCATCTCGAGACATCCCTACGGCAAGGCATTTCTGTAATCGACAGTGTTGGCAGCGGTTTCTACTGGTTCGATCAATCAAACAGTTCTTCTGACGAGGACAGGAGTAGGTGGCATTGCTTTGCTGACTTCTCCTGAAAAAGCCCTGTGATTCAGTTATAAGACAGAAAACAGATTAGTGTCAGTTTGAGCCATATGATACTAAAGACAGTATACTAAGCACTGAACGGCATTAATGTTTAACGGGGAATTAAAGTTATAGCAGATCATCTAGGAGACCATTAATGACATTAAAGTCACTTCTTTTTCTTGGGTAAAATTGATCCCTAGACCCTAATCCCTTGTCCCTTACACATGTGAAACTTTAACTCCAACAGATGGCTGCCTATGTGATCAGGCCCTGTTCTTGGCTTCTCATGACCAAACTGTGTGCTTGATGGATCGGTACAAAGGCACTTATCTTTAACCTTTATCTCCAAAATATTTTTAGTGGAATAAACACAAAACACTTCTCTGAGATGTCCAGAGACAAGGAAAATGCTGTCTCATTGTAACTCATGGTAGCTACAATCCTGCTATCCTGGGTTATCTCTGCTAGCGCACTGAACTCTACCACACTCTAGGCATCTTGCATTCCCTAAGATAGAATCTCCTGCCCTAAGAACTTAAATGATACTTGGATGGATTATCTTGGTAGAGAAGTCAGAATGGGAATACTCCTCAACCCTTGAGAGTTTGGAAATACCAGGTGTTCAGAATCATGGCCTTTATTTAACAAATCCAATCCCATGGTCATCGAGTTCCATTTACTTGCCTTTTTTAAAAAATTGATTTATTTATTTGAGAGAAAGAGAGAGTGAGCAAGCATGAGTGGGAGGGGCAGAGGGAGAGGGAGAGACAATCTCCCTGCTGAGCATGGAGTCCGACTCGGGGCTCGATCCCAGGACCCATGAGATCATGACCTGAGCTGAGACCAAGAGTCTGACGCTTAACCAACTGAGCTATCCAGGCACCCCCCCACTTACTTGTTAAGCACTGTTTTGGGAATGAGAGGGTGTGCAAAGATGCCTAAGGAGCTACTGACTTCAAGAATTTAATTTATTCATCCACTTATTCATTCATTCACTCTTGCTAACTTCTTGAGCTGGATCCTTACTACATCATTCATTTTCTGTGTTCATTCTTTTCCTAAAGCTGCACATTTTCCTTTTGGTTATCTTTTAGAATAAGTTTTGCCATGTAGTATTTGCATTACCATTCATTTGAAAACATGCTCTAATTTTCAATAGATTTCTTCTTTAATACATTATTTAGAAGCACATTTCTTAATTTCCAAACATATGGGGGGTTGACTGTCTTATTGTTGACTTATCTCTTAGTGGTTTTGCAAGCTAGGAAGGTGCTGAAGAAAAGGAAGGTAACCAAAGTCCTTTGCATGATGCAGGGCCATGAAGGGTCCAAAAGAACATTATTGCCTTCAAATCCTTAATGGTAAAGATTGTAACAGGACCCCAGTAAAGGGGACACCAGTGGAGAGAGAAGAAGTAAAGTCCTGAAGAACTGACAGAGTAGCAGGCACCCTGACAAAGGTACTTTCTCACCAAAATATTTTTCTGGAGATCAACTTGGCAGTTGTATCAAAATCCTTAAAAATATGTCTATTTATTGAATCAATAATTATCCTTTAGGGAATATATTTTAAAGGAATATAAGACTATAAAGACTTATCTACAAGGATGTTCACCATAAGTATAGTCTGAAATATAAAAATAATTTGGAAAGATGCTAAATGTCCTACATTAATGAGTTGCAAGAGTCATATTGGATATCCACATATTCAGAAACCAGTAAAAATGGTATTTCAGAAATATAATTATTGACATAAAACGGTGATAAAAATAAACATCTTTCTGTTTATCTGTGCTTTCTGATTTTTCTACAGCATGTAGGTGGAAAGGAATGTGAATTACATGGGAAGAGCAATCTAGTATATCTGCTTTCTTTTGTGATGAGTTGGTGACTGTGGGTTAAGTCAATGGTAATGATGGATATGACATCAGTTTCCACCTCTTTGTTCTGGAAGCCAACCTAGAATGGGAGGGGGCAGGGCACTGACCTATCATACACTCTTGGCTGTCTGTCGAACTACTCACCAGCCTAAACATGGGCAGGGCTGGTGGCCCAGGGTCTCAGACTGTGTGATGTGCTTTGAATCTCCCTTATATTAAGTCTGGCCTCTTCTGTGAAGCAATCTTACTTTTCTCAAAATATCTAAAGCTGTGGGCTTTTTGTTTGTTTGGGGTGTTTTTTTCCTCTATGAAATGAAAGTGAGAAGAAGTAAAGCTTTCTTTGGAGCTTAATGAAGAGAATTCAAGAAGATAAAAATGGTAACAGAGGCAGATAATCCTTAGAAAGAGATACAAAGAGGTCATGGGTTTAGGTATTCAGTTTGTCTGAGATTTGTAATCTCTGTCAAAGCTGAAAGGTGTCTGTTTCTTGAGACTCTGCCTTTCTTCAGACCCTCCGTGTTTGCTATCACTACAGGTGCCAAGGATCAGGAATTACTTGCTTTTCCTTTAGTTGAGGCTGAATTTTGCTGGCTTCACAATGAAGCTTGCTCCATTTTGTTCTATGATTATCAAATATGGGGAATGTCTGAGTGATCTCCTCTTATTTGAATGGACTGCCAGGCTATCTCCCGACCCCTCACCTGTAGACCGAATCACAGCATCTGTCACCTTTCCTCCTAGGTTCTTTCCCCCCATTAAGAATTTCTTCTCAGAATCCTCTCCGGTTTTTCCACTTCCTTCAAAAATATGAAATCCAGAACTAGATACAGCTCTTGAATAATGGCTGGGTCATTAACAAAAAAGATGCTACTTTTTAGTTTCCACTTATAACATCAACCACCACTAATGAGTTCCAGGACGCTGGCATAGAAGCCATATAAAATCATCAGTTTAGAGATGCCTGGGTGGCTCAGTCGGTTAAGCGTCTGCCTTTGGCTCAGGTCATGATCCCAGGGTTCTGGGATCGAGTCCCACATCGGGCTCCTTGCTCAGCGGGAAGCCTGCTCTCCCTCAGCCTGCCGCTCTCTCTCTCTCTCTCTCTGGCAAATAAATTAAACAAAATCTTAAAAAAAAAACAAAACAAAACACCAGTCAGTTTGCTCTACTACCAGGGAATGCTGAGAAGGCATGATGATGACGATGATAATGATGACAGAGAAATTTTTAATTAGTGCTTGTATTAATCATATATTTTTATTCCATATTTTTGATGCTTTGATCTCTTGGGTCCTTGTGACCCAGGAGAGATTATATTTCCCAGGGCTTGCTAATTCTTAGAGATTGCAAACAACTTGCCTGGGAGCACACTTTTCACAGGCAAACCAACTAATCCAGAGCCCATATACCCAACTACCTCCTCTATGAGGCTCTCACACTCTGAGCCACTCCTGTCCCCTGCCCATTTTATCCCAGGACCAGGTACCAGGCAACTACGATGGCCCTAGACTCCAGGGCTGGCTAAAACTAGTCAACCTTAAATCTGCTTACCCTGCCTTGCCCATTCCTTACTAAGGGAAGTCACAACAAAGTCTCCTATGCATATTTTCCCCTTCTCTCTACCTAACTGATCCCGCTGCTTCCCACTGTGGCCCTTCCTGTTTCTAGGGACCTGTGAGCATAAAGCCTTCTTCCTTCATGACATTTTTGTGTCTGTGTGTCTTGCCTACCTGATTAAAACTAATCCCAGGTATCGTTAAAACAGTGCTTACTATGTGTCAGGTGCCCCTGTGCTTTATGTGGATGATATCCTGTAATTCTAAAGTATGAGGAAGGTACTACCATTTCCTTCGTTTTTGGTACAGTGACCTTCTCAGAGCCCCACCTCTAGCATGGGGTAAAGGCAGGATATGAATTCATGGGCTTAATTCTAGAACGCACACTTTTATCCTTTTTATTTTTCTGCTGCCCTTGCGTGTCAAAAGGATTCCCACTTGGTTGTTCTCAGAGAGGGCAACCATTAAATTAGACAAAGAGACAGGTATGAATAAAGTAGCAAGACTGATCTGCTCTGAAATTGCTGTTTTCCTTCAGGTTAGCCCTGTTAGCAGGCCTAAAAGGCCACTGCCCAGATATTTTACAGATTCTTCTCCTACAGCCTGATGTGGGCTGGAGTCACATGAGAAAACCGGTCTCATGAGCTCACCGTTTTCCCTCATCTCTGACCAGAGCCATTAGGTCTCCTTTTATTCACCTTATTTATTTCTAATTTATTTGGGTTCACTTGGAAAACAAATAAAACAGTAACAACAACAACAAACTTCCGTCAAGGACACAGCATCACTAAAGACCTCTATCATGAGAGGTGTCTGAGTAATTATGCCATAAATTGCAAGGCAAATCCATGAAGCATTCCACATGGGCTTTGAGCACCGAGGCTGGAACTAAGGTCTGGCTTCCATGCTGTCAACTTGGAAGAGACCTATACTTCTTTAGATGGCTCAGCTTTGAAGGGTTTGGGGAAAGTAGGTGAGCAAATAGACACACCTTGCTCTTCACAACACCATTTATTCTATACTGAGTCAGCTGAGCAAGTGCCTGCTGAAAGTTCTGGGAGCGGCCAAGATCCAGAGAAGAGATCCTGCTTTTGGACTGAGGCAACAGAGTCATGCCCACAAGGAGAGTTATCACATACCATGTGGGATGGGTCAAGTGGGGTTATAAGGTGAGAGCTATGAAGGGGGAGAGAGAGAGAGGGTAAGCCTGTGTGACTCACATAAACCCTGAACTTTACATTTCAGACAGAATGAGGGCTTGGTCTTCCTTCTCTCTCTCTCTTTTGTTCTTTCTCTTCATTTCGGCATTCCTGGTGATTTCTCAGGGGCTTAAGGATTTGGGAAGTTAAACTAAAATACTTAAGGCTAATGAACACATTAAGAGGGAGGAGGATTAGAGGAGCAAGAAGGATGAGGAAGAAAGGTAGAAAATATGGTAGGTATCTTCCCACCTAAAGGTAAACATATACTCATAAATGCAGAAGCAGGATCTCTACTGACTGGGGAGCAATCCTGAAAAGGGTCCCAGTGAGAAATGAGTGAGCTCAGATACAAGTTCTAGGGGTTGGGGAGTCTGAGGCCACACAAAGAGCAGGGACAGCACAAGCCAGTGCATGGAGTTTTAGGTGGAATTGAAGAGGTATGCATTAAGAAGAAACTGCTGAAGCTATGAGTTAGCTAGAAGAGATATTAAATTCACAGTTTTAGAGCTTTATTGCCAAAAGATGAGCTAATTAATTACTTCTTTGGCTTTCTTAAAAGTTCACTTTTTATGGATGTCAAAATACATGGAGATGTGCCCCTGTGAACATGGTGGGCTTGAGCAGAGAGACACCATGATGAATTTCAGGGTAGCAGAACTCGGTGTGACTGTGGCACACTACCACCACCTAGTGGCAGCATACCAACATGCAGCTACTGCAAATAGTTAATTTAAATGATACAAACAGGTCTTTAGAACTGAAGAAGTTGAGAGATTATCAGGTTCAGACGTTCTCAAACAGACGGTACATCCTAATCACCCATGAAGCTTTAAAAAATACACCTGAAATCTATTGAACCAGAACGTTTGGGGATATAGTCCTGAACATACATAGAGTTTGAACAATATGAAGGTGCCATTTTTGCAGGCCAAAAAAAAAAAAAAAAAAGGATATCAATTTATATGATAAATATTTTAACAAAGCTTCTTTGAAGACTCCACTGCCTTCCCCATGTTAAGAACCACAGATCTACTCTAGTATTCTTATTTTGTAGATAACAAAAATAAAGCTCAGAATGGTTAGTGGCCATGCCTGGTATATATTAGTGCTGACACTCAAAGTCAGTGTCCTAATTTTAAATACAGTCCCCTCTCACTTAAGTATCTCTTCTGAAGTGTTGGGCTAAGAGAAGTGACATCACACAATCCTGACTTCCTCATACACACCAACTATATCGATTTCCACAGACTCCAAGAGAACTCTCCAGTGTTTCCTCCCTTCGCCTTTCCAAGTGCCTTTCATTGAGTTTTATTTCTAATTTCTGCCTTCCATCCTCTGGAAACTTCTAATGCCTAATTTTTGACTTTACTCTATGAAATTATCCCTCACTCCTACCAGTTTGGAGTTCCCTGGGACTGGGACTGAGGCCATGGTGTATGGGAAAAGGCTCATTCCAGATCGCAAGAGCTTAGTGTTAAAATTTCAGGAGTTTTGTGAACCAATCATTAAACATAACCATTATTAAAAATTAACTTATTGATTTTATTATTTTGCTATTATCCATGTTCCCGAGGATATTTACATCAATTATATCTGGATGGTGGGGATACTACATAACGGTGTGCTATGTCTTCCCTGCTCTGCATTCAGTGAGAGGTCATGCTGGGAGGCCTGAAATTGACCATGTGCTGGGAGTATCTGTATTACAGAAACTGGCAAGAGCTACAAACTGGGGCTTGATTTATTATGTTTACTGTCTAGATTTAAAAAATGATAAAACAATAGTGAGGGTTAAAGGTATTAAATATAATATGTGTAGCCATCACATTGTGAACAGCACAACAAATCTGAGGAAATATTCTTCCAGTATTTAAAAACCATTATCTGATCATCTGATTCAGGAAAGAGATCGTTCATGTCATCACTGGTGAATGAGTGAAGTTCCAAAACACATCTTCCTTATTTCACTTTCCTCTTATTCATTAATGCAAATGAAAATATCAACATTCACATTGGCACCACAGTCCTTCATCAACTGCAACCACAGGTACAGATATAGGAGTTGCGCAAAAATTACTGAGAGCACTTAGCGAGAATCATCGGTCTATATGAAGTTTATAGTGCAGGATATTGTAGATTTTACTATTTGTGTGACATTACATCAGTGACAAATACATTGAAATTATGTACATACAGATAGACACTGTTTTCCAAACTCAGTTGTTAAAAACGGACCGGCACATGACTGGACTGGGCACAGCCCTTCTGCAGGTTCCCATCAGGCTATCTGAATGAATCCTCCCTACTTCAGATGGGCCTCTACCCAGAGTTGTGGTTCGATTTTTCTATAGCCCTATCATCCCCCCACACATAGACACACATATTCTTCAGTCACTTCAACTGAATGGTTTTATCTTCATTCCAAAACAGAACGTAACACAGCCCACTGCCCATTTCCTGGCCTCGTCTCCTCCAATGTTTGCTTGCTCAGTCAAGGGACCAACTTCATCCCAGGTACTCAAGGCAGAACGATAGGCTTCATTTCATCCTTGCCTCCTGCCCTCCCGTACCCATGCAGTCACCATGTTAGGCTGTTTCTTACCATCTTCCTATTTCGCAAATCCTTCTACTGTTCTCCATCTTTACTGCAATTTTTTCAAGTTTACATGCGTACCATCTCCCAAATTAGTTATTATACAGCCTGCCTCCATTCACATTCCCTCCAATCCATTTTCACACAGTTACTGGGGACCTTTTTTCAAATATCAACCCGATCGGGTCACTTCCCTGCTTCTTAGCCCTCAATGGCTCCCTACTGATGACCAGGCTACGACCACCTGTCCAGGCAACTGTCTCTTACGTTCAGTCCTCTTCTCAAAGTCACACTTTGGCCAAGCCTGAACTGCTGTGCTGTGTTCACGGTTCCTCCAAGGGCAACCCCCCAATTCCCCCACTCCACCCCCACTTCCAGAAGCTCTCCCCGTCTCTTCAGGATTCACAGACATAATCACTTTCTCTGACTTTGCCCCTCCCAAGGTTGGTTGAGGGGCCCCTCCCATGTGCACCCTTATGGCCAGGTCTCCCTCACTGATTGCTTTGCTTCTTTGTTTCTTTGTTTCCAGGAGCTACCCCAGTTCTTAGAGAAATCAACAAATACCTGCTGAATGAATGACCAGAGGGAAAAATGACTGTACTGATTAAAAACTGTGGTGGTAATCATATCCTGAACACCTATTCAATACCAGGCACCGTGTAGGACACTTGGCAACATTGCTGATCTGCAATTCACATCAACCTTGCAAAGTAGGTATTTCTCTACCTGTTTTACAATGAGAAAATTCAAGTGCAGAGAGGTTAAGCCATGTGTTGGAAGTCACACAGCAGGTAAGGGGAGGAGCCAGGATCTGAATCGCTGAACCCTGGTGCATCTTATTCCAAATGCCATAGACTTCTTAATACAGTACCAAAAAAGCATCGAGACAAACATGCAGGGCAGGTTGAACAGAACAAGATAAACAACAAAACCAAACAAACAACCCCCAAAGCCACCACTTTTTCAGTTCTGTAGTCAAAGTTCCATATAATGGTTTAGACACAGGAGAGGGAGGTGACACTTCGTAGGGTGTCGAATACCATGTTTACATATGGGTAGGAAAACATGGTCATTTGCTAGATCTGCTCAAAAAGAAGCTTTGAAATATACGTGGCGTTTCCTATCAGAGTTATTAGTAGTTTTGCCCAAAAGTGAGGGCTGGCTGGACAGAGAACTATGGGTGTGCTTGGGGAAGTGCTCTAAGGGTCTTGCTCTGAGGGGGCTCCCCTCCTGTTTGGGGCTCCTTCTCAGTAAGGCAGAGGCTGAAATGCTGATCTGATGTTTGGTCTTTTGACAATTTTCACTTAATGAATTGATTCCTACAGTTCATTAACATACCCACTTCCACTTCTGTATACACATATGTCTTAATTAGCTGTTCATTGGCTGTTTAATTACAAGAAAGCAGCTGACAGCTGCCTTGCTGAATTCTAATGGCAGACGCTTTGGAACGGCTACACATTTGCTTTTGACAACCAAGATTTATTCATAACGCTATGATTTATTATGAATGTTCCTATGCCTGCCTGAATTATTGTATTTTCTTTTTTTAAAGATTTTATTTATTTATTTGAGAGAGAGAATGAGATAGAGAGAGCATGAGAGGGGGGAGGGTCAGAGGGAGAAGCAGACTCCCTGCTGAGCAGGGAGCCCAATGTGGGACTTGATCCCGGGACTCCAGGATCATGACCTGAGCCGAAGGCAGTCGCTTAACCAACTGAGCCACCCAGGCACCCAGAATTATTGTATTTTCCAATACAACTGAAAAACTGGAATTTGGGGGGACCACTGAAGCGGGTGTATGTCTCCTTCTCACAGCGGAGAATCCCTTCTGTAAATGATAAACTGTTACAAATTTATTTCTCTCGAGGAACTTTCCGTTGAGAACATTCAGAGGTATGGGGCTGGGGTGGAAAAAGAAATATCTATGGATAAACATGGGCAGAGAGTTTTAAAGTTAAGAAAAAAAAATGTCGATTTAATTTTACTGAGGGGTAAGGAGAGGGCATAAATAGATTTAAATCAAGAGACAGGAAGAAGCAGAAGAAATGATAGAATTAAAAAGGGGGGGACAGCAAAAATAGTCCTCAAGGAAGCAAATGAAGAAGGGAATTTGTTCTTTAGGAAAGAATAGGCAACCTCTTTCGCAAAAGTTAGCTGGTACAGTGCTACACTCATACCGCAATAAATCACGGAATCATAGATCTCCTGAACTACTTTCCCTTTGAATAATGACTGGCTTCCCTGTAGAATTGTATGTGCAAATGATCTCTGATTAAAGCTGACCTCATGTGTCATATTTGGTAAGTGTAGATGTCTGCTTGTGATCTGCCACACTCAGACTCAATTCAAATGAACACATTCAACAGCAGTGATCCCCAGGCAAGCATGAGGAGCCCTGCCCTGAGCCACACACTATGTTAGAGCCCTACTGACAACAAGGCCATAAGCCCAGCATTGTCTATGAGCTGAGGAAGGACAGCAGTTACTGAGACATGATTAAGACCACAACAAAGCAACAAAAAATACAGGGAAAAAAAAATCCAAATCATCTTGATGCACATTGGGGTTTCACACATTCTACTACTTGTGCATCTCATCACAGGACTGGAAGAGTGAGTGAAACGGAAGTTTTTTCTTATCACCTGGTATTTAACAGAACTGAAACGCTGATGTCACAGGATGCAGTAATAGCCAAGTCTAATTTTCATTTTAAATGGCTAGCTCTAATATTGGGGCCAGGTGCTATAAAACATTAAAATAAAAATATTGGGCATGAATACATCAATGCTGAAAAGCGGTTAAAATTGATCCAAAGCTAGTGACATTTCACGACTGAAATAAAAATATTAGAATCCTCTAAAAAACAATTTGAGCCTAAATGGAATATTTATGGACATTTCTTTTTAGCCTAATACATACAAACCTCCAGAAATTGCTTTAACTCTTTCAGGGAAAAAAAAAAGCGGGGGAAGGGAAAAGTACCAATTTTGCATTCTGGATATCTTTGAAAAGCCTTTTCACTGTTAATCTCAGACAGCATACTGGTTTTCTTTTTCTTTTTTTTTTTTTTTTTTTTTTGTTTTTATTTAAATTCAATTTAGTTAACACATAGTGTATTATTAGTTTCAGAGGTAGAATTTAGTGATTCATCAACTGCATATAACACCCATCACATCAAGTGCCCTCCTTAATGTCCGTCACCCAGTTACCCCATCCCCCCCACCCACCTCCCCTCCAGCAACCCTCAGTTTGTTCCCTATAGTTAAGAGTCTCATATGTTGTTAATGCAAAGAAACTACTCCAAATTCTTCCTTCACTGGATGGAAAAGGAAACTTTGCCTAAGACATCGTCTGAAGTGTAATTAATTGATGAATAAGTATTTGACAAACGAATGCTACTCTGTTCTTGTCCTATTAAGAGCAAAAGGTCTTAAATGTAATCAGAAATCAATCCTATCAAGCCTAAAACTTGATTGTACATCATCATTTAAAAAGTTATAATTGAAATTGTAGATCCAAAACGTCTAAAGGATAAAGATAAAAAACTGTTTCTATCGGGAAATAAATTTTTCATCATCATCATCACTGTATCTAATGATGAAGCTGGGGGGGCATCTGGGTGGCTCAGATGGTTAAGTGTCTGCCTTCAGCTCGGGTCGTGATCCCGGGGTCCGGGGATCGAGCCCTGCATCGGGCTCCCTGCTCGGCAGGGAGTCTGCTTCTCTCCTCTCCCTCTGCTCCTCTCCCCCGCCCCCCGCTCATGCTTGCACTCTCTCTCTAATGAATTAAAAAAAAAAATCTTTAATGATGAAGCTAGGAACGGAGGTGGAATGAAAAATAGGACCACTTCTCAAAGGAAATCTTAACCGGTGTCATTTTTCTATAAACACTTCAGCATTGTTATTCACTTTGAAGATAGAATCTCACCCCCAACATCCACAACCTCTTGTTTTATTTCTGGCCCTTTCCTCTGCCTGCCCATTCCATGGCCTGGCCCCACTTCCCAGGCAGGCCTGCCTCAGCTTACCCCACACACCCTCCTACAGCTCACCCAGAGCTGGGACTAAATTCTGTTCCAAGAGCTCAGAAACATCTTCAGTGACAGACCTAAGCCCCTGCAAGGCCTAGATTTTATGTTTTTCTGAAATGCAATATTCAAGGCATGACCAAAGCTGGTGCACTGTTCCTTCATCACTTCAAAAGAACAAGTAGGGGCTCTTGGGTCGCTCTGTCGGTTAAGCCTCTGACTCTTGGTCCAGGTCGTGATCTCAGGGTTGTGGGATGGAGCCCCAGCTCTGCGCTCAGCATGGAGTCTGCTTAAGACTCTCTCCCTCAGTAAGTCGGAGGGGGAGACGAACCATGAGAGACTATGGACTCTGAAAAACAAACTGAGGGTTCTAGAGGGGAGGGGGGTGGGGGATGGGTTAGCCTGGTGATGGGTATTAAAGAGGGCACGTTCTGCGTGGAGCACTGGGTGTTATGCACAAACAATGAATCATGGAACACTACATCAAAAACTGATGATGGAATGTATGGTGATTAACATAACAATAAAAATGGAAAAAAAACCCTGAGATCCAAAAAAAAAAAAAAGACTCTCTCCCCCTGCCTCTGCCCCTCCGCCCCCCATGCTTGTATGTGCATTCTCTCTCTCAAATAAATTTTAAAAATCTTAAAAAAAAAAAAAAAACAAGCAAAGTACCCTTCTAATAAAAACCTTGGTATAATAGAGCCTTTAAAAGTTTGGGAATGGCATACCCTTCTTATTTTCCATTATCCACAGAAAGTGACCCTTTGCTCCAGTCACACTGGGTTATATGCTGTCCCCAAAAGACAACCAAGACTTCCCCACCTCTAGGTTCTTGCTGCCTCGTGGGTATGTGGCCACACCACAGATTACAGTCTTACTCCGGGATTTAGTTTTTAATATATATTTTAAATACACTTCATCGAGGCATAAATTCAATTCAAAAACGCACCATTGTGAAGAGTACACCTTCGTGAATTTTGACACTGTGTACACCTGTGGAACTACCACCACAATCAAGACGGAACATTGCCACAAGCCACAAAAAGTGTCCCTCTCAGTAATGGTGATACCTTACCGCGGTTCCAGGTTACCACATCTGCTTTCTGCCATTATAGCTTTAAAAGTTTTGCTTCTTCTAGAATGACATATAAGTGCAGTTATACATTAATTATTCTTCTGTTTCTGGTTTCTTTCATTCATCATCATGTTGTTTTGTGCACATATAGTACATCCTCTCTTATTGCTAAGCAGCATTCCATTCCATGGATCTTATTCAACCATCCACCACACACTTTTATCCATTTTTCAGTTGATGGGCATTTGGGTTGTTTCTAGCTGATGGCCATTATGAATAAAGGTACTACAAATATTCATATAAAAGTCTTTCTAGGACAGGTGTTTTGTTTCTTTTGGGTAAATACCTAGGATGGGCCATTAGGTCATATGTGGGGCTAATAACTTATCCTATTTTCCACCTTTTTTCAAAGGGGCTGTCCCATGTCACAGCCCCCCTGCCCCCTGTAATGTAGGAGACTGAAAAATTCACCAGTTTCTCTGAATCTTCATCATGTTTGTTCTAGGCAGTGTTTTTGTTCTTCTTCTTCATGTTTTGTTCTATTTTAATTTTAGCCTTTCAGATGAATATGTCATGGTATTTCACTGTGGTTTTATTTACATTTCCCTAATGATTAAAGATGTTGAGAATATATCCACATGTTCACTGGTTCCTTGTCCAGCTTTTGTGACGAGATTGTTCAAGTTATTGTTCCTTTTTATTGTTTTTGTCCTTTTATTTTAAAATTTATTTTTTTGTTTTATTTCTTCCAGTATATGGCTTGCCTTTTCTTTTTACTAATGATACCTTTTGAAGGGTACAAGTTTTTAATTTTGATTAAGTCCAATTTGTTATTTTTTAAAATAAGGTAAGGATAAGGGCGCCTGGGTGGCTCAGTCGCTAAGCGTCTGCCTTCAGCTCGGGTCGTGATCCCAGAGTCCTGGGATCGAGCCCCGCATCGGGCTCCCTGCTCCGCGGGAAGCCTGCTTCTCCCTCTCCCACTCCCCCTGCTTGTGTTCCCTCTCTTGCTGTATCTCTCTCTGTCAAATAAAATCTTAAAAAAAATAAAAATAAAATAAGGTAAGGACTTCAGTGTGTGGTCTGAGAAATATTTGTATGTCTATTGTTACAAAAATATATGATTTCCTCTAGAAATATTATAGAGTTACGCTTTATGCTTAGGATATTCTTTAAGTTAATATTTACTTTCAGTGAGAGGTATAAATGTGAAGTTCATTTTTTTTCATATGAATGTCCAGTTGTTCCAGCAATATTATTTGAAATAACTATCTTTTCTTCATTGAATTCAACTGGCATCTTTGTCAAAATTTAATTGACCTTAAATGCATGGATCTCTTTCTGAACCACCCCCTCCCTTTTAAAATTTTTTTCTGGTTTATTAAACCTAGGGTTTAGTTCTTGCATTGCTCCTTTGCAGACCTCATCTCTACAACTAGACCATGAACTGCTTGAGGTGGCTCAGGTCTTCTATGTCTCTGGATCCCTTACAGTGCTTATATAGTGCCTGGCCCCAAGGGGGTGCTCATATTTTTGTTTTTAGTAGAAGAGTCTACATGACAAATAAGCAAATGGTCACAAAAAAATCAAGACTGGACCCATATATGTTCTGGAAATGATATCTGACTAGAGCAGCATGACTCAAGCTGTATGGAATTTGGCTAGCAATGACTGTAACAACAGCCAACAGTTACTGAACGATTGTTACATGCCTGGCACTTTTCTCCGTGCTTTACCTAAATGTATGATAACCCTGGGAAGTAACTACAATGTCCACCTCATTTTACAGATGGGGAAACAGAGGCACAGAGAGGTTGGGCAGGTGCTCAGGCTGGTAAAGCAGAACTAGGATTCAAACCCAGGCAGTCTGGTTCCAAAGTCAGAGCATAAGCATTTCACAATACTGTCTCTCTATAGGTAGCAAAGGGGACTTGGAGAGGGTGGGCTGGGAATACCCAGAAACCAGAGAAAAGAGCTACCAAACTGGCATCATTTTTGCGGTTTATGTGCAATGTTTACCCGAGCAAATATGTGGTAAAATAAATCATCATTTCAGCAATTAAATAGGTTCTTTGGTTTCTTAGGGTTTCAGGTGGTTGATTTTAAAATGCAATTTAAAATACATTCATAAAGGGGCGCCTGGGTGGCTCAGTCGGTTAAGCGTCTGCCTTCAGCTCAGGTCATGATCCCAGGGTCCTGGGATCGAGCCCCGCACTGGGCTCCCTGCTCCGCGGGAAGCTTGCTTCTCCCTCTCCCACTCCCCCTGCTTGTGTTCCTGCTCTCACTATCTCTCTCTCTCTGTCAAATAAATAAATAAAATCTAAAAATAAAAAAAATAAATAAAATACATTCATAAAATGATTAGCTCAGAAAATGACTGAGTCACTTTCTTTCTTTTCATTAGATATCTATTTACATATATATAATTAGAAATTTTCCAAATGTCTAGTGATCCTATCACCGAGATAAATTATTTGTAATTTATGATGCTATAACCACCCTCACCTGGTTAGAGCATGATAAATCATTAACATCAACGGCAAAAGCAGAAGTCTCTTGATTTCACCACAGCCAGAAGTGAAAATATTAATTATAGCAGAGGGAAACTATAATTGCAGACCAAATACTATATGCATCAAATATAAACACACACCACTGTATAGGTCCCAGACTGGGCCTAGGCTCAATCTGTCAATAAAATTAAGTTTTAATTGTCTGGTGATTTCCGTTGTATAAAGTCAATAGGACAGAAGAAAGAGCCACAGATAACCAAAATACACTTTGGCATCGGGGCTGTACAAGATTGGGGCGGGGATCTAGAAAAATGACAATGATAAAATAATAGCTGCCCCTTGTGTTCTTATGGCTTTAATTTTTGTCATAAATAAACATTGGGGGTAAAAGAAAACACACACTGTTTCTGCAGTGTGTGAACCCAGCAGTTCTCAGACAGTCCAGATTTTATTGAACAGCATGTTATTCATGAATCTTCTGCACTGGTGCGTTATTTTGCACAAAGGAGACCTCACCCCAACCCTGGCCCAGCCTCAGACGCCGATCTGAGGTGCTCGCTTTAGTCAGCACCTAAAACCACACGTAGCATTCCTAGAAGACGCAGAGAGAGTGGTCAGTTTCTCAGGACAGAATGAAAGGACATGTGGTGAATGCCCAGGACCCTGCCCACTGAAGAACATAACTAGGCGAGATGCAATGCACAGAATCAAGTTTGCCTGGAGCTTCTGCTGGGGAAGGGGGGGGAGGGGCACTGTGGTCTGTATGCCCTTCACCAAGAAAGGCTGTGCCATCTTGGACCAGGACGAGAAGGTTTGGGTGAGGGGGAAGGGTGGGTGACAGGTGCCCAGCCACATCAGCCGAATTAACTCTGAAAGTCAACGGGATGACAGTTGTCCCAGGATGGCATAAGCCAGGCAGCTGATTTCATTTTGTGGACTTTTATTTACTTAATTGATTAATTTTGAGGGAGGGCAAGCTGAGGAAGTAAAAGGACGTCATTTTTTTTTTTTTCTTGGTAATCCAGAACCTGAGGCCTTGAGGGTTGCTATAAGATGAACAATTCAAAATCCTCTTTAAGTGGCAAGCCCCCTATTTCTAAAAGGCAGGTAATGACAAAGAAAAAGAGTGTGTTTGGCGGCGTGCAGAAAGCTCGAGTGTCACCAAGATGGAACCAATATGAAGCATCTGTACATGTACAAAGCCTCACATTACGATGATTAACAGTAAAACAAAGACTTAAGGAAACTACAAGGCAAATTTCCCTGAAGTCTCTCAGTAGTTATTTGTGTCTGATGGTGATTTTGTATTTTATGACATTATATTTTCTAATTTCACCGAAGGAAAGCTAACCAAATGCGTGGATTTTATTTATTTATTTATTTATTTATTTATTTATTTATTTACTTACTTACTTTTTTTGGTGCAGTCTCAAAATGCCTTAGGGCTAATTCAGGCCTGGTTCAGTGGCAATCAGCTGTCTCAGAAGCTGCCTGCATGTTTAAATAGCTTCTCGCCTGTTTATTTTGTACTGTTTTATCCTGTAAGCTGTCTCAAGGCCCTTCCAATATAAGCAGGAGGATTTAAATCTTAATAAATTGAGATTTGAATAACAGAGGCAATCTGGGCTTGGAGGTCTTGAATGATTAGGATAAACATCTCTATTCCCATTCCCAAATTACGCATGTGCTGTAATGCATTGCCCTCGATCAGCATCAGTAATAATTAAAATGGTATCAACAGCAGTAAGAAGGATAATACTTAGGTTTAAATGGCACTTTTCCGTTTATAAGGACTTTTATTTACAGTTTTTCATTCTATCCCCGGAATAGTTCTAAGAGGTAGGAAGAACAGGTGTTATGCCTACTTTATAGATGAAGAAACTGAGTCACTAAAAGATTAAGACAAGCCCCCAACAAGTGGGACATGTGGTGGCACTAGGACCAGAACCCAGTTCTTTCCAATGGCTTTCTCATAATTTGGCCAGATGTAACAACATATGTGTGCCAACAATAAGACTTTCAATCACATTCTGATTAAACTATTGGAAATACCTTCTTACAAAAAGCTTGTAATAGCGACACTACAGAAATCTAGAATCATTTCTTTTTTAAAAAAGATAACCAAAGGGATTGTTCATCAGTTCCATCAAATCCAGAATTGGAGGTGACAAACAAGCAATGTTCAAATATTCTTCTCTAGCCTCCTGCTATTTTGATGGAAGACATAAAAATATATATGACTTTCTTAATTGTAATTTAACACCAAAATATTTACCCTGTCCTGTCATCTCTCTTCACTCAAAATGCCGAGGAGCTGAATTTTCAGACATAGTAGAAGTCACATCACAAAGATACATTCTAACATTAATAGAAACAACAACAACAATTAAAAAGGCTTACCTTGCAGCCTTCACATGTAATGACACCATAATGGATTCCTGATGATTTGTCTCCACAGATCTTGCAAGGAATAATTTCAATTTGAGCTGCAACAGAAGCACGCAACCAGTTAATTACATTTTCTTTTAAACACCTTATAAAAGCGTTCCCTGATCAGCATTTGTATAGTGAAAACTAATAACCTGCTAAACATTATACTGCATTAACTATTCATTGCTGAACTGTGAGGGTCCCCCTAGAGCCCTGGACTAAATTATGGCTGCTCGTTATATAATAGCTTTCGGGTTATTAAAATGGGTCATTTGAGAAGGTGTTTAAGAACCCACAAGAAGACTGGAATCAGCATTTCAAAGCCTTCAAGAACTGGAGAGCTCGCAGTTTAGGCCTCAGAGCAAAGCAGATACTAAAATGTTTCCTCCGATCTCATTTTCCATCATTATTTTTAAAAGGTCATAAATCTGTCTTGGCTGAGCATTGTAGCTCCACTGGTAGGGAAAAAAATATACTCCAAAAAGTCAAGACTACTTAGGAAAATGATTCAATTCAGAATATTAATAAGTTACATTTGCTGGCAAGTTAAGAATGCCTTAATTATCTTTTTTAATTAATGTAGTTGGCATGTGTTGAAAATCAGTCCATTTGTGTACGATCAAAACCTTTCAACCATAAAGTTAATATCCTATCTGAATTTAATAATGGTGAATCCTGATGAATAGTATATGCAGTTTCTCTGTTCTTTATGTTGGAAACTGACTGGTATAGTGTGCATACATTTCTAACCAACTGATCATTTGAAGATGCTTCATGTTGGAAGACCACCCAAAAACTAACAGATATCACACCAAAGTTCTCAAATATGACAAAGCACATTTCTAAGCAAACCCAATATACCTTGGGCACAGTTGGTTGGGAAGAACATAATTAAGGATTAAAAAAACAACCTCAGGAATAATTAGGCAAAACAAAGTTCTTGGCCCACCTATTAAATATAATTTACATGTGAAATAAAGAAGACCAATACTGAGCTGTATACACAGGATGGCAACGTTCACCAGGGTACCCGGAATGTTCCATTACACTAAGTTTTATTTTTCATGGTTTTCACTACGGATATCATGTCAGATTACTTAATCACACACACAAACACAACTGTAAGAGCGTAAGTATACTTCATTTTCATATAGCCCCTACCTAACCCCAGGCCTTACACATAGCAATGACTTATCAACAAGGAATATGTTGCACAATGTAAGTAACACACACATACATACAGCCCGCTCTTTCTTCCGGTGTAATCCCATATCCTGGAATAATTTCCACAACCACTTACTTTGGATTTGATGCGATGTTTGCATTCAATACTCAGAAACAGTATACATTAAATTACTGTATTTAACCTCATTATAAACCATGTGTACCTGCTAACTTCCTTTCAAGGGGACCAGTACAAGTACTCTGGTGACTTTTAGGGAGTGCAAGCTATTCTAGAAGGAGAGTCCCTTTTCATGTCTATCACTTTTTAAAAAAAGACTTATTTATCTATTTTAGAGAGTGGGGGGAGAGAGAGAGAGAGTGAGCGAGCGCGGAGGGGAGGGGAGGGGCAGAGGGAGAGGGAAAGAAGGGAGAGAGAGTCTTAAGCAGACTCCACGCTGAGTGCGAAGCCTGACACGGGGCTAGATCTCACGATCCTGTGATCACAACCTGAGCCGAAACCAAGAGTCAGACGCTTAACCGACCGTGCCACCCAGGCGCCCCTCATGTCAATCACTTTTAGTGTTGACATAGTGAGCTTCATTGTCCAGAGTTAGAGATTGTTCAAAATCTTACATCCGATATATTTTCTGTAATGGGTAGGTTTCTAATACCTCAATAATGGTTTCTTTGTATACTGTCCATTCTGAGTTCTGCAGCTTAATGTGTTATAAGGTCACATTTAACAAAAATGATAATTTCTAAGTCTGCCTCATCTTAGTGTCTTGTTTGACTTCTTCAAGGAACTTCTTTATGAAATCTGAACTCTAATAATGCTTCACATTGATGGCCCCTCTGATATTTTTTAATATAGTCAAGGCCAAGTTTTGTGTCAAATATTGTCTGTAGCTCTAGATAGAGTTACGTCCAACACTTCTGAGACACAAAAGCCAAGCGGTGGTACAGACATTCTGAAAGGTGTTATCAGCTGAGAGTGATGGCCTGGATTTTCCCACAGGAATTAACTAGTCTGTAATGAGAAGCAGCCTCCCCCACCCTAACCCCTAAGGAATAGAATAATTAGGCAACATAAAGTACTTGGACCATCTATTAAGCAAAATTTATATGTGAAATAAAAAGACCGACACTGAGTTGCTTCTGCTTATGTCTCACCTCAAGCCGTAATCACAGAAATCAGACACAGACAAACTTCGCTAAACCCTGTAGTTTAAGTCAGCATCAAAACGATGTGAGGCAATTAAAGCAACCTCAGTGCTGAACTTGGGCCTTTCAAGATTTACCTTCCTTCCAGCTTAACAATGGAGAGATCAAGCACCTCTATTTAGTTCTTTGTAAGATATGAAGGCCCTGGGCAGACCATATTGGGAATGCTGAGTAAAACTATCTGGATCGGATGGAGAATAACGTATTGCTGTTCATTCTGCCTGGGCTCATAGTGGATTATTCATGAGAAGTGAAATGATGATGTTTAAGACAGGACCAAAATGCCTGTCAGTGGCTTCCTGCAATCCTACAAGTGATATGGAGATCTGGCATGGAGGGGTCTGTTCATGATGGCGGTGGCCCTGGGATCCTAGCCTGGCATCTCCACCCTTGGAATGACTCATGGCCTGGCTGTGGGGGCGGAAGGTGGTGGTGGAGGGGAAGCCAGGAGGGTCACTGTAGCACAGACCCAGAGTTTGGTGCCTAATACTGCATAGGACTGCTGGCCTGAGTCAGGCTTCCAAACTCAGCCTTCCTTCAGCTCCCAGGGTCTTCGCATCTGGAGGGCACTCAAGCTGAGACGTATTTCCCAAGATTTATGGAGGCCAAGGTGCTTAGTATGAATGGACTCACTGTAGACTGACCTGTATTTTCAAGCAGGGGCCATTGGCCTAGACCTTTAACCCCCACTGTGTTTGTGCTTAGCTCCCGTGGACAATGTTGGCCAAAGAATGGGAATTAGAAAAGCTTCACCAGGAATCTCATGGTAAGGTGACGGGAGGGTTCTCCAAAGCAAAGTTCAAGTATTCTGATTGGTCAGATGCAACTATTCGACTAGCTTACCCTCTGGGTTGCCTCTCTTATCTCAGAAGACAATTTCAGTTGCAAGTGCTCTTTAGGAAATGATTAAAATCCACCTGCTCCAAAAAGCAAACTCTCTGAATGTGATCTGATCACATGTGTTGATATTTCCAGAAAGCAAACATTTGCAGATTCGACCAGGGCACTTACTCAATCTTCCATTTAATCCAACAATGCATAAAAGCTACTTCCCTCCACCTTTTAGTCAATTTACAGAATTCAAATGTATCAATGAGAAAAAAAAATGCCTTGCCATATTTTTTCAAAAAGAGCAGTTTAGTTCCTTAAATTTGAGTTTTCAGACCAATAAGAGGGAAAAGGACAAAAGTCCCTTTGCCCTTTGCTTTCTATCCCCCAGGCTTTTTTCATTTTCTAACAGGCAGCGTTGTTTCTTTTCAAAATAATCTTCTTTTAACACAAATTATGAATCTTGGCCCATATATATACTGCACAGATTAACTCAGCCAGAATTTCAAAGGATGAGTTCTGTCAGACACCACTACTGTCACAAGTATATTGATTAAATTAGTCCCCATACATATTCATCGCAGCAAAGAGGTTTATTGTGTAGCAGAATATCTGAAGCAAGACACACACATATAATCATGAATTGGCTTAACAATGCACAATCTTGCTATGAAAAATTCTAATTTGCCCACATTTTCAGCTCTATTGCCTAAATAATTTGCTCTCTCATGCACCCTAAGTAATTCAAGCACGCTCTCCACACCTGCAGAGGCAAATTTCTGCAGCTTCAAGGAGCTGACAACAAGTGGCACCGGGGAGTCAGGAAATCCTGGAATGCAAGTATGCTCATTAGCCAAGTGGTCCTTGGGCTGGGCTGTCATTTAGCATTGTACTTCTGTAAAAGGTTGGCTTTTTACTTTTAGTTATAAAAGGGACAAGAACATGGACAATGGCATTCTTAACACCTCATTTACTCCACAGGACCTTTTTTTTGGAGAGATATCTTGGTCCAGAGAAAAATACCCATTCTCCCAAAGAATTAAAAAGTACAATTGTACAAGAGTTGTACCCATTCTATGGGTGAAAGGTGATGCCATGATAATCTAATGGATTTATAATAACCAATAATATGCAACATGTATTTAGGCTTATAATGTGTTAGGCATTATATCCATTCCTCCAATACCTTATGAGGGAGGGGGTGCTATCATCATCATCATCATGTGCATTTTTCAGGTAAGAAAACGGAAGCTCAGAGAGCCTAACAACCTGCACAAAGTCAGAGCGCTCGGAAGAGGTAAGTTTGGGATTTGGACACGTTTTGTCTTTGTTTAACTCAATAGTTTTTTTCCCCTTTTCCCACCATACTTCACAGCCAAGCTAAATTGCTCCAGTAACAACATCAGGAACAGACTGCTATTAGTATGCTACCATTAACCAAGGATACAAAGGACTAAGCACAAATAATTTGGTTAAACTTTGATAACTACTCAGAACTGATGTCAAGATATCTTCCTGGGAGTTACCTCACTTATTAGTATTTTGTAACTGTAAGTAATCACCAACCTTCTAGACCATTCTTCTCCATTTTATAAAATTCTGAGTGGAGTTTTTGACCTTAAGACGACTGACAACAATGTTTAACAATTTTTAAGGCTGGGCAAATTACTTAACCTCTCTGAGCCTGAGTTTTATATTTGAAGATTCGGTAATACAATGTATAAATGATGTAGCACATAAATGATTATTTTATATATGTATTCTCTCTCTCTATATATGCACATCACACAGTTGTTAGATATATTTGGCACTCAATAAATAGTAGTTATTATTATTGTTATTGTTGATAAGAAATCCTGCCTTATAGCGAAATGAAATTCTTTTCTCCAGACTTTAAGCCCTTTCCAAAGTGGGGATAGAGAAAAGCTGCTTATCCTCCCAATAATATGACAGGCAGTTCATACAAGCTACCACAGCAATCCTTTACAACACTGGCACTTAACTGCTACAGCCCAGCAGTATATTGCAATCAGTTGTGGTATGTGTTCCAAGGAATGTGCTACTAATAATAGTAAAAAAAAAAAAAAAAATTTTTTATTGGTTCATATAAAAAACAAACTAATAGGGACCTATGGTTACCCCAATAATATCTTTCACTCTAGCTCACATGCATAACCATATACTTTCTTGAATTGGACTGAACAGGGTGGGGTTACTGCTGACTTGCCAGGAAATGGCCAAACCTTGGGTACACCCATGAGAGTATGTGACACAGATGAATGTTACACAGTTTTGTGTGTCTTGCAAAAACCATAGAGAACTACTGCTTAAAAAAAGAAAAAAAAAAAAAAAACCCAAACCCAAAAACAACTATCTTTTACACCAATCTGTTGACAGTCTTTCTTCGGAGGACTGAGAATATGGAAGGCTTTTCACTTGCTATGTTCCATAGTCCTCCAACGTTTGAATTTTTTACAATCGGCATGTATTACTTTTGTAAGCAGAAAAACCAATAAAGATTAAAAAGAAAAACCCCAAGGCATTTGATTTTATTTTCAGTAAAATGGCTTGAGTCCTTTATGGATTAGTCACTTTATTTTATCCCCAGTTTAAAACTGCTGGGGTATTAAAGGCTTCTGCAGCTGCCTGGATGTGGCCAGGCCTGCATGTCCAGGCCGGCTGGGGGAGAATGGCAGAGGCTTCACCCGCTTACCTGGAGCAGCTTTCAAAGCTCCCGGCTTCTAGAATTTTCTAGCCCCTCTGGGTCTGGCTATCTCCTGGTTCCAAGGACACTGTGCCCTGCCCAATGGGGCCCCGCCGAGGGGACAAAAGTAGGGGCTGAAATTCACCTGGCTGTTGAGGCTGCTGAAGAGAGGCTGTAACAGTCCGGAGCAAGGGAGCCTCGCTCTCATTTGTCTGCCCAGAGAAGCACCTCTTTTCCAAAGCATCCTTGCCGGGTTGATGCCTTCTTTATACTGTGCGAAGGTGCCGTGCATACTAGTGGTGAACAATTCAGGGAGCAAAATGCTTCTCCTCCACTCTCTCAGGGCTGCTGCTGGAAGCCACAAGCCACCAGAGGATTTGCAGAGAGCTCTCATTACATCTCCGTGGTGGGAGGGGAATAGACCGTGGGCTTTGACCAGTTTGGCACCTTCAGCTGTCCTGCACGCATGGCTCAGGGTACAGCCTGGCTATGTTCCGCAGCCCAGGCATGTTTGATGATCCTCGGGGGTGGCGAAGGCCAAGTTCCAGCGGCATACTGTCCCAACTAACCATCAGTGTGTTCTGCCATTTTGTCTGCTAACTATATACTAGTTATCATACTAGTATGTTTCCCTGATACAGTCTTTCCTTCCACTGATTGTGGATTCTTTCATAAAAACAGTACTTAATCCTCACTGAACATCACCAAAGCAATTAGCCACCTAATTAGAAAAGCCCTACCCCTTTGATACCGCAACCTCGTGGTCATTTCTGGCAGCAATAAGAATGTCTGATATTTGCAGAGTTCTGTAACAGGCTTGAAAGTTTTTGTTCTCATCAGCACATTTTGATTTTGGTGCTCCCAGCAGCTCTGAAGTAGGCCGCTGGGTATTATCACCCCCAATCTACAGATGCAGACAGTGAATCTCAGGAGGGTAAAATGGCTTCTCTCTAGCTGGATTTCCCAGAGTTTCAACGGTAGAGGCAGCCACAAGTAAGAGAGACTTGGGGTCTCTTCCCTATTCAGGATTATATGATGCCTTTAGACTTATGCTAGCATCGATCTGGGGCTCCCAAGGGGAAACGACACACAAGAGAAAGAGCTGCAGGCTGATTCAGCTAAGAAGTGGAGTCGGCAATCCTTCCAAGTCTCTCTCTGACCCTCAACTCGCTGGGTGGCCTCAAGCAAGTCACTTACACCTCCACTTCCTCCGTCTATAAAATGGGAATAATTCTTACCTCCCAGGCAGGTGGTGGTAAATGAATGCTCGCAAAGCTCTTTGAAGATGAAAAGACTTATATAAATAGGAAGCTTTAGGAAGCTTGGCATATCATTCTTGGCAAGGACCAGGACGCTGTGCCCTCACTACCCACAACAGGCTCCTCCACAAAGAGAATAAAGAAAAATACACAGAACTGTAATTTTCATCTGCTGGCCAGACTTAGGTTTTTTTTTTTTTTTTAATTGTTGGTTCCCAAAATGCCTTCCTGAGGGACTAATAGGTCCAGATGTTACTATCTTAGTCTCAAGAAGAAAAAGAACACATAGATGGCTGTCAGAAGCAAAGTCACCGAAACGAAATTTTCACCAGGGCTTGTGCAGTCTTGCGGAGGCACTGTGGAAACGGAAGGATTCCCACATGTTAAACCATAAACATACATGTCACACGGTGACATTCTGAGTCTCGGTGTTAAGTCGATGTCTGACTCAAAGGAGCTTGTCAAATTAGAGCCATTAAAAAAAAAAAGTCCTAGCCCATGTTTGACAAAACTCCTGTATCTTACCTACTATTTAAAGCCATTTCTTTTTTTTTTTTTTTAAGATTTTATTTATTTATTTGACAGAGACACAGCAAGAGAGGGAACACAAGCAGGGGGGAGGGGGAGAGGGAGAAGCAGGCTCCTGGCTGAGCAGGGAGCCTGATGCGGGGCTCGATCCCAGGACCCTCGGATCATGACCTGAGCCGAAGGCAGACGCTTAACGACTGAGCCACCCAGGCGCCCCTAAAGCCATTTCTTTAAATTGATTGTGGTTTCTGCTGAAAACTTAACAGCTTTTTTAAAAATGATTTTTTAATAAAAAGTAATGCCTATACCTGCCACATAAACATAAACAAACCTCAAACAGTCAAGAGAACAAACATTTGCAAACTAAATCTAAAATAAGTCAAAAGTAGAATTTTGGAACTTCGGCTATTTTCTTCAGACTTTATACACATATGACTTCAGTGCAGAGGAGTTAAAACACTGGGCCAGAATCCCCTCTATGAATTCAGAAAGAGCTTAGCTGGGTTCGCAGGGAATCTCTGAAGAAAAAGGAAGACAGGCATATCTTCTCATGTGGCTTTCTGTGAATATGCAGGTAGTTCTGACAATGGGAACGGAATATTAATCCTTTGTAATATGCTTCTATCCTTACTAGATTAAGCTTTCCAGAGAAACTGACTCACATTCTCTGATGCATACATATCTTTGCTGAAAGCCCAATCCAAATGAGCACTTCTGTCCCCAGACAGGGAAATTCTGCCCAACCAGAGAGGAAACAGATTTTTCATACAGAGGAATAGTGGATGGCTTTGATTTTTAGATCCGGTTCTACCTAGAACCCTCCTACTACACGGTAACATACAAAACACGTACATTTAAGGTAATTGACTTCTTACCTCTTTTGGTAACTACCTCAACCTTGCATAAAATACTTGAATGGCAAGAGAAGCAGCTTCTCTTTACTCATCCAGTGGGCAAACACTGAATAAACAGATGCTCACTCAATAAAAGATGATACATTAGTATCAGTAATACTTCTCTCTGTTTTGTCTTCCCTAATCTAACCTCTCTATTGCTTTTGTAAATAGTGAGACATATTTGTTGTTGAGAATGTGCAGGGTTATGTGCAATCAGGGACCAAGACAAAGGTAACTGGCCACTTGGCCAATTATTCTCAGTTGGGATAAGGTTCCTCTAAGATTCTAGAATTAACTATATTTTTCTTTTCAGTATTTAATTCCTGAAGATTTTTAGGACCTTGAGATCAGAAATATCTAATAAAAATTCTTCTCTTGAATCTCTCAGTGTGGGTTAACTGTCATTTCCTACCAGAAGGAAAAAATCTATTTTATTTTACTAAGTGGTTAGACTATGATTAAGGTAAACCCTAATAACTTCTTTTCCAACAATAGATGTGTGTCCCTTACATTCTTCTGGATAATACTAGGCCAAAAAAATGTCATCTGACTAACAGAACTGCGTCTAATCTTTACTCGTGATCAACCTCACTCTAGATACCAATTCCTTTTTTCCCCTAAACAAGAACAACTGCACCCCATTTAGGTTAAATCTTCCTCTGCTTGCAGTTGAGAGCAATGGGGTCAGCTCTTTGCTTTCATCATTCGAAGTCTGTTTTTCACAACAACAGAAAAGAACATCTTTAAAACCAAACCAAATCTGGAGATCTTATCTAGTGTCTGCTTAACCCAAAACATTAGAATTACTGCATTTTATGAAATAATCTTACTTTACACAATTGCTCCCGAATTCTCACACCTAACCCTCCATTTAGCAGCTCTCTTAATCTCACACCTGCTTATGCACACCTCAGGCTAGCCTCATTGTATAATCTTGGTATTTCAATGTAGAAGCTTTTATTTATTTTTTTAATAGGTACATACAGTGTTACAAAAATAAACAAACCTGGTGATTCAACCACCAGTCCATGGACAGAACAACCTATTGACATAGAAATGGATCTTATAACAAATAGCACATTTGTTTAAATCTATTTGTTCTATGGCTTCACATGAATCTCATCCATTGTATGCTTAGCATATGGCATCATAGTTTACTGAATAAATCAATCAAAACATTCTGTTTGCCTCAGAACACTCCTTAAAGAGCTAAAATCTCCTGCCTAAAAAGTCAGTCATTGATTGCAAATTTCGATTGTACAATTTCTATGACCCCCCCACCCCCCACCCCAGTGGTGCTACCACAAAAATCAGCTGAACGAAGACATGAAGAAGTAGGTGAAAATAACAAGAATTCAGGTTACATCACCAAAGTTTACCAGGCCAAGGAATCCACTGCTTCTTTCCATTAGCTTGGATTGTTTTTTTGATCAGTTACTATTCATTGAATAGTAGATTATGTCATTTAAAGAAATATTCTCTAACCAAATCAAGTCTGGATTCATGGCAAAAGACTGAAAATAACTTGTAACTTTAAACCTTGGAAATACATTTACATCCCTGCATAGTAAGCCAAAGAGGACTAAAATGACAATACATCCATAGCCACAGGAATACAGGTCGATGATACGAGAACTTTCTCCGTCCAAGGACCTAGGGTGAGGATGGTAAAGAAGGATTATCCCACAGCCCAGATCCCCCCGTCTACCTCTGTGCTATTTCCCACTTTACAAAATCTCCCTAGAATTAATAGGGAGAATGGAGGTTTGGACACCAAGCCAGGGAAAGGTCTGGTTTTTATTAAAAGTCATAAGCAAATTATTCAGACTTGCCAGAAGCAGAAGTGTAGATGAAGTCATATTAATCATATTAAGACTGTAAGATCTTGAAGGATTAGTGCCCAACTCCTGGAAGAAAAATTCTGCTGGGTTCTCCACCTCTAATTTCCAGGACATAGCCAATGACATCTAAACAACCAATATGTCAAGTCTAAGCCTTCAAATACATCACCGATGTATTTCTGGATTGCAGTTCAATAGTATTTTTTTTTACAATTATCTTTTATGATGCTTTTCTTAGACAACCAGTTTAGCCGGGCATAGGAACGACCAGACAAATGACCTGAGGAGTGTCTTCTGACTCTCTCTCTACCTGCAGGCTCTCTAAACTTGCTTTTTAAAGAAGTATTTCCATTCTTAATTATACAAGATCAACCAGAGAATGGCTAACAATATTTGCCGAGAGCTGAAGCACAGTTGTTTCCAAGTCTATTCCTACAGGGAGAAACCAGGAGTTGGTTGCTATTTCTTTGTAGGAAAGGGAGATGCAGTAAAAGGCAGCAGAGCCTTGGGGGTACTGAGTAGTTGTGAGGCAGAGAAGGACTGTTCTGACCAAGCTAAGACACTGTCAGATTTATTTTAAGAAGGTCTGAACATCAGACAAAGCATCATTTCACAGACTAATGACATAATCTAATAAATGTCATTTTTCCCAACAAAAGCAAAGGTATACCATGGGTGTTTATCCTGAAGCTACCTATTCTTATGTGAGTCATGTACTAGAGAGGAGGTGAGAATGTGGCAGCCATGTGGCCATATCACAGTAAGGGGCACGGCACTGTCCTTATTCGACTTTCGGTTTCTGCTCCTACCGTCCAAGGAGCTGCTTTTGCCTGCAGACAAACGTTTTGGAGGCCATTCTATGACCGTCCTGCACAGACTCCTATCAGCTACCCAGCATTTGGCCATGTGTGCTTTTGTCACTTCAGATAGCTTGGGTGAGTGTGACATTATCATCGGAATAAGTGAATTCTTCCAATTTGCAGTAAAAGTGCACCATTCACACACTCTGGTACTTCAGTGTGGCAAGGCTTTGAAAGCCACTTCACAAGTGATGGCAGCACATTTCACATGAGATGGAAACACACTCTGATTGCTAACAGCTGCTACGGGCACATCTTACTGTCACCGCCTGAGCTCAGAATAGCAGGTCCTTTTTAATACCCATGACTGCCACCATCTTAAATCATCACACACACACACCACATGCCACATGCTCACACACAGGTCCATCCAGCTGCAAGTCCTACCACTACTTGCTGGGAACCTGCACAGTTAGACACCGGGGACGCGAAGAGGATACACAGAACCCACTAGCACACTTCACCTTACGGCATTAGCTTCACTCTGTACAAACCAAGGATGAAAGTGAAAACTGTTTTATAAGGAGAAGAAAGGAAAGAGTTGAGTATGACCTTGAAGGTGAAGTGCAGAGGTTAAATCTGCAAGTTCTAGAGCCTGGGATTGAATCCCAGCCCTGTTACTAGCCATCTGAACGTGGGCAGCTTTCTTACTCTCTCTGTGCCTGATTTTCCTCCTCTCCTTTAAAATGATCCCTACCGCATTATAAAAGGGTACCCAGGTCGAGTGTCCGTAGAGCCAGCGCCTAGCACATAGTAAGTGCTTAATAAACGTTAGCATTCCTTCTCCTCCTCACGCACGTTTTAAGGACAGTAGTATCTGGCAAGGTCTGCCACTGGAGTTGAGGGAACTAGCAAAAGAATGAAGGATAGGTCATATTCCTTTTAAATAAAGACACGGTAAAGTTTAGCAGCTTTCTGTTTTGTTTTGAAGATTTATTTTAGGGGGGAGGGGCAGAGGGAGGAAGGGAGAGAGAGAAAATCTCAAGCAGACTCTCTGCTGACACAGGGCTCCATCTCACGACCCTGAGATCACAACCCAAGCAGAAACCAAGAGTCGGATGCCTAACTGACTGAGCTACCCAGGAGCCCCTAGGAGCTTTATTTCTAATGCAGAGGCCTAAGATGAGAAGTAACGCTAAACAGATAAAAAGCAGAACCGAAAGACACCAGTGCATATTATGTCAGCAACCCACTTTCTAGGTAAAGCCCACGGCAAGGCTGGCATCTTGGAGAGGTGGGTAAGCAGAGGAAGTGGGAGAAGCTTCTAAGAGCTGTGTGGTGAGATAGCAAAAAGACTGAGCGACCTAAAACTACCAGTTAGTGAGTGCAATTTGCCAACCCCCCTGAGAATCTCTGCCAGCATCTTTCTCCAGGGCTCCCCTCCCCTCATCTGTTTTTAGATACACTGGTGAACCGGATAGTCTTCCCCATTCAGTCCTGCTATACCACGCTGTGATTTGATGATTACGGGAGAGTTGACCTGTCATTTCTCCAACAGTGGGGACATCTTTTTCATGGCAAGACCCCACAGATGTCATCTAGTCAGGGAGAAAGTAGTAATCCAAAGGGGAAGAGAAGCCCATGTGGCAACCAAGTTGTCTATTTCATCTCATTTTTGGCTTAGGAAAGGGAACATAATGAAATGTTCTCCTCAAGGTCCAGAGTAAAAGTTCTGCCAGAACTCTTTTTTTTTTTTTTTTTAAGATCTTATTTATTTATTCATGAGAGAGAGAGAGAGAGAGAGGCACAGGGAGAAGCAGCCTCCCAAGGAGCAGGGAGCCCAATGTGGGACTCGATCCCAGGACCCTGGGATCATGACCTGAGCCGAACGCAGACGCTTAACCATCTGAGCCACCCAGGCGCCCAAAGTTCTGCCAGAACTCTTACCAGAGCTAGAACTCTTTGTTTCTATACACCTGCCCCCTCCTCTTTTTTTTTTGTGCCTTATTTAAAAATAAATGTTTACTACTATGGATCAAAAAGCACTCCTTTCAATACAGAGCCATTATAGAAGAGACAAGGCAACGACACAATGCTAATGTGGTGCTGATGGAAAATAAAGTATTATTTTCCCTTCAAGGCAAATAATTTCAATAGAATGTGCTGGTAAAGAGTTAGGTTGTTTAACCGCGCCAACCCGCCCCCCCCCCCGCCCCAGTAATTGTGTGCTTTTGCTTTAAATCCATAGCAGCACAGCCCATGGCAAGTAGCATCAGTCGTACAAATCTATTTCTAATTGTTATTTAGTTTTCAAAACAAAACCTCCTACAGCCAAGCATTTTAGGACCTCAAGCTACCTCATTCCCAGATACAAAGGTCCAGGCATTTGATGCCAAGGGCCAAGTCCAAGGTCATGTCAAGGACCATCAAGACACACAGAAGTAACTTCTGAGGCAGGTTCTGGTGGCAGCACAAGTGTGTTCATCAGACTAGAGCCTTCCCTGTAAGATGTTGGGGAACCAATGCCCAGAGGGGTGGCTGGAGTCAGCCCAGTGCTACTCACCTTGACCTGCCTTTATTTTAATTTTGCTGTTATTTAAAGAAACCCAATGCAGTCACTGAAAGCAATTCCAAGAAACAGAGTTCAAAGAAAAGAATTAAGGCTTAGAAAAAATCATTTAAATACGTGTGCAGGCTTTCAGACTGAAAATTCTGAATGGGACAAGATTCTTTCAGGTGCATAACCTTGGAATGTTGTTTAAAAAACCAGTCACACCTCAAACAGACCTGCCAATAATCAGAAAGACAGCCAGCATCTCTGAGGAATTACTGTTCATTTAAAACTTCCTTTAAAATACATCATAAGAATAAGTCTGACAATCCTTACCCATCCCTGCCCTCTAAAATAAACAAATACTATTTTTTTATAGATTTTATTTATTTCTTTGACAGAGAGAGACACAGCGAGAGAGGGAACACAAGCAGGGGGAGTGGGAGAGGGAGAAGCAGGCTTCCCACTGAGCAGGGAGCCCGATGCGGGGCTCGATTCCAGGACCCTAGGATCATGACCTGAGCCAAAGGCAGACGCTTAACGACTGAGCCACCCAGGCGCCCAACAAATAATATTTCTACTGAAGCCAGTTTCTTGTTCTTGGAAATAGCTTTTTGAACTGTCAGTTAGCCAAGATGAACTGATCACCATAAAATTTATCACTGCCAATAGCAAGGCAGGTAACTACTAGAGAAGTATCAATCCATTTCAAAATATTTCCTGAGAGTGAATTACTCCCATCTATGACAGACCAATGCTCTCCCCTTTCCTGGTCTGTCGAGGTAAATGGTGTTCAAGAGGGATATTTCATTGCCCATTTAGATGGTATAGTTCATTTTATTTTACTTTATCTTATTTTAAAGATTTTATTTATTTGACAGAGAGAGACACAACGAAAGAGGGAACACAAGCAGGGGGAGTGGGAGAGGGAGAAGCAGGCTTCCCGAAGAGCAGGGAGCCCAACGTGGGGCTCGATCCCAGAACCCTGGGATTATGACCTAAGCCAAAGGCAGACGCTTAACGACTGAGCCACCCAGGTGCCCCTGGTATAGTTCATTTTAGAGTGAATCTATTATTTGTCTTTCTTTCTTGACTTGGACATTACTAATTAATTTCAAAGAATGTTTTCTTTGGGCATAATTTTACAAATATTCTTTGAGAACCTAGTTCAAGGCACTTTGTAAAGCATAATGTCCTCAGTAAGGCACGGGGTTCTCAGGAAGAGTGAGGGCAATGATTTTAAAAGGCCTTTCTGATTTTTATACGTGATATTCCAAGAGCCTTCCTTAATGGCTTTTTTTAAAGATTTATTCATTTATTTATTTGAGAGAGAGAGAGAGAACATAAGCAGGGAGGAGGGGTAGAAGGGAAAGGGAGAAGCAGACTCCCCGCTGAGCAGGGAGCCTGATGTGGGCTCGATCCCAGGACCCTGGGATCATGACCTGAGCTGAAGGCAGATGCTTAACTAACTGAGCCACCCAGGCGCTCCATCCTTAATGGGGTTTTAAGGAAGAGATTAAAAGAGAAGTGGCAGTCAGGCTACCCTCAGTCTAACCTCCATCAGGGAGTCAGGAGGCTGGGGAACCCTCAGCCCCACAGGATACCAGCCTCTCACTCTTCTCCTAACCTGACAAATAGCCGTGTGGCATCTCCACCCTTGCTGATTTTGCCAGGATCCACATTTTATTCAACTGTAACAGAAAAATGGGGAACAAGAAAGGAGAAAGGGGAAAGCCCCAAAGGCCAACAAACAAATTTCCTAAACCAATGATGCATTTTAACATTCCAGGAATTTAAATTCATATTAACTGTTACTTGAATTAATGTTTGGTCTGTCTAGTGCGAGAGTAATTGCTGAAACTGGAGGAAATTGGTCACACAGACTTCAGCAATGGGCATAAACAGCCAGTGGGCCAAGGGGTCTGAAGGCACGAGTGGCAGATCTAAGAAGGGTTTCCCTAGGAATGCTGCCACTCACTTCACTCCACGCAGGCTACTTCCCCACAACTGCAGCAAGCCAAAACCATCCCTAGAAGAAAGGAACGGGGACAAGAAAATAGGTCGCAGTTCTGCACATTCTTCAGCAGCATCTCAGAAACTTTAAAACATAAAACTTAGGGAAAACCCATTTTTATAGCCTCAAACACATGAAACCGCAAAATGGGATAAAACACGGGTAGTTCCAAAGGACTTCTCACAGGGAAAGCTTCAGTCCCATCCCACCACCACCATTTCTATCAAATTCCCCAGCAAGCCCTGGTCTTGAACCCCACAGCTGAGTCAGTGAGGTCTGCCCAGCCCAGAACAGGGAGCTCTGGGCCGCCTGCAGGAAAAGCACTGATGGCTCCACAGCCAACCTTGGTGGCATCTTAGTGATTCCTGGACTGGTGGCTGAAGTCAGACTTCTCTGGTGATCGCTATCAGGTTATGACAACGAAAGGCACCATTCTAGGAGTTTCCCTTCTTTCTCCCTCCCTTCGGCTTCCCACACTCACTGCTCACTGCGTAGTTGTTTTGTTAGTCAGGGAGTAGTAACTCTGACATGGCTGGAACCGTGCACTCTCGGGACGGGGGTGAGATCTGGCTAGGGGACACGCGCTGTGTGTGTGGAGCCATCTCCCTGCTGAGGCAGAGACGGCCTTGGAATGTTCTTTGTTTTCCCTGTGGCTGCCATCCACCATGTTAATTTCCTGGAAGAGAGAATCAGCGGCCGCTATTTTCTTCCCGCAAAATTACTGGCACCAGCCTCTCACCCAGAATGAAGACTGGTCTTCAAAACAGCGATGCTGTCCTTGTCACTAACTTCTTTGAACTGCTTCCATTGGCAACCACTTGCAGGGCCAGCATGCCCATAAAGATGAGTTTGCCACTTCGTAGTCACTTCTGTTGTTGTTGTTGTTCTTAAGGAAAAACAGCCTGGCCTTGTTTCTTCTCTGACCTTACTCACCATATTAACCATTGGTTATTTTAAAAAATCCAAGTCACTTTTCCAGAAGAATAATGGCCACTATGGAGACTACCGCTACAGGAGTGGAAAGCCGTTCCAGAAGAGAGATGACGTATTAGTTCTGGGCAGTGACAGCACTCTTGGCACAGATGTCTAGCCTCCCCAGTGGACTGGCTATGAAGGGGCAACGTCCACATGGAAGCATCCCTCCTAGTACATTTGTTAAAATAAAATCAGCCTCATTACCTAATAATGTAAATGACTTTGGGAATAAACTCGGAGTCTCCTGTTTTATCTCTCCTTACAATACTGTTCAATTAGAGCGGACTTGGTGGAAATTCTGATTTCATTACCCATCACTGCTGCATTAAAATATGTTTTCTGACGTCATGCTCCGAAACAAACGAAGTTGTTTGCTACAACTACCTACACACAAATTAGAAAATTATATGACAAAGAGTTTAATATGGCCTGTAGCTGGGACACAGGTTATTACTGAAAGTAGTTGTTCGCATGGTTTCTGGTTTCGCAGTAAAAGAAGACAACTTGAAAGGACTCCGTGGTTTTGATGCTCTTCTGAAATGAAAACATTTAGTGAATGCATAGCATTGGGTTGTCATTAATGTCAGCCATGTGAAAACAGTGTCTCCAGGAACACTCTAGTCATTCCCCCGTCGAGACCATGACTTTCCACCCTCTGGCATTTCGGGCATTGTGCTGGTACCTTTCCAAAAGAGAATCTTTGGGCAAGCCATTCTAGGTAATCCAACACATATAACACTCTTAAATCAACAGGTGGTCTCAATTTGCTAAAGTGGTCAAGAATTGCCACGGGAGAACATGTTCCTTTCTGAGAAACGCAAAGCTAATGAAGAAAATTAATGATGACATCCTCGAACGTTGGAAAGTGAGAAGTATGAACACAACATTTAAAGATGTAGAGTGTAAGGGTGTCTGGGTGGCTCAGTCGTTGAGTGTCTGTCTGCCTTCAGCTCAGGTCATGAACCCAGAGTCCTGGGATCGAGTCCCGTATCAGGCTCCCTGTTTGGCAGGAAGCCTGCTTCTCCCTCTCCCACTCCCCCTGTTTATATTCCCTCTCTCACTGTCTCTCTCTCTCTGTGTCAAATAAATAAATAGAATCTTTAAAATAAATAAATAAATAAATAAATAAAGGTGTAGAGTGTTGGTTCAAAATAATGTGGCAGACAAAAATATAAAAATATCAGACTAGCTTTACATCGCTCCTATTGAACTTCTTGATATGTACAGTTTAACAAAGTCTTATTGATGAAAGCAGAAACATCTCCGGCATCCTTGATGTGTTTGATGATAGGTAGCACCTTTTATGCACTGTGTCTGCTGCCTGACTATATTGTAAACGAGCAACAAAACACTGTACTTACTCCCAAAGTTATAAGGAAGTAAACATGTTGTGTTGAGTGAAGTTAATAGTACAACATTAAAAAAGAGTTGCTAGGTACTTTCTTGCCCCATGCAATCAAGTTTGGCACAAGAGAGAAGAAAGTAAAGCTGTTTTCTTAGGTAGGGAGTAAGCATTAGGAAGTGGTATTCTCTATCACATGGCTGGGGCATTTCGTGGTTGCTCTTATTTTCCTCTCCCTGTTCATTGTCCATGAATTAATTTAAGAAATAAGCAAGGTCTAAGGGAATAGCCTAAATATATAACAGTATTTGCTACATTCTTTGGTTTCAAACACTCTTAAGAGACAGGGATCAAACATGGGATAAGAAAATATTTTGCAATTTCTCAGGATAAAACATATTTGTTGTGCTTGCTACAGTGGTTACATACCATTTTTATTATCACTTTTTTTTATTGCAATGGTTTTTAAACACCCAAGGTGAATTCTCACAAAGAGACTGCCTGGGTCCTGGGGGGGGGGTGGGCATCTGGTAATACTCTCATGGTAATAATCTCTTTATTTGACTCTATTTCTAATTATAAATTCAAACTGTAATGCCTCTCTCCATGCTCTTGCACCTCCTTTCTAATCCACAAAACAAAACAAAAAAATGTATTTTTAACTTGTATTATGAAATAGCCACAAATAGGACTCCAGGGTTTCGCAAATCCTGCTGTATATAAAGTGTCTGATTTTCTTCCAGCCATCAATTAAATCACAAGGACAATGTAGCTCATTTTATAAAATAAAATAAAAGTGATATTTGACAGCTAAATGGCCAAAGATTATGATTGTTTATATTTGAGCGCTTTGACCTACTAAAATGTATTGGAGAGGAACATCTAAGACTTAAAATCTGGATGGAAGTTTTAATGTTTTAAACTGTTCATATCCAACCCCAAACACATTCATTTAAAAAAAAAAATGTTTAAAGCCAAAGAATTTATGGTCTATGTATCTATGGTTTCCCCCTTTGGTGTTTTAGTTTTGTGTTAAAAGTTTTGTGTTTTTTTGCTACAGAATCGTATCTGGAAAATATCAATAGAAATGTTATCAGTTATCAAGCCTACTCATTTGGACATTAAAGGGATTAAAGTTATTGTCAGCACACAGTAAGATTGCACTGGAAAATAATTAATCCTTTTTGATGCTGTTTGTTTTCCTCAAGGACAGTCAGAAAGAGATGTAAATGGATGTACAGATTATCATGTAAATGTTGACTCTCAAAGGAGATGATGAAGGAATCTAAATAAGGCTACCTTAATTCTGAAATAATAAAAGTTCAAACAATGAATGGCTGAATTCACACCTCAAAATTACACCAGATACCAGCTTACAAAAATAAGTTTTCAATTGTGTGGAATCATTACCATACTGACAGAAAACAAAAGAAGCATTTTGCAGAACCATGCTGGTTTTGCTGTTCTTTCTGCTAATTTAGTTTGTGCAGAAGATTCACTGTGTGGACCACTTGTTCTTCATCACACTAAACAAACGCCTTTAGAAGAAGACAAGCTAGGGCCACCTGGGTGGCTCAGTTGGTTAAGCTGCTGCCTTTGGCACAGGTCATGATCTCAGGGTTCTGGGATCAAGACCCTCAGCAGGGCTCCCTGCTCAGTGGGAGGTCTGCTCCTCTCTCTCCCTCCCCCTCCCCCACTTGTTCTCTCTCTCAAATAAGTAAATAAAACCTTAAAAAAAAAAAAGGAGAAGAAGACAAGCTAGTGATGAACTAGGTAGTACCTCTTCATCTTTCCAGATTTCTGCAAGGAGATTTCATGGGATTCCATAAGTGAAATCAATTAAGTAAAATCTATGGCTAGACAGGGAATATACAACACAATGCATCCATGTAGAAATGTATCATGCACATTTATTTTTCAGCATTTAGAGATAACGGATGAGAGTGATTCAAGCATGCCCCTGCCCATTGTCTTCTTGATAATCTAATGTAAATGTATACATAGCATAATAGCTTTACCACTCTGACCTCAATGCGGAGTAAAATAACAGATAACAAGGAAGTAGAAGCTAGTCACTTACACAAATATGTGATTTTGATGCTTTGGCTCATTCTGGCCCCTGCTCAGTTCCCACACCTTGGTCAGGAGATGTGGCTTTCGTTAAAACCTGCTATTTCTACGGTTTAAGATATGAAGAGTCATCTTTGTTCTCATTTCATTAATCATCGCAGTAAGAGTCCATTCCCCACACAAACTGTCCTCGGGAAGGGAAGTTAAAAGGCCTTGAATAACTTCTCCTACTGCCCTGCAGTGAGACCTTACTAGTCTCCTTCCTTGTCTGAAGACCCTTCCCGGGGTTAGACAATGAAGGTAGAGGTGCTCCCTCTCATGAATCATAGTTTCTGTTTTGCTTAGCTTGCTCTAAAGAGCTCAACCACACCAAATTACAGAGCTCCAGACCTGTGAAGACCTCTGAGATGACCCAATCGAACCCAGTGCTTTTCAGCCAAGGCAACTGAGGCCTGGAGAGACATAGGGCCTGTCCTGAGATTATCAAGCTGGGGTGAGACAGAGGAGAAACCACCACCCACATCTTCTCACTCTCCTGCCATCTTTCAACTAGGTTTATCCCAACCTCCCCATTTCACAGATGAAAAAAACAGAACCAGGGCTAACAGAAATCACCAGGTAGGAGGAGTGAGCCGAAGTTAGTTTTATCAGGGTGGCTAGTTGAGGCTTGGGCAGCCATAGGGGGCCTGACCTTGAGGATACGAAACAGAAGACCATTCATGGGTCACGCTGGTGGTGGTGGTAGGGAAAGGCAGCAAGCTTTGGCACCGCAGGCAGAATGCCGGGCAGTTGGGGGTGGAGACAGTTATCAGGAGAGAAAACCCTAACAGACTGGGAAAATGGCAGGGGTGCCAAAGAGGAAGATTACATTGAAATAAAGTTGTGTCCACTTGACATCTTCCCCCAGCTCCAGTCCCAGCCACAAGTGGGCTATAATATATCTAGAAGTACAGGAACTAAACTTGCCTTTCATTTATTTATTCTTTTAAGATTTTATTTATTTATCTGGGAGAGAAAGAGCAAGCATGAGCGGGGTTAGGGGCAGAGGGAGAGGGAGAAGCAGACCCCCGCTGAGCAGCAAGCCCAACATGGGGCTTGATCCCAGGACCGCAAGATCATGACCTGAGTTGAAGACTGGCACTTAACCGACTGAGCCACCCAGACGCCCCTAAACTTGCCTTTTAAAGGTCCCCCTTAATACCCTTAATACCCTAGGGACCATAGCAAGTAAAAAACCAGAGGCATCCCTACCCTCTCCCCCCGAGTCATCTGCTACTGTAATACCTGGATCCATTCTTCATAGCATTTATCACTCCCTGGAATGCTTCATATTTATTAGTTGTCTCCACACATTTAGAATGGATGGTAGAAGGAGCAGGGACCTGTCTTTCTTCCTCATCCTGTATTCCTCATCCTCAGTGCCTGACACACGGCAGGTGTTCCAAAGGAATGATTCAATTAGGGAACCCTATCACCTGCTTCTAGCATGTAATCTCTATTACTCTAGAGAGGAACAAAAAGGTTGCTAAAGACATCCTAAACAGCCCTGGGTATTTCCTCCTAGCATGGAAACTCTATGGCAAGAACCAAAACAAGTTCAAGGATACCTAATTTATCAAAAAACGAAACAAAAAAATCAACTGGGCAAGCATCCTTTTCTGAACTATATTTACTAGAACCTGTCACTCAAAGATGCCAAAGGAGTTCGCAGGATTAAAAAAAAAGGTCAGGGGCTAGAGGTGAGGGGTAAGGGTCACCGTCATGGAGAAGAAAGGTAGTTACTGCTCTTCTGAAATCAAGGGCTGGTCCACAGTGGTCAGCACCTGGACACCCCATGTATACTGTTAGGTGTCAAGGAGTGGCTTTAGAGATAGATTCAAGCCCAAATGCTAAGTCTGCCACTTACCAGCTCAGTGATCCTGGGCAAATTATTTCACCTCTCCAATCCTCAATTTCTTTGTCTGTATCAGAGACGGCAGTAACTATTTCACAGGGTTGTTATGAGGCTCAGATGCAAGAATACATCTGGACAATTAGCTCAGTGCCTGGCACACAATGGTAGCCACTATTACTATTATTATATGAGTTATCGGTATTTTTATCTAATCTCAGATAATACTCAATAATCAAAGTTAATCTCCATCTGCTTTTCTGAACCAAGAATTACTGCTTTATCCTGGGATTACTGTAAGGTCACGGTGGCAAGTGGGTTTCAGCTCATTTCCTAAGTCAGATGATTTCTCATGAATGCTTTGGATGCTGGTTGAGGTGTATTGTGCTGTGATTGATTGTGACGTCTGCCAAGGGTGTGGGGCCAGGCTCGCTGGTTCTAATATTAGAATTGGTAAGCCTCTTCCAGTGTCACAGAGACTAACAGCTATGTTAATATTATGTAACAAAGCACAAATAAATGGAAAGAATGGGCTGAGTCAGGTGCTCTGGGTTCTAATTCTAAGCTTTGCAACCAACTGTCTAAGTGATTTCGATATAGTTACTTCTTCAAAAAGTCACTTCCTATTAAAATCCTGTGATTTGCCAATATTGATTTTTAAAATGTAAACAAAAAAGAAAGGGGGCAGGGCCTTGGCTACAGGAAGTCCTTGATGGTTATTTGTTGAGATCATTTGAAAGAAAAATAAAAGTCCAAGACTATCATACAGAAATGTAACAGTTAAATATTTTCTGTCCTCATTCAAAAACGTTGACTCTTCCTACCAGTGAAGAATATATTTGAAAGGAGAAAAAAAATTACAATATTTTTGGCACTAAAAAAAAAAATCAGCTAATGCTTAGGGATGCTCCAAGAAAGACAAGGCTGTTGAGAATATGGCAGCTCTTTAATAACCAAGGCACCATTTAAAAATAGCTAGAATTAATTACAGAGCTAATGACCCATTGAAAGGCTTATTTAAATACCAAAGCCAGCACTGAACAATCATGGAAAATATGGCTTAGAAGGGTTTTAGAGAACAGAAACCAGGAACAGCAGTTGAAACAAAAAGCACATTATCCTAGAACACTACTTCGGGGAGAAACATGCAGGATGTGAAAATCTCAGGGGAGTTCTCACACTAGGTAAGAGAAGCTACTGGGATCAACAGAAAGACAACATGACCCATTCAGTCACCTGCTGGGAAAAGAAGGGCCTCTATTCAGCATTTATCCCTCGAGGAGAGCCCTTCACCAACAGCTCCCTACCCCAAGCTTTCCTCCCCCCCCCACCAAACCCTCTGCTTTTCTGACGCACCTACCCATTTTTAATGTGCCATAGGATAAAATGAAAATTTCCTGAGAGAGGAAAATATATATTTTAATAAGTCTCTGTGGCTATTTTAGAGCAGCATTATCTCCACGAGTTTCCTGTGTCTTGGTCCTCTGTGCCTCCCATCCACACCATCATAAGCCAAAGAGGAGGTGATAATATTCTTCAGCGTGCCCTACTTGCCATGAAAAAGTGATACCACTGCAGTTCTTAGCTTCTCTCTGTACCGAAATGGCCTTTCTGCACGTCAGTATCCTGGGAGCACTCTGGGTGGCCAGAGTTGGAATAGCTTCGTGACTTCATTCATGGCCATTTATTAAATGCATTACTCTTACCCTTATTTACTAGAGCCCAGACGTGCCTTGTAGTTGCCTTGCTAAGTTAAACGTGTAATGGAATCAAAAGGTTCCAAAGCCCTTGAGATCTCAGTGTGGGGATGTGGGGGCGGAAGTGAGGCACTCTTGACGTATATTGGTTTCAAGGAGCAAATATAAATTTTAGTATAAATTGCTGCTCACAATAACGCTTTTAAACCAGCAATTATTTATACTGTACTACTCGAGGAACCCTATAATTATTCTGAAAGCGCTTGCCAACGTCTACCCTGTTTCATAATTGCCAACACAGCCTTGTTCAAAATTAGTAGCTATGTTAAAATTCTGTTTGGTATTAGGTTACTGTTTGAAAGAAGTGATTGCACGATGTTGTGATATTTAGGCAGAAAGGGGCCAAGGAAAGGAGAGGAAAAGGAAATTGTCTTGAATCACAGGTCAGAAGAGAAAGCAGGCGGTGGTTAGAAGGACATTCACATTGTTTGAAGTTCTTTTTTTTTTTTTCTTAACTTCTTTTCTAAGAAAAACTGTCATCTGTTGAACAAAATGACTTGAAGGAAACTTTTTTAAAAAGTTTCATGTGGTAGTTTTTGAAAGAAGAATGATAACCCACTTCTCTCTCTTCTTCACTCCCACCTGTCCAGAAAATATTTTTCCACTTCCGGCTTTTACTCCCAATATTCGCAAGTGAATTTGCAGCTTACACATCTTGAAACACCCGTCTGTGTAGGTCACTTGACTTTGTTGACCTATTTTCTGCCTTTTTCTTGTTACACAAATTCCCCCCACTTGAAAGAGTGGTCCCTCTACTTTCCAATGAAGCCAGACAGCAGAGGGATTTCAAGTTACCTGAAATTGAAAGCTTTTGGAGTAACTGGCATTTCAAGTGAGTTTTACGGGAAAAAAAAAAAGGATCCATCCTGGGTGTCTCTCTCATTTTTATCTCACGCTCTCTCTCCTTCTAGACCCACTCCATTGCAGACCAGGGGCTTCGTGTTCCCTATCCATCCCCAAATGAAATCTACCCTTAAAGCCGAAGGTGCTGTGGATTGTTTCATAAATAGGAGCAGGGAGGAGGAAAATCTGGCCAGAGCAATAACTTTTTATTTTATTTTATTTATTTATTTATTAGAGAGAGAGAGAGAGAGAGCGCGCGTGCGAGCCAGCCCGCACGTGAGGGGGGGAGGGGCAGAGGGAGAGAGAATCCTAAGCAGACTCCACGCTGAGTGTGGAACCCGGTGCCGGGCTCGATCCCACAACCAGGAGATCATGACCTGAGCCAAAGCCAAGAGTTGGACGCTCAACTGACTAAGCCACCCAGATGCCCCAAAAACTTCTGAATTTAAACCATTTATTTTCACTTCCCCCAATGCCCCTTCTCTTTTGTGAACCCGTCACATAAAAAAGTAGAGACCTAAAGCAGTTATCTGAAAATAAGTTTCATATTACTTATCTAAATATTTTAGGGAAATGTGTTTCCTGCTCTGAGAGCCTAGGTTATCTTCTTAGTTTTATTTACTTTGCAGGTAAAGATGTTGCCATTGACGGCTCTGGGCAGTTCTGAGAAGGTGCTGTGGGTGAATGTGCAGAAGCCAAAGTCAGCCTCCCCAGTCCACTGGCCACACCTGAAGTCCTCCATGCCTGGAAGTTCACGGTTTCCCCTCTCTCTTCATCATTTCAGGTTCCACTGGAGGTTCCATCTTTGATTCAAACCCAAGAAACCTTACACATATCATAGATGTTTCTTTTTACCATTCATCTGTACAGTCTGAACTTCCTTATCTTCTTTTTGTGAATATGTTGCCTTGCCATTATCCCTCCAGGAACAATTGTTTGTCCACCTCAACTCAAAGACAAGTGACCACGAATAGATTTATTGGAGTATATATATTGCTGCATCATCCTCAAACTTTGGAACATCCCCAAGTACCCAGTAAACGCTCTTTGAATAGCCAACCCTGACTGGTTTTTAAGTCCACTGTCACTGAATATGCCTTTTTACTCCTTTTGTTCTAAAGAAATTTCTCCTCCTCCTACTTGCTGGCAGGAAGAATTTTCTGCTACCTCCATTTTCTTTCCGCCTGGACCTGATTCTGTGAAGGTTGAGCTTCAAGTTGCCGTGGAAGAATCTGCATTATCCCCTCTATAGTCATACCTAAAATTAGCCCACTTTTTCAAGACCTAAAATGCACACAGTTGTTACAGTTACCTGGGAACTAAACCCCCTGAGTGGGGCTTTCTGGCCCTAGAAGAGGATGTGCAAGATGACACACAGGGTTTAGCCTTCATTTGGAAGGAGCAAAAATCACAGAGGTCGTGGTTATATGACAGAAGGGCCAGTGTAGTGAACAGCGTGTTTTGGCTAAGTTACTTTGTACTATTATGTAATGAGATACAAGCTCAGCCTTGCTGGAGTTTAAATAACCAGAGTTAACTGTTACAAACTCTGGGATGGGAAGATAAACACAGGAAATTCTGTCCTTGGTCCTCCAGTTAGTCAAGCCCACCATTCATCAAGAGCACATTCCCTTGGGCTACAAGAGAAACATCTTGCAAACTGGTAACAAATAGAAGTAATTTTCTAGATGGTTCTCTCAAAGAATTCAATGAAGCAAATTCTCCTAACTCAGAAAACTTTGTGAATATTATGTATTTAAGAGCATCACCAGGGCAAACAGCAGTGAATCCCAGCTGATGAGAGCCCTAAAAAGTAATCTGGGATAGCTGAATTTTCAAATAGCTGGAATTTTATCCAAAAAAGCACATCAAAACAAAGAGGGTAGTTATCCTAAACAGTTTAAAAATATTTTATTTATTTATTTATTTGAGAGAGAGAGCGAGAGAGCGAGCACGAGAGGGGGGAGGGGCAGAAAGAGAGGGAGAAGCAGACTCCCCCACTGAGCTGGGATCCGGACACCAGGCTCAATCCCAGGACCCTAAGATCCCAGGACCTGAGCTGAAGGCAGACGCCCAACCGACTGAGCCACCCACGCACCCCTATCCTAAACATTTTTAACAGAGTATTTCTAAAAGCATGACATGTATTTCTTCTTCTCAGGGTACTTTGAACATAACTTGCTCTTTCTTGATGAAGTGTCATTATAAAGCTTGTTTTAAAACGTATTAGTAACTTACCAGAAAAGTACAAAATTATCCTATATGCTGTTAATGACTTTCAGGCCTTCTAAGATTTATAGGACATTTTGCCCCCAAACTAAATGCCCCAGTCTTTTGTCCTTCTTATAGTTATTTTCCCCTTTATCAGTTGCTGTCTTTCCATTTGTAGTCATATGCTAGATCTTATGAGGCCCTCCTTTTAGTTGTAATTAATATTTCAACTTGGAATTAGTTATGTTCTTGGAACGTAACCAGAGAGCCAAACTTGTCAGAGGACCTGTGTAAAAACCAGTTATAACTAGGATGTATTGGGTCCAAAGGGATTTCCTCTGAGTCAAGTGCATGAGCTGTAGTGCTTGAACTTTGGGACTCTGTTTTGGCAGCCCACAGGCCTATTTGCTTACTTCCTAAATTCTCACATGGTTCCTGATAGAAGAGGTTGCAAGAAGACAGATCCACCATAGGTGAAATGCTGCTGTAGCAGAGAGGCAAAAAAGGTAATCGAAAGAGCACACTCTTTCACGTACCTAGACCAAGTGTGGTGCACAGTCTGGCAATCACCTCTCTGTTATTTCCATTACAGCTTGATAATTACTGAAAGCACATTCAGTTTGAGAAAGTTCCTTGATCTCTTCCCCATGACTCAAGTAGCTATGTTTTAAAATGGCAAATCAACTTAATATTACTTAATCAAAGCGAATTTTGTGCTCAAAAAAAAAAAAAACATCTTAAGCCAAATACCTATACTTTATAAATTTTGGCCAATTTTTTTTCCTTTTATTACAGATAGTCAAAGGTTACTATGGTTGTTTTTTCTTAAGGAAGCAATTTAAGTTATAACAAGAAGTCTGTGAATGATTTGAATTTGTGGTTTTAGTTCATTTTTGGATCACGTCAACCAATCATGTGTAATCCATATCTGGCAAAACAAAAAGTTTATCAGAGTGACTCTTGCTTGTGTTCCCTATGAGACTGTATTAAATTTAGATCTCTCTAGAGATTCTGACTCACTTCTTAAGGAGATTCAGGTTGAAAATGATCATACCACCACAAAATGCAGTCTGGTTATACATTAAAATGTATGTCACTTCAAAAACACTGAGTGACAAAACTGCTTTTGTAAAAATTTTTTTCCTCTTCTTTTTATTTTTGTTTTCAAGAGTGGTTTCCGAAACAGTCAAATGCATGTGACATAATCAGGGTCAGCTTGCCCCAGTCACACCCTTAATATTTCATTAACACAGGAACTGAGCTGCCATTCCATCTTTGTTATGTTTATGCTTAATATGTGTGTTCAAGTGCTTACCCTCCCTCTAATGTGGCTGCTTGGGCAATTTGTCCATCTGCCCTTAGCAGCAGCTGCTAATATTTAACTATAATCTTAGGCTACATTTTTCCCCCCTATTTAAAAGTTACACAGGCTTATTGAACAGAATTTAGAAAATACAGAAAAGGATAAAGAAAACATGTATTCACAGTCTTCATTCCTAGAGCTAGGCAAGGCTTTAAAAAATGTACCCACTTGTATATACACATCTTCACACCCACGAGCACACACATATATTGGTAGTGATGTTTTATAAGTGTTTCTATACCTGGAAGTTTTAATTTGTATTTTTAAAATACAGAAAATGCAAGTTAATTATAAATAATTGAAACCTAATGATAATTGTGATGAGAAGAAAGTAATGAAGACAGTTTAAAACTCTAAGTTTGTAACGAATATAAGAATTTCACCCAGGGGCGCCTGGGTGGCTCAGTCATTAAGCGTCTACCTTCGGCTCAGGTCCTGATCCCAAGGTCCTGGGATCGAGCCCCACACTGGGCTCCCTGCTCGGCGGGAGGTCTGCTTCTCCCTCTCCCACTCCCCCTGCTTGTGTTCCCCTCTCTCTGAGTATCTCTCTGTCAAATAAATAAAATCTTAAAAAAAAAAAAAAAAGAATTTCCTGGGTACCCGCGTGGCTCAGTTGGTTAAGCGACTGCCTTCGGCTCAGGTCATGATCCTGGAGTCCCGGGATCGAGTCCCACATCAGGCTCCCTACACAGCAGGGAGTCTGCTTCTCCCTCTGACCCTCTTCCCTCTCGTGCTCTCTATCTCTCATTCTCTCTCTCTCAAATAAATAAATAAAATCTTAAAAAAAAAAAAAAAGAATTTCACCCAGTGTTGCAGATTCAGGAAAACTTGAGGAAGATGCTTTAACCACAAGATGGCTCCCAAGGGTTTGGACCCCGTTCCATGATATTAACAGATTCTCAGTTGTAAAATACCAACACATTTAGAAAAGGGTCAGGGAAAACAGGAGAAAAGTAAATGCCAACCCAAAACTATATCCATATACGCTAAAATTCTCCCAAAGTGAACAGAGTCAGCCTACCAAAGCAAAGCCAAGAGGAGGTGAATGTTCAAATACGCAGACAAAAATCCATTACTGGAACAAACCACAAATATCTGCTTAGCACCTACTATGTGCAAGATTCTGACTATGTAAATACCAGTGGTACCAGACAACTGCCCCGCCTTGTATGCTTCTTTGCCTAACTAGATCCATCTGCAGCTTTCTGCATGGAACTCCACTTCTCACAGATTGGCTCAAGTGACATTTATCCAAATGGATAGCAGATATTAAACAGGCTTCTGAGTTAGAAGGTGTCTCACTTCACTCCAAAATAAAGTCTACCCTGCAAGTTTGATCAAGGAAGTGTCATGAGATTTTAGCCCTTATGTATATTTGCAATAATTGTAGTGGTCAAGAACACTAAGATTCTAGTTCTGCCACTTACACAGATCTTAGGGAAATGTCCTTGAGCCTCAGTTTCTTCATTTGTAGTATGAGAATCTTACCACTCACTTCACATCACTGTGTTCTAAAAAGAAAATGAGATAGTACAGTGTTTGGGGGATAGGGGCTCTCAGTAAATGGTAGCTCTTATTGTACACCACAAAGAGTCTATTAGGAAACTGGCTCCCCAGACATCCAAATCATGGCTTTTCCCATATGGTCACATCACAGACACTGTTTATCTGTGGACCCAGGTTCTAGTTCACTGCGGTTCATCCTTAGCAGTCATCGGGAAATTTATGACAATGTGATAAGTACACACACAGGTAACAATGGCCCTGAGTACCAGCAAACACGGCACTCAGGATCGGCTAGAACACTCATGGTCTTCCACGGGCCTGGACCCAGCTCTCACTCTGTCCCTCACAGGCAGCCTTCCACACACCTCCTAACTTGAGCATGCTTGTCACCACACTCTTCTTTCCTTCAGCCTGTGAATTATATGTCCAGACAATGAACCTACTGTCTGAGAGATACACATGCTCGCATACGCATGCTTACAGCATGGCTCTGGAGACAGGGTTGAAGGGCTCTGTGGCTGGATACCTCAATTCAAATCTCAGTTCACATCACTGTGTGACCTTGTACTAGCCACTTCAACCTCTCTGATCTGATGCCTTGTTCCCTCATCTAGAAAAGGGGCACAGGAACAGTTCCTACTTAGCTATTGAAAGTTAAATATGATCATGCATGTTGACTGCTTAGCCCAGTGTCTGGCATACAGAAAAGATTCAATAAATGTCGGCTTGCGTTGTCACTATTACGGACTTTCTCCTAATCTGGTGTTCTTCCCATCTGGCTCACCAATTAAGACCTACTTTTGGAGCTGTTCTTTTTGGTTTTTTGTTTTTCTTGTAGTGATGATATTTTGTAATCAATCAACCACACTCTCTCATCCAGTTACTTTTACCTTCACTTCTGAGACAGCTGGCCAGGATCAGGGGTACAAACAAGGACTGCAGAATACTGCTTTCCTGTGTCCGAAGCCTCCTGTGGGCTATTATCAATCTGACCCTTTGGTCTCTTTGTGACAATCCTCGAGCCAAAAATGATGGGGCCAGCGAAAGCAAATCATCTTTGACTTGTTAAACTTTTAACAAGTTCATTGTTCAAATATATCTGGGGGATGGAGAATCAGAGAGAATTCTAATTCAAACTATTTTCTCAATATAAATAATTCTAAGAAAATTAGGAGAGCAAAAAACATAGATAAATAACTCGATGCCCTAATACACGAGTTAAAATCCTGTAACCAGGGCAATAATAGTATCATTATATTACACCCCCCCTCCCGCCCCGATTTGGGGCTTTTAAATTCAATGCCACAATCAACAGCTTACAAACTCCTATGGGCAAGCAGTGACCTCCCTGTGAGCTTGGTGAATATTATCTATTGTGTTCTATCAGTATCTCAGCAAAAAGGCAGTGATCCTGAAACCTCAGTCCCTGCATTCGCCCATCAGAGCTCTGAGGAAGAACACTGCCTTCTTTTCATGTGGGTTGATTTCAAGGGACAATAGCGGATTAACAGAAGACAACACAAACAGACTTAGATAAAATTGGTGCATTCCTAAGAATTCTTCCATTAAGGTAAATCCCACAGATACAACACTGACTTTTCTTCCTTTTTTATTTATCTATTTTTATTTTTAGTCTAAATTTTAAAGGAGCTGTTTCTTGTAACCAGAGGCTCAAGTACTGTTGCTGTTCAAACAGGATTGGTTTCAGGTGTAGTGGAGGTCGCAAAAATAATTCTGCAAAGTCAACTCACAGTGTTCATGTTATATGTAATCTATTTTTATGTATTTATTAGCAGAAGCATTTGGAATACCTCACTGCTAAATAATGAGATAAACTGCATTTGTCCAATATATTCCCATTTATATCACATTTATATTTGGCCTTGAGCCTAAACCTATGTTATTCAACAACCTACTCTATCTCATTCATAATGGATTTTCTCTAAATGGATGTTTCATGTTAAAATTAGTGATAAAGGTAGTTTTTTAATGGGATAGGTGGCAAGCCACAGCAACTTCTGAAAGCATAACCTAATGGGAATAACTTATTAGCTATATCACCTACACAGAACCAGGATTATAAAATAAAACTAAATTTGGCTCAAACATATATATATGTTTTTTAAATTAGCTAATTATGATGTGACCTGAATGGAAAAAGTCAACACATCCCCTTGAACAACCATTCAAACACTTAAGAAGAATGGATTGTCCTTGAACTCAGGCCAGGTATTTGATGGATTAATAAATATCACTTGCCCCCTGGCTTGAAAACTGAAGTTAATTCTGATACAAGTTTCTTGCCCACCTACCCCTTGATGTTGGTAAATTGTTTCGTAAGCATTTGGATAATAGGATGCAAAGTTAATAACAGAGGTCTATAATTAACATACACTCATATGTGTACTCTAAAAATAGGGTACCAAGGAAAGTCTTCTTATTAGGCAATGTGATCAAGAATTAATTGGTTAATGTCTATATAGTCCAACTACACATAAATAAAATGTATGATTATTATAATTATGGAGAGCACAGTTCAAAATCCACTTCAAGTTCAAAGAAATACTGATTTATACATCTAAGTATAGACGCAAATATTTAACTGTTTAAAGATACTTATTTTAATGCTATTCCAAAACTTAATAAGTATTACTCATCTCTCAAGTTTTACTTTTTCCCTCTTAATAAAGGGTGTGAGATGATATGAAAAACCACATAATTCCATTACTGCCATAAATAACATTATTTTAATGTTATTTTAATTTGGGGGACAATTTGGTCATAGGAAGGGAAGAGAGAAAAATCTGGTGAGAGAAACTGTCATGTTAATGACAGTGCATGCTGGTGGATGATTAAGGAGAAGGTGATTTAAACTTACTAAACGCTCGGTTTACATGGAGGAGAGAACAATAAATAGAGTTGGGTTCCTAGCCTCCAAATCTTATACATTATTTGAGGTGGGCAGGTGATTAGATGAACGTGTGGTAAGTTGTAAAAAGTATAATAACATAGCAAATCAGACTTTTTGAGAGAATTCAGAAAGACCATTTGTTATCTGATCTGGGCCATGAAGAATGACTATCACATTTCAGTAGGCAGCGGAATGGAAGTTGGGAAGGGAAGGAGAGAAAGCCAAGCAGAGGTCCTAGTATGCGCATGCACGGTTTGTTCAAAGAGAGGTACACTGTGTCTCAAAAGAAGGGTGGGCAGGAGCCAATGGATGGAAAGTGGGTAGCTAGGTTGGTGAGTCCCAGTCTTAAAGGGTCTTGAATACTCCGCTAGGGAGTTTAGACTTATTTTCCAAGTCACTTAAAGTTTTTGGAACAGGAGAACCTACTCAGACCCATGTAGGTATTAGACCAGAGATTTTTGTCCCATCTGCCCAATATTCAACCACACAAAACTTATGAGTTTTAAAATTTGTTTCTAATAATTGATAACCAGGGACTTATATTAAAATTCAGACTTCCAGATTCTCTTGAAAAATCAAAAGACCTGGCAATGGTGGACCAGTTATTCTAAATGGTGACAGTTGGTCAGAGCCAAGGGAGGTGGCTCATTCCAGATGGCACACGTGCTGTCCAGTGGTCCAGGTGCGTCTTCTATCTGCCACACTCACATCACCTGCCTAGCAACACTAAGCATTTAGGTTTGTGCCTTCTCTTTTAAAGAGATGTCTTCTTTCACCAGAGAGTCTTTCTACCACTGCAAGCAGCATAAATTAACTTAAATGAATTAATTTATATTGATTCTCTCTGGCTTTTTTGTTGTTGTTGTTAATGCATTACTCCCCCACCTTTATTTGTCTCTCATGTCAATGAGGTTTCCCACTTATTCCTTCATTTAAAGAAGAAAGTAAGTACTTTTAAATATAATGTCCTTAGGTTGAAAATGCAGGTGTTATGTGTGAAGGGCCCGTGATGAACATGAGGGAAAGAACATATTCTATGGCAGGATTCCTCAGCCTCAGCACTACTGATATTTGAGGCTGGATAATTCTTTATTTGGGGCAGCTGTCCTGGGCACTACATAGGATGTTTAGCAGTATCCCTTGCCACTACCCACCAGATATTAGTAGCACTCTCCAGTTGTGATAACCACAAATGTCTCCAAATATTGACAAATGTCCCCTGGGGGTCAACTGTCCCCAGTTAAAAACCATTGCTCTATAGGGAGGAGGGTGTCCAGGAAAATAAGCACTGGGCAGGAGAGCAGTGCTCTGCCAGAAAATGGACAGGATGATGCTTTATGTCTCCTGCTGTTACTTCTACCCTGTGCCCCTTTCTACTGTGCCAAAGACAAAGGCTGTCCCAACCAAGGGGAGATGGCACAGCAGGGCAGCCTCAGCTAGTGATGCCAAATAGTTCCCAAAGGCCTTCCTACCTGTGAGAACCTTCAAACATACCCACAAGGTGGGAGAGCAGCCAAGGCTCCTCGTTCTAATGCTCTCTCTTACTCATGTATGTACAGAAGATGGCATCTTGGATGATCTACTCTCAAGACCCAAACTTCCCCATTTGTACACCTTGGCCAAGTGTAGTGTCAGAATGCCTCTGAAGACAGAAGAAGCCATTTCTCCCCCACCAGGCAGCGGTGAGGTCCGGGCTGGGTGTCACTGGGAGAGCAGGACTTGCTGCTACTAACACCTGCTGGTTGGAGGCAGGCCAGGCCCACATCTCAGAATCCCTCAGACCACGTTCCTGGGCTTCCCCGTCCACCAGCAACACAGCGTCTGAGCTCACACATCTGAGAGTTTCTTTCATGTTTCCTGTAATGAAATTGATCTTGAATCTAAGCATTATTATTGTTAGGTTAGCAAACCATCAGTACAATCTTGTATGTTTTCCTAGTATAACTGGCGGGGGGTGGGGGGGCAGGGGATGAGTGGGCGGTTGCTGAATGACAAAGCCAGGAAGTAGGTAAAAGTTGACTGGAGAGTTTTATATTTGTTTCATATGGATTTCGGGTTGGGTTGGTTTTGAGCTAAGAAAAAAAATATAAAGATTATGGCATTTCCTGGAGTGTAAAATAGATAGGCTGATGATCTGACTTACAAAATCATATTTTTGTGGTTAATGCCTTTTCACACTTCTTTTTTCTGGCACATAGTATCTAATCATTTCTCTGCGGTGAGAGTATTGTATATAGAAAATTGGTTGAATTAAGATAATCAACAAAATTGGCTTGTTCATTTTCCATCCCTTCTCAAAAGAAGCCAAAGGCTCCATCTTTACAGTAAAAAATTCAAGTCTTCTGAATGCTGCTTAGCAAATATGTAGTAGATGCTCAGTGTGGTTTAGCTAATGACAACATGATTTGTGCCATCACGATAATTTGGGGGAAGGGTGGTGGTGAAAAGTGAAAACAGGACAACAGCAAAGAGAAAATGACAATCAGTCGCCTCACTAACTAAATAATGAGTAAATGAAATAGCAACACAGAGACTCTGTTTCTAGTAAGGACAGCTCGAAAGGGTGAGCCGGCTTGAACAGGGGGAGCATGAACAATGCTGGGGTCTAAGGGGGACAGACACAAGGAGGGTTTGAGTAAGTTAAACCTACTGGCGACAAAGAAGGAGCAAAGAGCAGGGCTGGGCAGCTGAAGCATCCTTTGATTCACAAATCAATGGACGTTATTCAAGCCAATATGGTTTGATTTAGCAGATATTAAGCGCAACTACAGAGATGCAAATACGTCAGCGAAAGGAGAGCAAGACAAACAGGAGAAAACCACACGGGCTATAAAAAGGAGATGAGAACAGAGACTGACATTTAAAGACCAGACGGAAAGGACAGGAACGACTAGAGAAAAGTAAGAGGATGTGTGCATGACCCCCTTAGACCAGGGCGTCAAGGGGACAGATCCAATGATCCCTCTGCTTATTAAGTCTCAGAGAAAAAAGAGGAGAATTGATCAAAGACCATGGGTCATGTAAATTCAAGCACAGGCATTTAGCAAATATTTGTTGGATAACTAAATACACATGGAAAAGTTCCTTTCTGGGGTTGGCAATAACTTAAGATTTTTACACGATACCATATTAAGTTTTTGTGCTTTGGAGATGCTAAAAATCAGGAACAGCTTTAATGATGATTTCAAAACAGCATTCCATTTAGATAAATTTCTGTGAGCCTCATTTTGTACCCCTGACGCTTGGTCCTGTCATAGATTCAATTAGGGGGTCATGCTATCATAGCAAGAGCACTGGACTGAGAGTCAAGAGACCAGGGTCCTAAAATTGGCTTTGCTGTGAAGGGTGGGATGCCAGGCCAGCCACTTAACCTTTCTGAGTTTCTCTTTCCTCTGGAGTAACAGGAGTAGCCTGGACTAGATAATTCTCAGGACCCTCTGACGATTCCGTGCATGCAATGAAGAACATTATCATGTTAATCACGGATTTTGCTCTGTGTCTCTATCCTGCCTTGCATGCCCAGAGTTGAATGGCAGATAAAAGTTCTTTTTTTTTTCCCCTCCTCTCTCCTCATTTTGCCTGCTAGTGGCTTGTCAACAGTACTTTATATAATCAATTCTGGAAATGTTTACCCATCTGTATTATCTGAGGGTTGTTATTTACTGTTCCTGCTATTTTTTTTCCTTGGGGTGGGCGTGGGGGGGGCGCGGAATTTCGATGTGTCTCTCACAGGGAGACCACAGCAAACAACAAGGATAGATTTTCACAATACTCAGCATGAAGGGACACCGTTCTGCGGGCTTCTCTGACACAGTTTGAATTCCTGGTGATGGTATATTTGAAGTGGTTTCCTGTGTTTTTCTGTGCTTCTAAAGCTGACATTAAAGCTCGGGTGCATGTGGTCCTTTGTGCTGCCACTCTTGGCTGGAATTTTTTTTGCCTTTTCTATGAAAATACAAATAATTATGCAATCGAACCTTTTGATAAAAATGTATGGCCTTGTTACTAAAGAGTGAAGCAGGCCTCACGCATCACTTACAGCCCTTTTGGATGTAATGATATCACATGTAAGCTCTCTGTGGCCCTGCGATGGGGCACGAGCAGTGAAACAACTGTGGCAAAGGAGTAAGAGACTCTGATTCTAGTTCTTAACCTGCCACCAATTTATCCCGGGCATGGCATTTCATCTCCCAACTACCTAATTTGTGAAGTAAACATTCTGGACAAGTTGGCCTCCAAAGTTGCTTACAGGTCTAACATTCTACAAAATGCCCACCAGCTAAGGGACTGATGTTTTTAGCTACATCACCTTCCACAATCAAAATTCTGCTCTCCACTAGGGAGTTATCAAAATTCACTCATCAGAACACCGTGCCAAGACATAGATTGACCTCACCACTATTCTGTTACCTCATTAAAAAGTAATCATCCATGCAGAAGTGCGGGTGTAAGGGTGATTTATATAAACAAAACAACATCCTGACTTAACATACCAGAGCATTCTGCAGAGATCCTAAACCCCAGCACTCTGAGATGGGGAGAGGCCTGATGTCTCAGTTCCATGCATGAGACTCCATAGGTCTGCAGAAAAGACACTGGGTAGGGGCGTCTGGGTGGCGCGGTCGGTTAAGCGTCCGACTCTTGATTTCGGCTCAGGTCATGATCTCAGGGTGGTGAGATGGAGCCCCACGATGGGTTATCCCTCTTCTTCTGCCCCTCCCCCCATTAGGCACTGGGTATACCCCCCCCTCAATATCCACGATTTGAATTTCGGGGCCTTAAAACAACACAGCAAAGCTGAGTAGCTTTAGTTGTAGAAAGCCACTCAATAAATGGGGATAAAGTGGATTCGTTCATTGGAGGCGATGTCCTGCATTCCACATGGCCAATATAGTGCAAGGAGGGAGGATGACTTAGAAATCTGTATGTCAAGGGGAAGAACCCCACGAGAGATCAGTCACAAAATGAGCACGATGCCTCACATTTGCATAGTCTTGCACAACTTTCCCAAACACTTGAATAATGTGGGCATATCCAACCACAAGAAATGCAGGGAGTCTAACTCTAGGGCTAACGAGCCCACTGCTATTACAGATAGCTAGATTGTCCTGCTTTTATCATTGGTAGCCAGGCAAAAAGAGTGGCACTGAAGTCAGACTCCAGTCCACCACTTAAAAAAAAAAAAAAAAATCTATGAATGCTACCAATAATAAAATGACATTACGAAGCACTCACTGATGGGCCAAACACCTCAAATGTATTATCTCATTTAATCCTCAGAATGCTCCACCAAGGGCGATGCCATCATTATCCTTGTCGGCAGATGAGAGGTGAGTCAGTTGAGCAACTGGGCTACAGTGGGGAAGGGAAATCCCCTCCCCTCTGGATCAGTCTGCCAAGCGCCAGTGTTTACCTTGAACACATGAAGGAGAAACAACCCGGAGAGGCACCTGGCAATGGTATTTACTTCTCCACGGTTTGGGCATAAGTCCTGACGAATGGTATTAAATGACCGAGCGTATCTTTAAATAAACGGGTGCTACAGCAACTCGAAGGCAAACAACAATCTTCAATGTAATAATTACACTAGCTGAGACACGAGCCTCGCCGAGAGTGTATTTTTATTTTAACAAGCTTGAGTAAGTGCACGAGTGTGGGCTGAGTTTTTTGCTCGACAGTCAACACTTGAAAGCTGGCTCCAACCTTTAATTTAAGCATTCGCTTGTAGCACCAACAGGGCGACAGGGTTTCTAGTATCAAAGACACACTCCTCCGTCCTTTCATGGCCCTACTTCTGTAAGCAGCGTGATCGAACCGCGGCACCACAGAAACTTGTTTTCCCTCCTCCTGGCAGTGCGGCGAGCCAAAACACCACCGCCTCATTCATCTGAGCGACATCATAATGAAGTCCCCGAATCAATTTATAACAAGCAAAGTGCAACAATCCATTGAAGGAGTCTTGTGGCGGGATGCCTTCCACAGAGCTCTCGAGAACACGCAAGAGGCGACGTGTCCGTACAGAAACCCAGAGCAGACCATGGGAGAGTCTTCGGCTGCATCTCAAAAGCTTCCCCCCGTGCCCCCATCCCCCAAAATGATTACGGGGGAAAAGAAGATAGTGAGAACGTGTGATTGCTCCTCATGATTCCACACGCCTTAAAAACGCTTGGCAGCCGCCTTCAGTGGCTTCCCACGGCTTCGGTATAAAGAACCTTGGAATGACGGCCTGGGCCTTCGTGGTCTGAGGCACATTGGCCTCATCCAGCTGCCTGGTCTCCTGCAGTCCCTACAGGCCAGACGCACTACCTGCCATCCCCAGACTCACCGGACTCCCTGTCCGGCCACTGAGAATTTTTGCGAGCTCTGCTCTTGGTTGGGAATAGGTTCCTTCACTTCAAAGCCTAGCCAGGACTTTGCCTCCTTCTCCTCCACAGGTCTGAGGAGGGCTCCTCCTGTGGGCTCCCACTGCATCTCCCCCTGCTCTAATCCGGCGCAGTCACTGTGTTGTGATTTTATGTGCACCTCAGGTCCTCAAAGGCCTGTGAGCTCCTTGTAGGCGGGGAACACACCTTCCCATCTCTCTGGTTCCAGCACTTGCTACCGTGCCTGGCACAAAGCAGATGCTCAATAAAATAAGTTTCTCTATTGCCTACTCTCACTGCACCAAAGTGTTCTGAAAGAGCCCCCAACCCCAGTTTGCATGACGACCCAATCTCAGAGTCTGGAACAGTGTATTTCTGTGAGAGTCCTGTGGTGCTGTGATCTTGGGTCAGGAGAGCAAGGAGGTTAGAAACACAGCCTTGAAAGCCTGATGGGCTTGGCCTCCCTAAGCGCTCCTAGCTCTGTGATCCTGGGAAGGTGTTCGGTCTCTCTGAGTCTCAGCTCTGTAAAAAGGGGGATGAAAGTCTCACATGAGTATTCAGTGTGGTAATAAGGCATTTCACAGTGCTTGACACAGAGGAAGCACTTTAAACCTGGTAGGCTTAGGGTACATGTATCACTGTTTACAGTGGCAAGGCTTGGATAATGCAGAATTCAAAGCCTCCCACATTATATGAGGAGAAATATCGTCCAAGTACCCCTTCCACTAACCCCATCTGATCAGATCACATAACTCGTATCTTTGGGCACCAGTGAAGGCCATTATTCAGTGTCTACTATGTGCTAAGTACCTGTTATGAGCGAGACACTTGTAGTAAGTACCTTCTATGTGTAACTCCCTACTTTCTAAAATCCCTATGAGGTCAATCTGATGACTGTTTTACAATTGATGACACTGAGGTTTAGAGAGGTATGTGACTTGCCCGAGATCCTTCAGCTAGTATGTAGCATTTCTGGGACTGGAACCTTGTATTTGGAAAAGTTTCCAAATCCATACATGTTCTTCCACGTATGCCAAATGTCCCACATTCCTTCCTATTCATTTCTGTCACGTCACCTGGAAGAGCCAGGAGAGAAGGGGATGAGAGAACAGAACACGGGGTTAGGAGAGAGGGAAGGGGAGGTGGCCTTGGAGCGGGGCACTACTCCCTCTTTCTGTGGAAGAAAGGTGATGACTCTAAGCCAGGAGAGTACAGAAAAGGGAGATGTTTGACTATGAAAACACAGCCTGTTTGCCTGAGGCCATCCTTACAGAGGGCCAGAACCTTTAGCAGAGAGCTAAAAAGTGCACAGGAAGCATTAAATCTTAGAAGAACTTCATATTCCTGTAACAGTATCCCCATGCCTTCTGATTCACTTTCTCCTCCTATCTTCCTCACAAGTCTTTCAAGAGCCAATGTTGGAAGGAAGGAAGGAAGGAAGGAAGGAAGGAAGGAAGGAAGGAAGGAAGGAAGGAAGGAAGGGGAGGGGAGGGGAGGGGAGGGGAGGGGAGGGAGGAAGAAAGGGGGGGAAGGAAGAATGGGAGAGAGGGAGGGAGGGAATGAAAGGAAAACATAAAGGGTGCTATCAGGCCTTCGTGATGGAGTTACAGCCTTGTATACACATTTGACATATATAAATGCTGTTAGTTTCCCTCCTGTAAAGTCATAGATTCAATTTTATGTTTGTGAAGTGGTGGTACAAAGGAACTGAAAATAAACAAAATGTGTGTTAAAGGACAGTGAAAAATTCCAAAGCCTTGAGTCTAGAGAGTATTTTCAGTACTGTGAGTATATTATTTATATAACAAATGTACTGGAAGGCCCTAGCCTTTTAGTAAGCTTTTTACTGAAGTGCAACATACCTCCAGAAACAGGCATCACAAATGGGAGCCTGATGAATTCTCACAGAGTGAGCCCTTCCAGACCAAGATAAGAATGCCTTTTGGTTTTTAAATCATCTCCTATGCCTGGGTCAAAACCACTGAATAATGCCAAACTTAATGTGTAAAACTAGTTATTTTAAGTTTGGGTGGCAGGAAAATGCTCGAAATTTAACAAAATGTACTGCCTCAAAAGAGTCATTTTACTTAAAAGAGGATAATTATCTTGGGCATTGGGAGGAAGTTTTGTTTTCTTTTTCACCACGAGTGGGCATGTGGCTCTTTCTCCCACCCATTTTGCAAAGGTTAGAGCTTCGCCTTCTCAACAGCCCAAGGAGAGAGGATGCTGCCTTCATTTCCTTTCTCTCTGCTCCCAGCATTCCCCCACATTACCACCGGGAGCTGCTCTGAAACTAGGCCACCTCACTTCCCTTAGCCCTCCTCATTTTGGGCAGATCCAGGAGGAAATGAGGGGCTGTTTCTCGTGGCCAGTCTAGATGTGCCCCACTGCACAACCTCCATTGACACAGTGAGTGTGTTTCAGCTTCTACCTTTAATTGGCGACTAAAACCATGCCAGGAGTGAGGTAGCCCCATACTCTGACGCTCATCGGGCTCTAGGGGCACCGAGTCCTGAGTTACAGGAGTCAGGAGCAATACCCTGGAAAAGCAGAATGTGCCAAAACGCATTTGCTCCCATTCAACTGACAGCCTGTTGATAGGAAACCAAATGGAACCAAGACCTGCGTGCCCCCTATTTGATAATAACAAAGAGGCCGATGGCCCAGCTCCACAGGACGATGTAAATGCCTATATGTTAGATGCCAATGAAGCGATTACAAAATTAACAACAAGTATTTGAGCACGGCTTTCTAACCGCACGTTATTCTTCACAAGAAACTTCAGGGGAGGCTGGACGTTCATACATTTAATTAGTCTAATGGAATGGATTCTGCCAAGCACATCTGAAGGTAGTCAAGGGCTCAGCCTTCCTGCCACGTCCTCAGTGCCAACAGACACCTGGGCAGAACTCTTGCCTCCTAGAGGAGGTCTGAGGGGAACGAATGTGGACAGCAGGTGACAGGATCCTTCACTCGTGCGGTGGCGGGATCTGGGAGGGTTTTCTTTCCATCACTACACGCGGTAACGAAATTCCCCAAAGGGCCAGCATTTGTGGGAGTCTCACATCTCCCAGGATTTGGAATAGCTGGGGAAGTCACACTAATGTTACAACGTATTTTTTCCTCGGTATAAGGCCAGACTGAAAAGACAAATAGCAGTAATTTACTGCAGTTTTTGCTAATGTAGTTTGCAGATGATTAAAGATAAACGTTAAAGCCTCTGTAAACCACAATTTTATGCCAAATCTGTTGTATTAAAAAAGAAAACAAAAACTCTGAAAATGTAATATCAGCAATGATTCTAGTCTTCCATGGCCATTAAAGGGAAAGACATTATAAAGAAAATAGAGATTAGAAAATTTGTTTGAATTCATGTTTGAAAGTGCTTTTTTTGTTTAATATATAATTCATGGCTTATCTGTTGAATTTATCTAAATTTAAAGCCCTTTCCATTGTTAGCGTGCGCTTTGTCACAAAATTTTCCATCTCCTAGGGTAAACTGTACCGCAGTGATTCTCAAACTTTTTTTTTTTTTTAAAGATTTTATTTATTTATTGGACAGAGAGAGACACAGCGAGAGAGGGAACACAGGCAGGGGGAGTGGGAGAGGGAGAAGCAGGCTTCCCGCTGAGCAGGGAGCCCCATGCGAGGCTCCATCCCAGGACCCTAGGACCATGACCTGAGCCAAAGGCAGACGCCTAATGACTGAGCCACCCAGGCGCCCAACTTGTTTTTTTTTTTTTTTAAGAGAGAGAGTGTGCACGTGTTGCGGGGAGGCAGATGGAGAGGGAGAGAGAAAATCTTAAGCAGGCTCCACACCCAGCACAGAGCCCCACACAGGGCTCTGTCTCACAACCCTGAAATCATGACCTGAACCAAAATCAAGTCAGATGCTTAACCGACAAAGCCACTCGAGCATCCCCCCCATTTCTTTTTTGGTTCTCCAACTTTTTGGTATCTGGCGTCTAGATCCCTTTATGTATTTAAAAGTCCCAAAGAGCTTTTGTTTATGTGGGTAACGCATCAATAATGACCGTATAAGAAATTAAAACTGAGAAAATGTAAAAATATTTACTTATAGTTAATTTAAATAGTAATAAATTCATTACAGATTAACACAAAGTATTATTATGATAAATATATTTTCCCAAAAGTGCCATTCTTTTTACAGTTTTGCACATCTCTTTACTCTCTAGCTTAACAGAAGACAGGTGGACTCATATCTCCTTCTGCATTCTGTCTGTTGTGTTCTTTTGGTTGAAGTACATGAAGAAAATCTGGCCTCACACAGATTCGTAGCTGGAGGAGGGTTATTTTATAGCCTTATCAGATAATTCTGGATAGCCTTCTTTGATATTACACCAAAACTCCCCGAGTGGTGGTTTCTTAAAGGTTAGTTGGAATATGAAACCTGAAACCCTCTCGTTATTTTTTTACTCTGTTAAATTCAAATAAATTGGTATATTTTGTACTTTGGGAAAAGTTTTCAATTAGCAATAATTGCGCCTCGGATAAACCTCTTTGGCTATGATACTACCACTGGGCAAAGCTTACTTTGTACTTTGAATGAATCTTCTACCTATGCATTGGTCACTTGGAAACTATTAGTTCACGGAGTTATGTAGTTCTTCCAGATGTTGCCATATTTCATTACCAAATGAGATTATATCAAGCAATCACATTTATTCATATCACCACCTACATCATCAGGAACGTCTTTAAATATTGAGAAGCAGCCACATGCATGGTGCTGGATACAAGTATTCCAAAATTCTATTTGCCTAAAAGCTTGAGTTTATTGGCAATAAATACTGCCAGCTATTTTTCTTGAAGTGACGGGCTCACTTCGTTCATTTTTGAGAAAATATATGACCTATACCTAAGTCTGAACAGCTAGAGTCAGTCGTTTTAGTAAGTAAAATGGCATTCCATTCAAAAAGCAGCTAGTTCAGCTATTAACTCTAACAACGGCCCAGTTCTTTCCCCCTCCGCCCTCCAGACAAACATCCTCCTTCAGTATCTAGCAGAAGCGCTTTATGTGTACTTCCCATTTTGTCATAAAGAATATCAAAAAGATTTGTACTCAGGGTTGAAATTTAATACACTTAAAAATCTTTACTGCTTCATCAAGGACATTCTCAAATGAACCTGGCAATGTTTCGTTAACAGTAAGTCCACCGTAATAACAAATATGATGATGACTCGTACAGGTTGGTGTCCCTGCCTTGATTCCTGCAAAGGTGCCGGTTTTAGCCCCCAAGGCTTTGGCACTATTCATGCCAAATGGTCGGTACAGTGAAAAGGGCAAATAATATCTCAGTATTATACAGATTGTTTTTTATCTCTTGGAACCCCTCAAAGGGCCTCGGGGTCCCCGGGGTGCCTGGATCCCATGCTGAGGACCACTGCCACAGAGGGTACTAACAGTATAAATCCACTCTAATCTGCTCAGTGCTTATGTCCTTGTGGGCTTCACATAAAGAAGATTTAAAAGGTTTATTTCTGTCTCCACCCTCCTGCCCTCCCTGCTTAAAAAAAAAATTCCATTGTGGCAATTCAACATAAATTGTGTGTATAGAACAAAGAAATTGCAGTACTCTTGATTTCATCAGCATTTTCCTCCCTAACAAAGAAAGCTGCTCCAACAAGCTATTGGGAAAACTATCGTGAGTTACAGGAAATATGTCCTGCTCAGTCCCCCGTCTATCCCATGTAACACCCAACCCTCCCCAACCTATCACTTCAGGGGTATTTCAGATGAGCTCTTAGTAGTGTCCTCAGAAATAATTGGGTGTCCTAATTCAGCCACATGCAAATTAATGCTCCCCTAAAGAGGCCTTATTATAATTTCCAACCCTTGATGTCTACATAATCCCCTATAGTTCTTTAACTTTCTGCTTTCTAACTTCTGTTTACCGATGCACTACTTTTGTCAGCTCAGTATAGCATCAATTAGTAACACAGTTGTGTTTACTAGGTCTCCCCAGAGCCTTGAGAGAACTGCTTTGTATTTATTAATGACTACACAGAGCACTACTATTTTTCAATAGCATTTAAAAATGAGTAAATTACTGAAGATGAACTATAAAAGAACTTCATATTTCAAAGGCAAGCAAAAAAAAAGGCACATTATTTCAAATCACCCATAATACTTGCATGGTTAATTTTATTTTCAATTTAATATTAAGGGGGGAGTCATATCTAGACTCTTCTTCCTGTTCTACTTTTGGCATTTTTCATTCTGGAGTAGAAGTCATTTGATTTATAGAACTGAGGTACAGATCTGGTGATTAATTAAGAGCCGGTTTAACAGGTCCAAATTTCATTATCACACACACCTATTAAGTAATGCACACCTGATTCAGCAGAAATCCACCCACAAGGTTAATTTAAAAAAATTAAAAAGCAAACAAGAGAGAGAGAAAGGCATAATTCCACAAACTTAGGTCCAGTTTAATGTTCTCAAGCATAATTCTAAACCACCGACTTGAAATGCATCCAATTTGTACTCTCTTATTTTGTGAATAATTGCCTGTATTCTATAAGGTGAATTCAGAGCTGCCCAGACTGCTACAGAATTCGTTACTTAAGGAAATCAGAGATCAATCTCCTGTGCGATGAATCTTTCCTACCCAAACTTAAAGTGATGGGGAGCAATTATGACACTCGTTTGCCCTGCTTTTTTTATATTCCTGGTCACTTATGAAATGAAGACGCTGATCTGCAAAAATCACTTTGCATTCGTGAAAGGAGCTATGGGAGCTCCCCCTGAGCATCTGGCTATGAGGCAGAAACATACCTCAGTGCACTTCCTTTGTCTTGCACTTCATCTTTGATGTGCAAGTCACTGGTGGAGTAAGCTGTGATCACTTTGATGTTGAACTTCTAGACTTTATTGTTACTAGCATGCCTACAAGGAGAGCTGTCAGTCATTTCTTACATCTGAACAACCATGTTTCTTTACGGCACCCCTTTTTACAAGCATCAGCCCTTAAATACATGTTTTCACATTCCTGCTGATTACCACACTATCTTTGTTGGGGGAGGGCTGTGCTCAAATATAACTACGGCACCCACATTTTCTGTAAACACCCTGAGGCGTCATCAGATGGCTGGTAACCAACCTTCTTCAACAAGAGAAGCCTGAGCACAAAACATATTTCTAGCAAATGAAAACATTCTGAAAACGCTCAAGCCATCTTAACAAGTCAAAATGAGAAGTTTAGCCAATATTTCCCCTAAGCAGCCATTGAAATCACAGAGAAACTTCCAAGCCACGTTAAAAGGGATTCTGAATGCAATAGCAGCAGGAGGCTCAGAAAGTCGGCCAAAACTTCGAGACATCTTAACTCATCTTAAACAACTTTGTTTCTCTGCAATGGTGGAAACAAAACACTTCTGTTCTACATGATTTTGCTTGTGACAGAAATACTGATGTGAAATAGACTTCTGCCAGACCAATTATTTTATTAAACCATTTTCAGAAGCTGCTTGCTGTTGCAGATGCAATGTAAGTTAGAAGATGATTTTTCATAATTTAACGTCTGAGGCAAACATATGGCTTTGTATACAACGTGTGTACAGTTCCTTAAATAAATACACACAAAATAGGCAACATGCGCATCTTTAAAATTCTCTGTTGAAAAAGACACGGCTCTAATTTCATTTACCAGCTCCCATCAGATTTACTTTTCAAGCTCCTTTATCACTTCTGGAACTGCTGAATATTATCAAACTCCCCTGGGACATTCCACACAAAAAGGAAATAAAGTTAAGGTGCTTACATCACACCAGCCCAGTTTATAATGAACTGCTGCTACCTTTCTGAATAAATGTTTCAATGAAATCCAAGTTCTTAGATATACTGGATGATCTCTAATGAGGAAGTACAGTGACTTTATTTTTCATGACAGAGCTGAGTTCTGTTATTTTCCTTTTGTAAGCTGGCAACATAGGAGATACTGTTTCTGCTTGCTAATAAGCTGCAAACAATATATTAGGAGAGACTCAATTTTGTTGGATTTCTGGCCTGGAATACTTGGTAAGGAATACAATTACCGTGGTATGCAATGGTTAAGATGATTCCAGGGTTTCCATCTTTACGCAACCTCCCTGCCCCTAACCCCCTTGGTTTTAACTCAACCATCAAAAATGGAAAAGGCTTTGGGATAGAATTTGATAAATAAGGGATTTCTGTAATTTACCAGAACTAAATCTGGGCATATTTATTACTAATATTAATGAAAGCTTGCTTGTTCTTAAATTTATTTAAATCATTGGCTAGAAGTAGTCACCTTTTTCTACCTTAAATTTTCACTTTTGAAATGAATGGATTAGCTGATTAAGGCACCTACAGCAATTAAGGGTTGAGACAGGGAATAAGGAAACTAGAAGGCATTCATCTGTTTCCTCCAAGTCTTGAACAAGAAACCAGATTATCTTTCTGTTTGAATAAACATTTCATATTGGGAGATCTGGAAAAGACCTTGATGGCTATCAAGTCTCTCGAACTTAACAAATGGGGGAAGCGAGCAACTGAGGTAACCTGACAATTATTTGAGTAGTAGATCTGAGAGGAGAACCCACATCTTTCCCGCCCCCCAACATGAAGCGGGGTGGTTTCCACCATCCAATGCTGTTTCCCTGCACTGGGGACCAATGACTCATGTGTAAAGTCAGAGTGTTCAACTTCAGGGGTTTCTCAATCCGAATCAGACGGGCAGCTTAAAATATTAACAATACTTGAGTCCCACCTCAAACCAATAAAACGAGAGCCTCTAGGAGTGCAGGCTGGGCTTGAGTATCTTTAAAAAGCTCTCTAGACAGTCCAAAGTGCAGACAAGGTTGAGAACTAAGGGACCAGATGACCTCTATGCACCCTCCTGAGTCTACAGCCGAACATTCACTATCAGTTGGAAAAAAATTCTTGGACTGTGTTCCCTGACATTCATCCAGGAGGCCATACACATTTCTAAGCCATCACACTGTTTGCCTGTTAGCCTAGCTGTTGTCACTACCTGTTCTTATCCAGTTCATTTATGTGTTTACTTAGGTATTATCTAGCTCTTCCCACCAGAATGTATACTCGCCAAGGCCAGAGACAAAGCCCACTGTGTTCACTGCGGCTTCTACAATCCACAGCATCATACCTGCCACAATAATGGGATATCGCACCACCATTTTCCAAAGAATGAGGGGTCTGGAGTTGTGGTGTGGAAGGGGGTGGGCTGCCTTCCGCATCAACCAGAGCGGTTCTGCTTTTCTCAGTTTCACCAGACTAGAATTGGAGCTGTGTGAAGGCAGTGTTGTGCCTGCCTCATTTATACTCAGCTACCTCCAGTGCCTGGAAGTGGGCAGACCTGAAAGGTGCGCAGGGCCGGAGAAATACTTGTAAATAGGAAGCACTGATGAGACTGCGGGGGGCTAGAACCTTTACTTTGTTGCTGACAAAAGCAACAAAGAAAAGACATCACTGTTTTCACTGGAGTTGGTCTTGACTCCTGTGGCACAATCCCCAGCCTACCCCCCACTGAGTGGTCAAAATGATGGCAAGAGCCAGCCCCCGGGGCTCACTAAATGCCAGAAGGCCAGAGCTCCCCAGGAAGATTGATGCAGAAAAGGCAGTGTTTGGACAGTATCACTGGCACCTCCCACACCAAAGTCTCAGGGTGTTCTGCCTGTTTGGGCCATTTGGGGTAACAGATTTGGAGTATGCCCGCTTCCTTCCACACGCTAGTAGAGAAAGACCAAAATAATCCGATTATGTCAAGTGTATTAATAACATCCAAGTAATGGCAGAAATTGCTCATGTTGGGCATCTCTTCCAGCCTGAAAGGAGATTCCGTGGACTGAAGGAAAGCTCATGCTTATCCTAATACCATTTACCTTTCTGAGCTCCCCTCTCCACACCAAAGACCAGAGCAATGCTTCCCAAACTTGCCAGATCCTCAGTCACCAGAAGAGCTTCGACAAATTCAAGTTCCTTGGTCTCACCCCAGACTATCGGAAGCAGGGTCCACGCAGGTGGTGATGGAGAATGAGAGTTCACTTTTTAAACGCTTCCCAGCTGACTGTGAAGATCAGTGATATCTGGGAACCGCCGAAGGGCTACAGGATCCTAGCTCTGGAAGGTGAGGGTGAGGTTTCACAAAGCGAGAGGACCAGTTGAATCGGGAGGCTGAGGACCACCTGAATCGAAAACACCTGAGACACTTTTAAACACATGCCTTCCCGGGCCACGAGGACCAATGGCTCTCTCTGGCTGGGACCTACGAATCTCCCTTTTGAACAGACTCTCTGTGTTATGAGTTGTCCTCTCAAGTTTCAGAACCCCTACTTGAGGCAGGATTTTAGAACTAAACTCTGGCTTATTTGGAAGGAAATCCTGTTTGCACTTAAGTATTAACGATTGGCTTTATCCAATTACAGTACCATTTCATTGTGTGTGTCGCAAATTCTCCTTTATTTTATTTTTTTTAAAGATTTACCTATTTATTTGAGAGAGAGAATGAGAGAGAGAGCGAGCATGATGGCATGTCGCTCACAGAAGCTGCAAACCTGTAAGAGCAACGGCCTTAAAGCAGCCGTCTCTGGCTAAGTGTGGCTGCCAATCTCTCAGTGCGTTTTTTAGACGCTAATTCACGGCTTAAGAGACACAACTGGGAGGAAGGTGTCTCAGCTCTATAACAGCACACAGGTGGCCCCTGTATAACCTAGCACACAGGAGGCACTAAATAAGAATTTGCTAAAACAAATTTATTTAATTATTTATGCCGTGTTCTGCACAAGACCTGACATAAAATAAACAAATAAAAGAAGGGGGGGAACCCCAGCAACTGAAAAATGAAAATAACATTCTACGAAAAAGAGAATATTTGTCATGTGGTGAAAGAATCACACTCCTGGGTGGCATCGTTTAAAAAACGGTTTGCTTCAATAACTGATCTGAAACTTAACCACAAGTCTTCACTTCTGAACCACTGTCTTATTTCTATGATGGAAAAGTTTAAACAGCAGGTTCTCCTTGCTTCCCCCCTCCCCGCCTCCTTGTTTTTCACACAAAGATGCAATTTCACCTTCCCAGTAGGAACAAGGGAGCCCGTCATCCTTTAAAATCTCAGTGATTACCCGTCATTATTATTATCCTGGTTATTCCAACTTGGCTCCGAAGCCTTGACTTCTTGAGCAATGCAAAATTCACGTAAACCTGTATTCTCATTCTTCTGCAAGGCCTCATTTCCTTAAATGATATTCAAAGATCAATACTTATTTCTCTGATTCCAACACAACAATTAGATTGTTTTATGATTGTTTCACACTTGATATGCCACCGAAATTTGAGCCTGCAATTCACTCGTATTATCTATTTATCCTAAAAATTACAGAAATGTATTCTTATTTCTATTTTGTGCAGTGTTTTTTAAAGCATTAACTCCATATGATGTTCTAAAAATCTATGTAACATATATGCTATATTTTGGGCAAATTGCTTACACTGAAATGAACCAAATGATCTAACCACAGTCTTCATGTAACAGGTGGTTAATAATTTTGCATCCATGTTTAAAATTATTTTATTGCCAAAAAAGCTACAATAGTTTCTTTCTTTCTAAATATTTGATCTTTTTTGGAAAAAAAAATAGCTCTAGATTTACAAAGGGAAAATGCAGATCAAAATGACAATCTCTTTTTAAATTTTATTTGAGGGTCGGGGAATAAAATCAAGGTTGAAACTAAAAATTACAAGGATTACCACAAAGGTCATATTAATTGTTTACTCACAAACCAAATCTCATTTACATCCTAAAATTTAATATGGAGCCAAACAGAATTTTGTAATTCAGCTTTAAAACTTCCCTTACTATCATCCAGGGAAACTTCTGAAATTCATTATCTCCACCACAGTTACATTTCTAATAAGCATTTAAAACAATGCACTACACTTTGGAATCTGATGAAGAATGCCCCACAGCAAATGAAAAAATAATTTCAACCTTTGACCCCCTCCACTAGCCTGATGGGAAATTCACTGGCACCATTACGGCTTTCAGCTTTCCGCGAATAAGTAACCACTAGAGGGCAGCCTTATCTCAGAACTGACACCACTTTGGAGGAAAACACCTCATAAATGCTTCTCATGTTCCATTAATTATTTTTAGAATATCTTTGATTTTCCTAGATATTTAATAGCCAACTTCAGTTCACCTAAAAGCATTTATAAGTAGGTCAAAAGTCCACTTTCACAAATTATGATGATATCACACAGACCGGTCATGCGATGGCCTAAAGATAGAGCCTCACCTATGTGTCTTTTAAAAATTTAAAACAAGATTTTAAAATCTTTACTCTTTACTACGTGGCAGGTTAAGTGCTGAGTCAATCATACCACAGCTAGTACAGGGGTTCCACTTTTGGCAACAAAATTTCCAGAGGTTCTAGACAAACTTAAGTATGCGTGAAGAAGAAAGAAACCGACCAAGATTGCGGGAAGACTGACCAGATCGAGTGCAGTGGAGGGGGACAGCAAAGATTAAGGTCAGAGATGTGTGTGTTTCATACTATGAGTCTTCAAATAGCTGACAATCTTTCACTTGAAAGATGGATTAAATATGTCTACACAGCCCCAAAAGAAAGGAACAGAATCGAGGGATTAAAAATACAAAGAAGAGATTTATGCTTGATATAAGAAGAATTTTCTAATTCGAGATGTTACAAGCTATCTCAAACAATAGTGAGTTTCCCATCGTAAAAGGTGTTCAAGTATTGGGGCGCCTGGGTGGCTCAGTCCTTAAGCGTCTGCCTTCGGCTCACGTCATGGTCCCAGGGTCCTGGGATCGAGCCCCGCATCGGGCTCCCTGCTCAGCGGGAAGCCTGCTTCTCCCTCTCCCACTCCCCCTGCCTGTGTTCCCTCTCTCGCTGTGTCTCTCTCTGTCCAATAAATAAATAAAATCTTTAAAAAAAAAAAAAAAAGGTGTTCAAGTATAACCAGACAACCATTTGGCAGGTACGATGTGGAGAACCAAAGGCCAACAGGACACGTATCTGAGTGATTTCTCAGGTTTCTTCTCTCCCCAAGACTCTATGAAATAACACTGCTTTGCTTTCAGACAAACACATCTCAATCCAGTCAGCAGAAAAGTAAACACCCATCAAGGAGCTTTTGCGGATCTATCTACTTGGAAACTTTTACTCTTGTGTGATTTTCTAAAAGACAACAGATTTCTCAAGAGTATGTCCACAATCATGCCCCTTTGCTGTCATGGAAACACCCGGGACAGCACTCACAAGCCCAAGGCTTCATCAGCTTTCTACATAGAGGCATATTAAAATTAGAAGATGCATTTGTGAATGCTCCCTTTGCCTAAAGATAAGTGGAACACATACAGATAAATCTCTAGCTCAGTTCTATCATAATGGAGGTAGGTTATACAGGTTAGCCGCACTTCATAGTATTCTGTATTCTTTAGGAAGGTAATGCTTACATTTCACCCAGATCCTCTTATAACAAGCAGACTTAATGAAAATCATGGATGAAGAGAGCTAATGATGAGCAAATAAGAATAACCCCATTTGTACCAAATTGATTTTATTAAGTAGTAATTTAAAGATATTAGGCTCAGCAAAGCATTACATAATTGAATCTATTTTTTTCTCTTATAAATGCCAGAGTTATAATTTTCACTAACTAGAGACAAAGTTATATCCAGGACATATTCACAGCTTTCTCCAGGGGAGGCAGCATGAAAATAGTGGAAATTAGGACTCTTGTCCTTGCTTCACCACTTCGCAGCCTGGAAGGGCTTGGCTACAACAACATAACCTCTAAGAGCTTCACTTCAACCAAAAACCATGAGAGTATCAGTGGCTTTCCACAGAGGATTAAATGAGATAAGAATGTTTGTAAAGCATAAAGCACAAAACAAATATAGATTAGCTCATCCATCTGTGTATTTACGAAATGCCTAGTAAACTTCAGGGCAATAAAATAAAAATCAAAAAATGAAATCACTGGCAAACCTAGGGAATAGGTTAGACATGGCTTTTCATACTCACAGGAGCAAAGACTTTTAAAATTACCACATTACCTCCTTATAATATGATGAGGGCTACCAAATGTCACTTTAAAAAGAAAATCCAGAAATAAAAAGTTTTCAACTACTTTCTTGCATTTTGCCCAAGGGCTAATAATATATGCTATTATTGGTCCATTTAGACCTCTTATCTCTGGACATAATGCTCTGACAATTTACAGAAAAGCATGCATACTAACAAATAAAAAAGCTCTGACTATGAATCTCTAAGTCCATGACTCAAACGCTGGGTTGGAAGGGAGGTATCCTCAGGGGAAGATCTAGAAGAGGGGGGAGAGGGAAAATTTGTCAGTCATTCCTTATAGGGTCAATACGTGGCCTTTGAGATAATATCAAATGTTAGTTCATACGTGTTGTCACCGGTGGATCTTTCCAAATTATCTTTTTTTTTCTTTTTTTAAGCAGAGAAACATACACATGGTGTAGCTGCTGATTCTGAGTCTAATTATGGTATTAATACTTACTAAACATGAAATATGTAGATTAAAGCAGCCTTGATTTCTTACTAATAAGCACTATGAATATTTAGCCTGCATCAGAAAACATTTCTATGATGAAGTACTTAGATTTATTCCACGCAATGGGTTTTATTGATGACTAAAATAATTTAAGAGAATTTTAAGAAAACCAAACTCCAACTCTACCCCTGCAGATCGATCTATCCATCTATCTAGTAACTTTTTCTCCCAGTAAATGGCCATTTGTAAATATTATTTTCTTAGACGACACTGAGCAAATTACAAAGTGGCTGGTGCCATTGCAGGTGCTTCGCAATTATCTACTTGCTGATCTCATCCATTTCATTGTGATTCACTTGGCCTGGAAGGGAAAGGTGAGAGAGGAAGAAGGGCAGTAAGAACTATTAACATATATTTACTAATTTATCTACTAATTATAAAATAACCCCTAAGATATAAATCATATTCTTTCTATCTCTCTATCCATCCATCCATCCCTCTATCGGATTACTTCCATTTAGAAATTGTATTATTTTATAACTGGGCAGCATCAAGAAATTACATGGTTTTCAATTCAAATTGAGAGCAAAGTGGTTTACTTGAGTATGATGTTGCTTTGCATTTCAAGTAATGGGATTCAAATATATAAAATCAAGAGGCTGCTCAAGAAAAGGGTGCTTTAAAAATACTCTCTACTTCACAGAGAGTCTGAGCTCCCCCCTCCTCCCAGGGACAGATGGATTCAGAGATCCTCTTTTGTCTTTAAAAGAACTGACCCCTCCTTGCCCGTGAACTCTGCCTGGTGGCGCAGCCCTTTGGATTTTCTCCTTTCAAGATCCAGCCATCACCCTTCTCCCAATCCTACCATCAAAGGTCACAAAAATGGGACAAAAATCCCTGCTAAGGGATACCACTGACGGGATGCTTGAAAGAAGACCAGGGATAACATTCACATTTCATTGGGTAAAAAGAAAGGCCAAGTTTTTCAAAACTATAAAATCAAATTTATGCGAGTTGGAAATACTACTAATCACCAACACATAAAATATTTCCAGAGCAGTAAGGTGAAGTTTTTCATTTGCACATGAATTGTGCTGGGGGAAGAATCTATTATGGGACAGAAATTCCCTGTAAGCCTCTCTCCACTCTAACTCCATTTACATGAGCATAGGCTGAGCACTCATGAAGCAAAGGGGTATATAATCTACAGAAACTGATGAAGCCCTTGCATTTCCTTTCAGCACATGGCTGCTGCCTGACATTTGGCCAATGCACTTTTATGATGAGCAGAACAAGTGCTCCCCTGATTATAAATGTTATCGCTGGCTCTCTCTGTTTGCCCAAGAAGCAATCCAAATGGTATTGGAATTTTGTTGTTAATTAAACAAAAACAAAACTGAAGGATGAGACCAGAGTTGCTTAAATGAAGATTTATTACTTCTAAGCATGAAACCACTTTAAGCCTAAACTTATTTGACAACTAACGCAGAGGAAGGATTTTCTTTGGTGAGTTCAAAAGGCCCGATTTAATGATGTTTAAAAAACATAAGTAATCAGCCAACAAAGAGAATGTTTCTCTTTTATGGTCGCTTGTTCTCTCCTCCTCCATCCACATGCATACATGTACCAAAAAGCTATATTATAAAGAGTACTTCTGTTTTGCATGAAAAATCTAATTATACAAACTCTTACATATGGAACCAATTTAACTATTAAAAATAAGAGGCAGCAGGGAAGTATTTAATATGATTTTGGGCCAGTTTTTTTCCCCTTAAATCTGATATGGAAACATTTACAGCATTCCTCATTTTCCCACAAACTATTTTTCTTCAGTTTAAATTTGCACCAAAGCGAGATAATCCCATTAAAACACAGGATGTTAGGATATTGGAAATGAAATATTCTAATTGTCCAGATGCATTCTGTTTCTCTCTCTCTCTCATGCTTATAGAAAAACTGCATTGCTAGTACTTCTGAGCTACTTTTCTCAAAGCACGTCACTATGAATCTATTATCTAATGGCAGCCAGAGGTCACTCCAAGACAAATGTGTGGGCTAGAGCTTTTGGGGGATGTTGGTGGTGGTGTGATTCTCATGATTATATTAGTAAGGGATAGTACCGAACTTTGTACTGGAGCTAGGAAGCAAAATCCTTGGGAAGCATCAACATTAGATTAAAATATTAAAACATACTTTCCTTATTGTTTGGTGGTTACTGCTCATGAGGGGAAATAATCTTAGCTTTTCACCCTTCCCCCCAATCAACACAAATTATACAACATAAAATGGATAAGGACTGGCACTGACATCTTCCAAATAGCAAAATCTATTTTATAACTTAAAGGGGGGAAAAAAAACATTAGAAAGTGTCTTGACTACAAAGGCTATTTGAGTCGTTTTACAGGATTAATAAAACGCAGGAAATAGCATAAAAGTTTTTTTGAGGGGGAGGGGAAGAGCATAGATTTCTTTTACCAAAAAAAAAAAAAGTCGGTAAGAAAAACATTTTTTTTCTTTACAAAATGATTTTAAGTGCTTGAGAACGTGAATCACAAAGGTTTTCCCTCCTTATTCTAAAAACGACTAGACCCCGTTTTCCGAAAGCCACGAAGGAAAGATAGAAAATTTGCCGTGGATATATCGTATGTATAGAAAGATTTCATCTCAAGCAGCTCATCTTAGTGTCCAGCACGTTTCGGCCTGTTAATAATTAATAAAAGAGATGCCACCCAATCTCTAATGAAGAAAGGCAAAGCTCGGTGATCCGAAAGTAAACGCAGCTCAGATACGGAACTAGTGTCCTCCATCCTGGATTGCAACAAAACCTCAACCTACCAAACGCTTAACGCGGTCCCTGCGCCCGCGCGGATGGGCAGAACCCGCACGACAGTCTGGGTCTGCAAAAACGCTGCGCATTAGGGGAGCCCGGTACGCCGCAAACAGATGGGGTTCTAAATCCCCGCTCCCAGCCGCCGGGTCCGCGAAGCCGCTCGGGCAGATTATCCCCCCGGAGGAACCTGCTGGCGCACAAGCGGGCAACGCGCTGTTGGCTGAGTTTCTCCAGGGCTGTTTGCAGAGTCCTAAGAGCGTGGCTCGGTTTCTCCCGGCCGCACAGGCGACTTCCTGCACACCTCCAAACTTTGGCTCTCCCATTAGAAACTTCCCCGACTTGCCTCGGTTTTTTCCCCCTCACCTGGGAAGACCTCGAATCAATCCTCTCTTCAACTAGTCCCCCCTGCCATCCCCCCCTAGCCTGCTAAGGAATCCTGATCTGGGCGGAAGGCCGGGTGGGGAGACTTGACCGCGACTAACCCGCGCGGGTCGGCCCTCACCGCCGTCTAACTTCCACCGCTGCCCGCGACTCCTGTGGGCAAGGATTGCCGACCCACATCCATCCACAACCCAAAGTATCAAAGTCGGGGTGCGCTGCGGATGCGGACGACAGCCCAGAGAGTCTTGGCAGGCTCGACAAACCCGTCTCGCTCGGGCCCGGGCGCTTTCGGAAGTAGCCGCGGCGGGACGCAGAGCGAAACGGCCGCACTTCCCCGGCCCGCGGCCGCTCGGGCGCTCGGGGCCTCGGGGCCGCCACGGGGGGGAGGGCGCAAGGCCTGGGGCGCTGACCAGTCCCCAGGGATGACATCGCGTCGGCGCGCACGCACGGCCCGGCCCGGCCGCAGCGCCTTCCCTACGTAGGCCGGAGCTGTCCGGGGTGCGGGCCCTGGGGACCGACCGCGGGCGTCCCCGGCTTCCTCCGAGCTCCCCGGATCCTCCCCTCCCTTCCAGAAGCGCCGCGACTCCCAGCAAACTTTCTTCCGAGAGCCCCGCCGGGTGCCAGGCGGACCCGGGCGGCTGACAGGAGTCAGAGGGGGCGGAAGAGGGGGGGTCCAGCCCGTGCGCCTTTGCCCCCTACAGGAGGCAGGCTGATCCCGCGGCCGGGCTCAGGTGGCGCCGCTGCGGTGGCCCAGAAGGCCCTGGCGGGGCTTCGGCGCCCAGCCCCGGGCAGTACGTGCGCTCGGGCAGGCGCGCCCACCCCTCCCCCTGCGCGCCCTCCTCCCCGCCCCCCGGAGCAGCCAGCCCACCCGGCCCCGGCGGGGCTACCGGCTCACCTTTCATCGCTGCGATCACAAAATACATCATTTAAGCCGCGGTGCGGAGAGCGCAGGGAGAGCCGATGGTCCGACCCCGGAGCCCCCTCTGCCGCCGCCGCGCCGCCGCCGCCCGAGCCACAGCAGCAGCTGCCGCAGCTGCCCGCCCGCCGAGAGCCATCCCGAGCCATAAGAGGCTCCATGTGACCGGCTGACATCACGGCCGCCGCTCTGTTTACACCGCGCCCCTCCGCTTCCTCCCGGGGCGGGAGGCGGGAGGCGGGAGGCGGGAGGCAGGCGCGCCCCAGCGCCGCGCCGCGCCCCGCCCCGCCCCCGCGGGCAGGTGAGCGGCGGCGGCTCTGCGGGCGCACCCCAGCCAGGCGCTGCCCTGCCGCGCCCCCGGCCCGCGCCCAGGCCCCCAGCCTCCTCTTCGCCTCCCAGAGCACCTGTGGTCGCCAGGGTGCTCTCTGCACGCAGCGCCCCGCGGAACGCGCGCCTGACCGCTTTCTGCCCCCACCCCGTGGGGCAAGGGGCACGCCACCCGACGCCACTCTCCCGCTTCCTTTCCGGGGCCCCCGGGGCGTTAAATACTCCAGTTCGTCGGCGGAAAAGAGGGGTTTGGCCTGGGGGCCGTAGTCACCCTCACTTCCCAGAGCGCCCCAGCTCTATTCGGACGGTAGGGCCCCCTACGGGGCCATGTAGAACGCTGTCACCCGGACCTTGCCGGGGAGTGGAGTAAGTGCCTCCTAAGTCTTTCCCGGGAGACTCGGCCCGGGCAGGCGGAACTCGCCCACCCAGACGTCGGTAATCTCCATCACACCAACTTCACCAAAGGTCCTTGTTTACACCTCCCTCTTTCCCCCAGGAACACTGTTACCTGGAAGGAGAGCAGAAAACTTTATGTGAATCACCTACACGATAATCCAATCGCCAGCCGACTTGAACCACTAAATTCCCAGGCTCTTCCATATCCATCATTCTCTCCAGAGAACCCATCTGCAGGTGGGAAAGACTCTAGTTTTCACACCCTAAAAATGAGATATTGTGGCACTCTGGGAAGGGAAACAAAAATACCTCTATAAAGGTAAATTTTGTGAATTTTAACTTAAAATTAAGACTTAATTCCCTCTGAACTTTGAAGCTTAATCCTTTTTACTGGCCTATGGAAACTTGAATCTTGAGAGTATTATTAGATAAATCTCTTGAGGATGAATTTCAGATGCTTCATACCCAGAGTCTGCATTATTTAAAATTTTGCCGTATGTGCATAACACTGACCATAACAGGAAAAAAAAAATCTCGAAAGCCCAGTTTGCATACCTGCTACTGTTCCTTCACACAACTTCAATTCTGCTTTCTTTTCTGATGGTCTATATTTCCATTTACAACTCAAAATATTAGATAGTTATTAGTTGATGCCTTCATGCTGATTAAATAAGGAGAGTCCTAGCATTTTCCCCCCATATAACAGTTGTCCTTGCCCCCGAGTTGGGCTGTGATTTAAAATACAGGCAGACAATCAGCTCTGTAGAAAACTAGGATTCATATACCCCCCACCATCCCCAGCCTCCTTTTCAAGGCAAAATTTACACAGTCCTGATTTAGAAGGTCAGAAAAATTCATTATACCTTAAATCAAGCCATAGCTTTATAAAAGTTTGATTTCAGCTAAAGCCATCCTAACAGTTTTTCCTTTAGATTTTTTCTTTTTTTATTTAAATTCAATTAGCCAACTTACAGTACATCATTAGTTTCAGATATACTGTTCAATAATTTATCAGTTGCTATAACATCCAGTGCTCATCACATCATGTGCCCTCCTTAATGCCCATCACCCGGTTACCCCATCCCCCTACTTTCGATTTTTTTCAAATAAAACCACGAAAATAAGAAATTATGAAAGTGTGAAGCCAAGACCTACCCATATTAATTCAGCTGTCCAGCCATAGCAAAGTGGACAAGAGTTTCAAATGAATCAACCATACCCACTATGAGGTTTACAATTATGAAATTAGATCACACCACCTTCCCATGATGCAACTGTATCTCCCAATGAGGCAACACCCCTCAGTTACATTGACACCATCCTTCATATTTGGTTCTTGATTTCCCTTGATCTAAGGACTTTATAACAAGGAAGAGTAAAGCCAAAGCTGTCTAGTAGGTAGGTCCCAGGTACAATTTTCTTTCCTTTGTACCATTGAAGGCTGGAAAGACATCAGGGACTGCATGCTCATAGGTATGTTCTTCATATTAATTGCAAATGAATCCAGATACGCTACTCGGAAAACTTGCAATGTTACCTTAAAACAGTATCCTGTTTTAGGGAACAATGCTTTAAAAATGACCAAATCCATTAGCTCTAGCCTGCCTGTCAGACATCTGACTCCAAGGTAAATAGTCTTACATTACTAGTAATCGGTATTTATTTCCAGACCATTTCAGATGAAATCGGTAATCAGGAATGACATGTAACGTGACATGTGTGCTCCTGCAATTACAAGTAGTAGAATCAGTCATCCTATAGATATGTCCCCAATAGAAATATAATCTCATAATACTTATTTGAAATATTTACACATTTATTCAACAAAGACATTTCCAGGATAATGTAATACTGACCTTAGCCTTTGGAAATGTATTTCATTCTGGTCCTACAAATAATGAGCAACAACAGAATTTCAGATATTAAGTCTTAACCTTCCTGTGTGGCTAGATGCTATTTGTAATACATGCCTCCATTAAATGTCTTCAGCTTTTAACCCGGGGTATAATATTGTTCTTTATATTAACACAAAGCTCTCATGAAACTTTGAAAGTAAAAATGAGAGCTATTTAAAAAGAAAAACAAAACAAAACAACCTTAAAATACAAACTTTCTGTGGAATTATAAATCCTCCACGAAATAAATCAGTCAGGAATGAAAGGATCCATATCCCCCTTTGATACTACCAAATTTGAGCCATAAATGATGCACATTTCAGCGCAAACTTTTACCAACTATATATTAACATGTAGGAATAATTATTTGGATTATAATAAACAAACATTTATGGAGTACCTACTATGGGGGAAAACAGTGTTAAGCAATATATTCTTTCCCTTTAATTTTTTTTTTTTTACCAAGTGTTCTGAAAAGAAAATAGAAAAAGAATATTGCTAACACGAAGACAATTAAACTGGATGGGGAATTCTTTACCATACACAAAATTATGTTAAAAAAATTATGTTATACATTACTTTTTGATTCAAATGTTTCTGTTGGCTAATCTCAGAAAAGGAGGGCACCCTGCATACTTACACATGTTATAAACACATGTAATTCATTTCAAAGTCCTCTAGTGCTGGTAACAGCCCCACATGGGGTCCCTATATACTGGGTTTCACATTTGATCTGTCACTTAGCAAGAAAGTGGAGAGACATTTCTGATGCCAGGTTGTTCCCAAATGCCTCTGAGGAAAGCCTGCTGTATTTCTACAGGATATCTAGACTGGAATGTAACCAGTAAATTGGTGCCAGTCTTCCCACTTTCAGAGATTAAATACAGAAATGATACTTTATGAGGGTATATTTGATTTTTCCATCAAATGGGGTCTGGCATACCACACTGAATCACACTACGGTACTGCTACTGGGGAGAATGGCAAACCAATGGATCAAGAGATTTATCTTGAGTGGGCAAGGAGCTCCTAGCACAAAGATGATTTCAAAGTTTGCGGCTGCACATGAGAGAGCATTTTGGCTCTGGGTCTCACCCAGGCCCTGCTTCTCCCTCTCTAGTGTGTGGCAGCCTGCTAAGTCAATTAATTTCTTTCTAGCTGAACAAGAAAGGGATCAGTGAAAGGTTAATGTGGTCCTAGGCAGCTTGATTCAACCGAATTCTTAGCCACCACTGCACTGTGATCTGTAGGACTTGGGCCATTCGGACCGACATAGAGGCAGAGGGGCAGGTCTCCTGGAGACCGAACAGGGTCAGACCCAGAGAGTTCTGAATAAGACTACTTGGAAAGCTACAGAGAAGGCACAAACTTACCCATAATACTTGACAGACTTGCTTAATTTTTCTGGAAAGAGCCAGTATCTCAAAAAGGAACATTTATAAAATGGAATAATATTGGTGAGACCTGGAAACCAGAGGTGACAGAGAGGCCCCCCTATTTATGAGTGGAAGAGGGAGAAGATGAACACATGAATATAGCTTGCTTGCCACTCGTGATTTTAAAACAAATATAGATGTAGATGTAAATGTACGTGTGTATGCGTACACATAGTCCATGAAATATGGTGAAATAAACTGTACTTTGGTGGCAAGAGACATCTTCAGTTTTATACACTCACACACACACACACACACACATACACACACACACACACACATTTCACATTATCAAGCATTCACTGAATGTGTATTATGTGCCTGCTATTGTCCTGGAGAATCAAACAAGAACAAGCTCACTGATCAGTTGACCTTGGCTCTGGAAACTATAGAGAAGTCAGCTCCCTGAGTCATCTGAGCAACCCTAAATGAAGGCAGTGTCTGGTTGCCCACTGAAAACATGTTCGCACAGCACTTTGCCCCTCACAGTTGACAGCTCCAAATCATTAGTGTGCTTACTAGTGTAATGGGATGTTGGAGGGGAAAGATTTGGCTGGGTGGAGACAATGGTGAAGGGATTCTGAGATTTCTGGAACCACGTATCTCATACATCTATTGGGAAATTCAAGAACTGGCAGATGTTTTGTAACCATCACAATGAGGGGAAGGGTGACGTTCACAGGTTTACAGATGTGAGCAACCTCCACAGAATAGGTAGGCAGCAGGTGCCTTACTACACACACACACACACACACACACACACACACACACACACACACACACACACACACAC